>NC_083700.1:114371553-114693220 GCF_033118175.1 Dama dama | reverse complement strand
AATCTGCTCTAGAATTTTCAACCCAGGAGAAAAGAGGCATAAGGGTTTCCCTGGCCAGTTGGGCCTCTCCAACATTAGAGATTAAATTCAGCAAATATTTATGGAAATGAACAGGTACCACAGGCTTGGGACAGAGCTGGGTGCAGCAGGGAAATGGAGGCAGTCTCCCAGCAGAAACCCAGGAGAGCCTCACAGAGGTAGTGTCCCAGGACCCCAGCCTCAGAGGAGCCTGGCTGTGCTGGCAGAGACAGGCGAAGGCTGGGCAGAGCCGTGCTGTGTGAGGGCAGAGCGGGTGCCCCGGGAAGCATGTTTCTGTTGGCAGCCCTGACGCTAGAGCCATTCTACATTTGGATGGCTGTGAGATAGGGGAATGTAGGTCAGTGGGTTTAAAAAAACACATCTCCGGACGTAGAGTGCATGTGAGTGTGTGCAAAGAGGCTGAGCCGCTTGCCTGAGAGTCAGTGCGTATAAAGCCCACTCTGGTTGGGAAGGGTGGAAACAGGGGGGGCTATCCCAGTGGTCCTGGCAGGGGATGGGAGGCAGACGAGGGCGAAAGACGCTCATGTCTTCGTGAGACCGTCGCGGGTGCAGAGCGTCCACCGTGAGCACGTCCGCGCGCATGGTACAAATACCAGTTCAGGAAGCTGCAGGGGAAAGAAAATGCCAGCTGGTGAGAAAGTAGAGAGACTGGGGCGCCTGGACGGTGGAGAGGGGGGTGGGGGCGCAGAGGGGACCCAGGGACCAGAGGCCCCAGACTGGACGGGTTAGGGAGGGAACCTGGAAACGGAGCAGCAGATCCACGCGGACTGCGCCCGAGGAGCTGACGCCTCCCAGCTAAGGTGGAGCCGAGATGTTTGAACACTGACCACAGCCACGATCTCAGGGGTGAAATACGGGACCCCCTATCTCAGTTCGGGTGGATTTTTTAATCATCTGCCAGCAGTAGCTGTGGTTCTGGGAGATGCACACCAGAGCTGAGGGCTGGAAGCACCCTGGGTGGCCCCGGTAACACTTAATTAAACAGAAAGCCCGTCACCAAGGGCCGATGACAACCCCCTGCTGGTTCCGGGACTCAGGGCCCGCCTGACGCTGGCAGAGGTGGTCTTGCCTGCAGGAGCCCCAAAGACGGTGGAGGGAGGAAACAAGTGGGAGTCGCGGGGGGCTCACCGGGGCTGCAGACGGCCCAGTGCACTCCCCTCGGCAGGGCAGTGCCCTGGCGTCACCGTACTGGCCGCATCCTGGGTTGGCCACTTAGCATGCAGGTCTCAGCCTCTGGGAGCCTGTCTCCTAACTTCGCGTTGGGGCCATTGCAGCCCTTACCCTCGGCCCCTGCAGGAGTGCTAGGTCCCCACACCATGGGCCCCCTTCCTGCATTTAGCAGGGAGCTCCCTCCCAGGAGCTCGGAGGGCAGGCTTTGCTGCCGGGCACCTGGGCGCTTTGCCTGTATGTGGGACTCCAAAGCAGCTCCCCAGCCTCCCCCTTCTGAGGAATTCCTTGGCTGCAGAGGGGAGATGCTGAGGATAAGAAAAACACCTTCCCAAATACCAAGGAGCAACCCTGAGAGTTAAATCACCTTGGTGGGAGTCCTGAGCCGGCTTCCTCCGCTGAAGTAATTAATGGGATGGAGAGAGCAGCGGGGTGAGCCCGAGCCCCAGCTACAGTGAGCACCAAAAATTTACAACACGTTATTTTAGCCGTAAAGAGCCCTTGGGGCCCTTCCACTTGCAGGTCAGCTGGCATGGACGCCTGTCCCAGCCCCGATCTGTATTTACTGAGAAAATATTGCATGCCTCCCCATCTGCTCTTACACTTAATATCTGAAACGGAGCCACACAAAAACAAGGGGATATTTAGGAAAAGGGGCAGGCTTTCCCTTGCACACGTGGAACATCTGATCTGAGTGTGTCTGCGGGTCCAGGAACCTCACTCAGGCTGGTTCCTCCTCCTCCTCCCTCCGGCAAGCAGGGGTGATAACCCTCGGTGCGTCGCAGAATGAGACGGGGCCGGAGACCCAGCATGGCCGGGGGCTTCAGCCTGGACCACTGGCCTGCCCCTCCTCTCTCTGGCCTCTCCCACGAGAGCCTTCTTTTCTGCCCTTGACCTTCTCATTTGTTCATTCACCAGTATCTGCTGTGCACCTACTAGGAGCCAGGTTTTGTTCCAGAAATACGTCAGTGAAGAAACAAAAACAGATCAAGGTCCCTGGCCTAGCGGACTGGGTTCCGGTGGGGGAAGGGGGTCGGGTCACAAGCGAGGGGAAGCAGTGAGCTGGGCGGTGGCCGCTGTGGGGATGGAGGTGGGGTGGAGCTGCTGAGGGCTGCAGGTGGTCTGCATTTTGGCCAGGGTGGGCCGGGTGGACCTCAGTGTGAAGGCAGCCACTGTACAGAAATCTAGGGGGGCATTGAGGTTGGACGGGGGCCCCTCGTGGTGGAGTAAGGATGGGAGAAGAGGTGATGGACCAGGACCACCGTGGTCCATGTGTCAGTGTTCTGAGGCTGCTGCAACAGATGACCACAAACGGGGTGGCTTGAAACAAGAGACATTGATTTCCTCACTGTTCTGGGACAGGAGTTTGAAATCAAAGGTTCTGCAGGGCTGTGACCCCTCCAGAGGCCCCGGGGAAAGAGTGATCTCTTGCCTGCTCCTGACACTGCGGACAATCCTCAGATGCATTGCTCCATCTCTGCCTCTGTGTCTCTCTACCGTTTCTTTTCTGATCAAGTCTCTTGTTGTTGGGTTTGGGGCCCATCCAGTGAAACCAGGATGGGCTCATCTCAAAGCTCTTAACTTAATCCCGTCTGTCATCATTGAGTCGCCAAATCATGTCCCACTCTTTGTGACCCCATGGACTGTAGCCCACTAGGCTCCTCTGTCCACAGGATTTCCCAGGCAAGAAGACTGGAGTGGGTTGCCATTTCCTTCTCCGGGGGATCTTCCGAACCCAGGGATCAAATCCACGTCTCTTGTATTGGCAGGTGGGTTCTTTACTACTGAGCCACCAGGGAAGCCCATCCCATCCACAAATACCCTTTCCCCAAACATGCTCGCGTCCACATGGACCAGGGGTTAAGACCTGGGTGTATTTTGGGGTCCCCATTCAATGCACTGCAGCCTGTAGGTCAAGCTCACGGGATTAGTGGGATTGGAAATCTGTACATCCTGGTTGGAGGAATCATGGTGCAGTGTGGAAATCCAGATTCTCAGCAGGAGAGGAGGGCCAGAAAGGTTCTAGACCTGACTGCTCCAAGACCCACATCCTGGTGTGAGCTGGGGGTTAGCAGGCCTGCCTTGGGCTGGTCCCCCTCCTGGACAGGCACAGTCAGGATACAGGGTGGGCGGGGTTGGGCCATGCTGCTCATCAGAGGTTCGGTGCAGTGAGATCACTTAGGCACATGCTCAGCAGGCATCAGAAACTCCACCACGTGTGGGCACAGTGATTAGAACAGAAGGCAGACAAGCCCTGTCCAGCCGGAGATGCACCCACAGCTCACTGGTGATGGCGTGGAGAGGCCTCGGGGCAAAGAGGGGAGGGGGCTGAGCCTGCAGAAGGCTTGATGGGGCTCAGCATCAGAGTCCTCACAGAAATCCCGGGGGTCGAAGCCAGCTCTGCAGGGGCCAGCATGTTGGGAGGGCGGGTGGGGAGGGAGTGACAGGGGGGATGCGGATGCGGGAGTGGGGACAGAGCAAGGAGCCGGAGGTGGGCTGGAGAGGTGGGCAGGGCTGATGTTGGGAGCCTGACTGGCAGGGCTGGGATGGGCCCCTCGCTGGGGAGCGGTGTGCTGGGTCCTCTGTGTCGTAACCGGGTCCCCAAGAAGGGGCATCAGGACGCATTCGAGGTTAAAGGCGCCTGAGGTCGGTGGTCCCATCAGCGTTAGCATCAGAGCACAGACGCAGCCAAGCTGATGTCCGAAGCACTTCCCCCCACCACGATCTGACTTAACCTCCTGAGCCACGCTTGCTGGGTGGTGGGGAGGCCTCCCTGCCTGCTGTGGGAAGTGAAGGCAGGAGGTGACGGGTCGCAGGAATATTTTAAACTTTTCTTTCTCAGACACCTGGATGTTACAGTCATGGCTGGAAGGTTGAAAAGGTTCGAAGTCCCATTCCTGGTTCCGGCCAATTGCTGAGGTCAGGAGGCTGCCAGCAGGGGCCTGGGGCCTAGAGGGGAATGTCTGGCATGTATTCTGTGCTGGGAAAGCAGCGGACTGACTTCCTAATGGTGAGAAGAGGAAACACGAAAAGAAACAGAGAAGAAAGTTTACAGGTTGCAAAACAGGGCTGAGAAAGGAAATCTTAACTGTATTACTTGAAGCCAGGACAGAAGAGAAGAGAGACCTCTGTGTCCTTTGCATTTTAAGTGGGGAAAGAATCGGTTAAATAATTGCAACAATAAAATAGCATCTTCTCATAAGAACACCCAGAGCCAAGGACGTGCAAACTCATTTGCTGACTCATTAAATATCAGAACAGTTAGGAACCTCTGCCTGGCCTGCATCCCAACTTTCCCACTTACCGGGCAACCCCCAGCTCTGAACCTTGGTGTTCTCATCTGTAAAATGGGGCTGAAAGAGTGCTGACTTCTCAGGGCTATTTTGAGGGTTAAACAAGATCATGTGCAAGAAAATCTTAGCATGTTGCCTGATAAGCATGAATAAAGGTTATTGTCATTGCTCTTATCACAGTTGTTTAAATACCAGTCACTGTATCAGGGGAATTATGTCTAATCATTATAAGAACTTCCTTCTACAGTGTGAAATTTGCTGGGGTACACAGACAGGAAAAAATCATTACAGTTGTGTGTAAGTTACTCAGTGCTTTAAGATAAGGAAACAATGGATACTTCAGGGGAGGGCAAGAAAGGGGTCTAGTGCAGGCCATTTGTTGTTGCTCAGTCGCTCAGTTGTGTCCGACTCTTTGTGACCCCATGGACTGCAGCACACCAGGCCTCCCTGTCCTTCACCATCTCCTAGAGCTTACTCAAACTCATGTCCATCGAGTTGGAGATGCCATCCAACCATCTCATCCTCTGACGTCCCCTTCTCCTCCTGCCTTCAATCTTTCCCAGCATCAGGGTCTTTTCCAACGAGTCAGTTCTTCTCACCAGGTGGCCAATGTATTGGAGCGTCAACTTCAGCATCAGTCCTTCCAATGAATTTTCAGAGTTGCTTGCCTGACTGGTTTGATCTCCTTGCTGTCCAAGAGACTCTCAAGCATCTTCTCTAGCACCACAATTCAAAAGTATTAATTCTTGGGTGCTCAGCCTTCTTTATGGTCCAACTCTCACATCTGTACATGACTACAGGGAAAACTATATAGACCTTTGTCAGTCAATTGATGTCTCTGCTTTTTAATATGCTGTCTAGGTTTGTTGTAGCAGGCTATGTAGAGAATAATAAAGTTACAGTAGACATGGCAATTTTGGTGTGTTGTCTAAATGAGCCAAAGATGGCCCTCTATCCTAAAACTCACTACTAGGTGCTGAGGTCAAAGCTGCACCCACGGAGCAATTCTAGGGTTAAACAACTTAAATACTAAATAAGGAAGACCCTATATAAAGAAACTAAGCATAGAAAACATGAAAACTAGAAAAGAAAAAAATAAAAGAATTTAGAAATTCCAATTTGAAAAATGTGGTGGAATTGAAAACAAAATCGAGAGCTGGTTCTTTTCAATAAGATTAAGGAAATTGAAAAAAATGACTGGCTAGCCTAACTTTTTAAAAAAGAGGAAAAAGATAAACAAAATTAGAAATGGAGAAAATAAATCACGATAAATGGTGGAAAATGGCATGTAAAAATTTTTTAAATCTTAATGAAATGCATAAATTAAAAAAATACAAATCACAACATTAGTTTCAGAAACACTAAAGTCTAAATAAACCAAAAGCATTAAGATTTGAAAATATTTTGAGAGTGTTATTTCCAAAGTAAGTGCCAAGTTTAAATGAACTGGGGTGAATTATTTCAAGCATCAATATGACACATGATTCCTGTGTGTTCCACAATGATGTAAGATATGGAAAAAGATCAAACATTTCCAATATGTTTTATAAACATATATATATATATATATATATAACTTTAATTCTCAAAATTAACAAGCATAATGCAAAAAACAAAAAAAATACTGTGTTGCTTAGGAAGGGAAGCCCAAGAATACAAAGTAAAATACTTGCAAGGTGACCTCTTTGTCTACTAAACGAATATTACATCCCCAGCAGGAAGGATGTATTGCAGAAATGCAAGATGATTTTCTACTAGAAAACCTGTCTATTCCATTTTATTTAATAAATCAATAAAGAAAAAAATGTAATAAAAGTCTGTGCAGCATGGTCAGAAAAAGCCAAGACTACAATAATACGGAATGTGCAAAATCTTCTAAAATAGAATCTCAGTAGTTTGTTAGGAGCCGGCAGGACCCCGGCAGCAGTGCAGAGGCTGGTCCCGCCCCTGAGCGGGAAGACTCCATACTGAAAGCATAAAACTCACCCTAGGCTGAGCTGAGTTCGGGGAGAATGGATACGTGTGTGCGTGTGGCTGAGTCCCTCAAATGTTGACCTGAAACTACCACAACACTATTTGTTAATCGGCTATACCCCAATACAAAATAGAAAGTTAAAAAAATTCCCCCAAGTTAACCAGTAGATTTTCTACTATTTGAATTTAGGTTGCTATGCGCTCGGAGAGAAAGACAGAAGGAGAAATTGATATTTCTGGAGTTCATTACTCTCTCTCTTTCTCTCTGTGTATATATATATATATATATATATATATATATATATTTGCAGGAAGTATTCATTTCCCATCAAGACTGGAGACTTTGTTTAAGGCATACGTGGCAGGAAAAACCTCAGCACTCGTGGGACACCGATGGGCAGATAGGAAGCTGCGAAGGGATGGAGCCAGGAGACACCGTGGAGCCCTGGAGGCCGCAGCGGTGGTGCCCTTCTCTGACCCTCCGCCCTCGGGGACCCAGCCCATGTGCGTCCTTGCCTGCAGCTGCCCCTCGGTTCCCGTCAGTCCCTACCCCACCCTCTAGGCTGTCTTCTCCCCTTTCCCGGTGGCCTTTGCTGACTCCTCCTACAGTCCGCTCTGAAGGTCAGCTACATGAGGTGGTGGGAAACGAGGCTTTAGGGATACGGAAGTGCAGTCAGAAGGGGTTGGGTCCAAGCTTAGGAACGCATCTCCATCAGGAGAGCGAGGGGAAGACTGGGGAAGAGTTTCAGACGAGGAAAGGACATCAGATGATGCAGGTAGAGGATGGGGAAAAAGGGCTGGGGCCTGCCGTGGCTCCAGGAGGCTGGATGGTCCCCAGGGATACTTCCAGAGGGAAGGATGGTCCCCAGGGATGCTGAGACCTCCCCTGGGAGCCCTCCTTCTGCCTCTCAGCACATTTCATCATTCCTGAGGGTTCGGGGCCAGATTCCAGGACTGTGACTCATGGGGTCAAACTTTCCAAGGGTTAAAGGTTGGGTCACTGGGGCCTTTCCTGCTGACGCAGACAGGCAAGTGGTGGGTCTGTGATCCTCACTCCCTCCGAAAGATTTTGGAGAAACTGGGTAGACCTCACACATTTTAAGTTTACATATAAACATTTTAGTCACGTTTTAAAAAGTTGCCAAGTCTATAATTTCCAGGATATTGTAAATAACAAATTTAAGCAAAACTGTTACTTTTATATTTCAAAGGTATTTGTTAGACTGTAAATATCATAATGAATCCCTTACTAGTATTAGCTTAGAAAGTACATCATAAGCATTACCTGTCAGAAAATGTGCATGTTCCCTTTCTTTCCTTTAACTCCTAATTCTTTTCCATTTCCTCTACCTATGTCTGTCTTCATGTAATATATCTTCATGCTGAAAAGCCTCTTATGGATCACCCTGTTATTATTCTGTCTCCTACTAATCCTATCACAAATGATGATATTTACATATATTAAAATTTAAAAATACATTTTTTCCTATAATCATGAAGCTCTAATATTAAAACATTTTAATATTAAAAAAAAATTGGCCACACCCAGGGACCAAACCTGAGCCCCCTGCTTTGGAAAGTGGAGCCTTAACCACTGGACTGTTGGGGAAGTCTCTTAAACTTTTTGATTAAGACAATTAAATTAAATAATTATTGACTAAATTAACAATTAAAATAGCATTGCAATTGATATTAATTATTAATGATCAAAATTGTATAAATATGTTTAAATTTGATAAATATTAAGCAAAAAAGCAACATTCTCACAAATTGTGCTCAAACTTTTTCTATGCATTTAATAAAGGAAAGATATATGTTGTCAAAATGAGTTGACCAGATGGCTGGACTATTCTTTTATCCTTTTGTTAATACAAGACAGAAAAACCAAACAATTTTTTAAAACAGATAGGGAATAACTATCTGTTATTATATTAACAGAAGAATAACTGATGCAGATAGGGAATAACTATTCTGTTATTATATTAACAGAAGAATAACTGATGCAGAATACATATTTAATAAAATGCTATGAAAAGTATGTTTTAAACATCTGATTAAGGAACAAACATCCCATCTGAAAAAAATCTCATGAAACATTTACCCATGGTGTTCCTGAAGTTGTATCTGTCAGCTTTTGCTGGGTTAGGCTGCATAACAAATGAGCTCAAAAATGCCCAGGGCCCACAGCTCTCATTTCTTGCTCAGGCTGCTGGAGGCTGGGTCTCCGCTCTGTGGATCTTCACAGCCCAGGACCCAGGCTGGGTGAATCAGTCACTTTTCAGGACACCCATCCTCCTGGCTGAGGAACTGGAGCAGGAGAGCTGGTATGAGGAGGCTGGGGGGTGGGGCACAGCTCAAACCACTCACACCTGGAGTGGGCAGCGTCTCTGCGAGGAAGGAGCTGATCACATCTGAGGACATAAGCTGCCCCAGACATAGCTTGAACAAGTGGGTCACCCTGGACCAGGCACCAGTTACATTTGGGAGAATCAGCACGTCTCATCCACACTCCGTAACTGCTTAAAGATGCTTTTTCCCCAGCTGGGGACACATCCTAGCCAGTTGCTTTTGCTTAATTGGGTGGCATAAGACCTGGGTTCAGTACCCAGTGTTCCTAGTGATGCTTTCTCTGCTTTGCCCAGATGCTTTCTCAGCAAGAACACATTATTTGGTATTGATTGAGGGATGGAGAGAGGAAGTCAGGAAACAAGAGCCATCTTTGTTTTTGCCCCCAACGAGCACATCTCTACCCACACACCTCACCTTTTACAGAAGTGTGTGCCTGGCAGGAGAAGGCTTGGAGCCTGAGGGGAGATGGTTCCCAGAGTCATTATTAAAGTAGGCTTCCTTGGGGGAATGGGTCCAGACATTTTTCCCACCATGGATGGGTGAGCACCCTGGTTTTATTTGCAAAAGGGAAAACAGCTCCTGGGGGCTCAGGCAGGGTCCAGGCAAGTCCCTTTCAGTCTGGAGGCTCTGCTTTGAGTGGCTCTGTCCTCGCTGGGAGCATGGGGACTCAGCTTTAGGTTTGAGTCAGGCTTTCTTCCTGTTGCTGTCAAGGTGAATCTGTCAGGGGCTGCACCTACCCACAGCCTGGGACAGGTCTATTCTGAAGAGTCTTCCCAGGCAGGTGCCCTCACCCCGGGAAATGTCACCCAATTCCAGCTTCAATGGGTCAGACAATTGCTCACATCACACAGACCCCTCCAACCAAATCTGGGCAGGGGAGGAAGTGGCAGGTTAGCTGGGGAGGGTGCCAGGAAAGACATATCAAAGTCACATCTCAGTAGATGCAGAGAAAGCACTGACAAAGTTCAACATCCCTTTATGATCGAAAAGAAATCTCTGAGAAAACTAAGACTAGTAAAGAACGTTTCAGCTCAGCAAATGAAGCTTACTAAAAACTGTGGCTAAGGTAAATTTATGGTAAGAAAACAAGATACTTTCTTCCTGTGACTGGGAACCAGGCAAGAACGTCTGTGCTCACACTTCTGTTTAATATGGCGCTGGAGGCTTCACCATGGCAATAAGGAAGTGAAAAGAAACTTACACCGATGGAAAGAATGAAGAAAAACCATCTAAATGCACAAGTGACAGGTTGTCTGTGTAGAAAACCCTAAAAGATCTATAAGAGAGCTACTCAGAGTGGTTAATTTTGGCAGGTTGCAAAATAGCAGATCAATGTTCAAAAATCAACTGCACTTCTATACACTAATAAGAATCAAATGGTAATCAACTTTTTTTTTTAAGTAGTGCCATTGACAATGAAATACTGTAAGTACATTTAACAGAAAATGTGTAACACTGGTGTGTTGAAAAGCAAAAAAAAATTCAGAAATTTGAAGTGACCTATCTTAATGGAATGTTATATCATGTTCCTGAAGCAGCAGATTCAATACTGTTTCAGATGTCAGTTCTCAAATTGATCCAGGTTTTAAGTGCAGCCCCAATAAAAATTATAGCAGCTTTGGACTTCCCTGGTGGTCTAGTGGTTAAGAATCTGCCTGCCAGTGTGAAGGACACAGGTTCAATCCCTGACCCAGGAAGATCCCACATACCAAGGGGCAACTAAGCCCATGGTCCCCAGTAAGAGAAGCCACTGCAAGGAGGGCCCGTGCACCCCAACTAGAGAGTAGCCCCTGCTCGCCACAGCCGGAGAAAGCCTGCATGCGGCAACGAAGACCCAGCGCAGCCCGAACTACCTAGTGAATAATTCTAGCAACTTTTCCGGGGGTAGAAATCACAAAGCTGATTTTCAATTTATATAAAAGTACAAAGGACCTGCGGTAACCCAAATAATTAAAAAAATAGAAAGAGTAGGGTTGGAGGATTTACGCCACCTGATTTCAAGGCTTTGTATGAAACCTCAGAAATCAAGACTTGGTCATTGTCATACAGATGACCATACAGAGGTATAGAACAAAACAGGGAATCTAGAAAAAGGCTCAAGCAGATATGGTCTCTTAACTGAGATGAGAGCAGATCATGTTCCAGCAAGAGCCTTCTCCCTGGTGGGAATTTAGGACTGATTCTTATTTTTTGATTTTTTTATTTTTAAAGGAAGGTACTTTTTTTTTTTTTTTTTTTTTACTGTGTTCTTTGAACATCACTGGAAACAAAAGAAACAAAGTTTGTACTGAACAGGAATGTCTTTTACGACAGGAAAAGGCCCGAAAGATGCAGCCGCCAGGATTCTGGCCGCAGGGCTGACCTGAGAGGAAAGAAAAACAGAGTGAGTCAGGCTGCGGGGGAGCTGGGGAGAGGGGAGATCTGCCCTTGCAGCCACCTGGGAGGTGGGGACCCCCGTCCTGCAGATGGAGGCTCCCACGGACGCCTGCACCCCGGGCAGAGCCGGGTGAGGTTTAGACCGGCCGCGGCAGCCGTGGAAACTGGCCAGATGTCCCCCGCCTGGTGCTCAGCCCCGAGTGGGTACTGCTCCCAGACGGCCATGAGAAATCACCCGGTCCCAGGGACAGTTGGCCCTTCTGAGGGGCCTCTTGTTTCCAAAGACCTTTAAGTAGCCACGGAGAGAGAGTTAGCAGCCCTCACTGCAAAACTCCCCAGAGGCTGCCTGCCGGGTGGGGAGGAGGGCAGCGTGGGAAGCCGGGTCAAAGCCCCAGGAAGTTACCACTGCAGGGCTGATGCTGGGTGACCTGGAAGGTTCTCTGGGGCAGAGCTGGACTGCGAGTTTTGCTATCCTTACCTCAAGCCGGGAAACTGTCCTGGCTTGCAGAGGGGCAGAGCCTCTGGGCACCGACCCTCGCTCAGGCCGGGAGCACCTGCTTGGGCCTGGCCTGGGCCGGTTGCCAGCGACCCGGAATTAAATCTTCAGACCTTTGGGTGACAGTGAAAGGCACACAGAACTGTCAGGTCATGGAAGGAGGAGGAGCTCTTCCCTGTGTCATCCACTGGGAGACAGTCAGGGTCCAAAGGGGTCAGGAGTGCAGGGGCGAAGCTGGGACATCGCGGAGGGGACCGTCACGGGGAAGAGGATCGGATCTCAGCAGCACCGTCTTTGTTCCCTCGTCTTCAGGGATGTTCATTTCCTGGGGCTGCTGTAACCAGTCGCCACACCAGACACTCAAAGCAACAGAAATGCGTTGTCTTCCAGCCTGAAGGCCAGAGTCCCCAGATCCAGGGGTCGGCAGGGCCACCCTCCCTCCTGCAGCCCCCGGGGAGGCTCCTTCCCTCCTGCCTCTTCCAGCTTCTCGTGGCTCCAGCCATTTGCCCCTTGGCTCGGGGTGCAGCCTCCAGTTTCTGCCTTTTCTTCACACGGCCTTCCCTCTGTGTCTGGGTCCCTGCCTCCCCTGCTAAGGACCCTGATGACTGGATTGAGGACCCAACCTACATCAAGGAGGGGCTTCCCCAATGGCCCAGCAGGCAAAGAATTTGCCTGCAATGCAGGGAATGAGGGAGATGCAATTTCGATCCCTGGGTCAGGAAGATCCTCTGGAGGGGGAAATGGCAACCCACTCTAGTATTCTTACCTGGGAAGTCCCACGGACAGAAGAGGAGCCTGGCGGGCTGCAGTCCACAGGGTCACAAAGAGTCAGACACGATGAGCGACTGAGCATACATGCCCTGCATCTAGGATAGTGCCATCCTAGATTCTCACCTAACTGTGTCTGTGCAGACCCTCTTGTACTCTGGTTCTGGGAGGACGTGAATCTGGGGGAGAGGGTCCTATTCAACCCACAGCAGCAGGTACATGTTTGTTTGTATCTGTTTTCCCCATTTCTGTATCAAGATGGAAAAAGTGATATCTATACAAACTTTTCTCAGGGACACAGTTCAGGTAGCTGGTGGGGACACATTGAAACCAACTGGGGTGGACAGTGAGAAACCAGGGCAAACTCAGCATCAGTAACCAGTAATAATAAGCTGCTGGTTCAGGGGCCTGGGGAGGTTTCTTCCAGGGTTTTGCAGGGCTGGGACCAGGTTCTAGGAAGCAGCCGATCTCAGGCTCCAGGAAGGAGGAGAGGGGAGGGGAGGGGAGAGAAGGGGAGGAGGGGGAGGTCCGCCTCGGGGAGGTGCCAGAGAATGAGGCAGGAAGGGGATCTCGGGGACTCACACCTGGAGAGACTGGAGAGTTCTCTCCTCTGCCTTTTCCTACAAAATGGTCAATGAAAAAAACTGTCAGTGAAGTCCACCCCTGATGCTTGGTGGAGAGTGCTGTTTCTGGAGAATTCTCTGAGGAAGGTGCAGGACAAGAGCAATGTTTGCATGGAGGGACAACCAACATCGGAGACATGGCTCCTCTCTCCCAAAAGGAGCTGGGAGATTGCACCCAGGGTGGGTGGAGGAGGTCAGCTCCTGCCCGACAGCAGCCCTCACCTTAGAAGAAAACATGTGGACGAAGCTCTTGGTCTCTGGGAAGACGAGGCCCAGAGCCGTTTGTAGTCGGGACTGTGGAGACTGTGGACGGCAGTGGCCGTCCTTCAGCACTTGGAGGGACAGCCCCTCCTGACTGCTCTCCGCACCCCACTCACCACGTGTTTGTGCCCCAGATTCTGATCCCCCGGGACTCCTCCATGCCCATTGCTGTCTGGGAGCCCAGCCCTGGAACGGCTCTCCCCACCCGCAGACCCCCAGAGGACAGCCCCCGGCCCGAGCGCAGTGACACAGGGCGCCCTCCGGCAGGTGCGCGTGGCTCCGTGTTTGGTGCCCCGTGACTCCCCCCCCCCCCCGGGTTGGGGGGAGGCCGCTGGCCTCTAGCTCCTTTGTTGCCTCTGCCAGTCCCCACAGCAGCCCCTGCCTCTCTCCATTGCTTCTCTTGGAGGGCTTCTCCGAGTTTCTGGAAGAACACAGCCTTGAGGATCTTCTCCCAAGCACTCCCGTCACTAAGCTCGCTCTCTCTGGGACTCTCCCCCATCCACCATGTGGTCCAGCTGCCCCGGGGCCTCCTGGCACCTGGGGGTCATGTTGGCCCCGTTCCATGGCCCCTGTCAGATGCCGCTGAGACCTGAATCTACTTATTGCTCTGATGACCAGGGGAACGGCGTGGGCCCAGGGGCTGTGCTGTGTCAGGAAGCAGGGGACCCCGCATCCTCTCAGGCAGGGGGAGCACTCATGGTTCACAGGCTGGAGGGGGCTCGTTGGTGGGAATTGGGGGTCTGCACACTTTCTAGGGTATTGGCTTGGCAGTCTCCATCCTGTGTCTCAGGACCCTGGTCTTTGCTCCCTGTAGGGCCCAGAACTGGGCTGAGAATGGAGTGCTGGCCTGGGTCTAGGTCCAGGTGGACAGGGCCTACGGTGGGTCCCCGGGGGGGCACATGTGACCTGGGTGGGACTGGGTCACAGCGGGTGCTCGGCAGAGGGAGAGGAGAGGAGGGCGGAAACCCTGTCTCCACCCACGACACGCAGTCTCGTAAGGGCCACGTGCGGGTAATTGCTGGAGAAGGAGAACACACGTTCAGAGAAGATGAAATAGGACGAGGCCTCCCCCAGCCGATGGACGCAAGGGCACACATGTTCCGACCCTTCCCCCTCCCAGACGACCACAGGCAGAGGCTGGAGCCCACCCTTCCTTCTCTGGACACGGACAGTGAGACACGAGTGAGGACAAAAGTGTAAACAAGGCGCCCAGCCACGTGGTGATGAAAGACGCTTTCAACTGGAGGCAGTGGGTCCACGAGGAAATGAAGAGCAAAATGAAACTATAACCACACAAAGAATGCAAAATGACTTCTTACCCTGGAGGATACCGAACAAAACTACACATAAAAAATTGAAGGATTACGGTCAGGGCAGCACCTGGAGTGGTTGCAATGACTTCTTTATCAAAATAAGAATATGATCACACTGAGTCTGCAGTGTATGGTGCCAAGAAGGTCTAAGGAAATAGGAGGGAAAGTAGTAAAAATGGAAATAGATCACATTAGCAGAAGTAAACATACATGGCATGAAGAGTAGAAATAAATGTAGTTAAAATATGGAAAAAGCTGAGATCAGTCACAAAAGCCAAGGGCTCGTCCAAACAAAACAGAGGAGAGGATATTTGGACAGAACCTAGAAGGGAGTTTCTCAGCCTCTGTTACTGACATTTTGAAGCAAGTCATTCTTTGCTGGTGGGTGGGGTGCCCTCATGTGCAACCTAGGGTATTTAGCAGAATCTTCTACTGGAAACACCCCCCAGATATGACACCCTAACATATGTCCAGATATTGCCAGATGTCCCTAGGGGAGAAATGGCCCTGGGGGAGAACCATGGCTCTAGAATAAGATCAGAAGGGCCCTGACCCTTCTGATGGGTTATCTGGTTGACCTCATCCTCTCAAGGACAAATCATTTTCATGGTACATAACTTCTTTCTGAATATTCTTTGAGGTATATATCTTGGGATGAGAAAATCTGAGGAAGATTTCAGGTGCAAGATTGTTATTTAGAGACAGTGTGAGAATCAGCAAGGGATGGAGGGAGAGCAGAGACCAACCAACTGATAAACTTTGCTTCCTTTTCAAGCAGAATTGGGAAAAGACCCAAGGTTTTGAAAAGAGGTGACAGAGGAACGTCTTTTGTTGATGACTGATGACAAGAGCTCTCTGATAACACAGCATCTCCTAGATGGACCACTTTCCGGAAGAGAAGACTGAGAACTTGTCACCCAGATGAGGCCAAGAACCAGTAGGTCGCAGATGCCCGCTGAACCACGATAGCATCAGGAGTGCCAAGTTCCAGTCACATGCCTGCTCTGCAGGGACCCACTACACCTCCTAGGCCTTGCAGGGCAGAGTCTTTGGTCACGAAGGCCCTCGCCAGCTACAGGCACACTTGGGGTCTGTCCCGATGGCTGCCATTTCACGCCCCATTCCCTGGATGGTGCTCACCTCCTTCCCCAGGACCAGAAGACGTCTCCCCTTTGGCCTCAATCCCTGGGTCCCGGGGGCTCCTAGTGCCCAGGCTCCAGGCATCAGAGCCGGGCTACGGCCCAGCAGATGTTAGCAAAGTAGCGCCTCCCCACCCAGCTTGAGCGGGCTGCACCTCTGGGGGTCTCGTCGGAGGAATTCCTTCGGGGGGAATGTGACTGGCAGGGGGACCAGCAGGGAGGCCAGCTTCCCACCCTGGTCTTCCCGGGTCAGTGTTGCCCCTGTTACTAGCCCACAGGCGTCTCCCTGCTTCTGCACGAAGGCTGCAGCCAAGGTCAGGGACATGGTCTCACCTTTCAAAACAGAGTTCATTTTTTAACCATTTCCGTGGTTAACACCTCCACAGAGAGCAGCTCACCTGTCTACTCAGGTGGTCAAACAGGTGAGTGACCACGCTTGCGGTCTTTGTCCTTTGGCCCCGCGGGATCCTTATGACCCTTTTCCTCTCAAGAGTGACCTGGTGCATTCAAGCTCTGTGCTCACCCCCCTCCCAGTCGTGCACACACACAAATGGCACCGGATCCCGGAAATCCTTCTCGAGATGCCTGGCAGACTTTATCCTTTGAAGTAGCAGGCCTCAAGGACAGTTTAAGGCCACTGTGTGCAGAAAGCTGGAGGTTACCTGGAGTCTGTCTTCTGAAAGGGGATCGGTGCTGAGCAACTCAGGGTTCCCCCCCTCCCCTGCCCTCTCCTGCCCTCCCGCAACCTCCCCCTGCCCTCCCCTGCCTTTGGGCCAGCCCTAGGACTCACCAGTGTTTCTTCCAGCACTTCTCCGGCTCCATCTCTCCATCCACCACACACTGCACCGCCCACCAGAGTTGTGTCTATAGGTTGAATCTCGGCCTGGCCCCTGTCTAAAAGCTGCACCGTCTCCCCTGGACGGGGGTGCCTTTGACCCCCACGGGTGACCTCCTGCTGTCCCAGCTCAGACGGGGCTGAGGGTGCCAGCGTGGCATGGGCCGTGTGATCCTCACCTGGAGGCGGACAAGGGCTTCAGGAACGGCGTCCTGGCCCAGACACGGGAGCGTGCAGGGGCTGTGGACCCATGTGAGGCAGGGGTCCCACCGAGCTCAAGCACGTTTCCTGGAGGAGGGGTGCCTAGGCTGAGTCTGCTAGGGTGTAAGGAGTGGCCGGGGAAAGGCAGGGGGCCCTCCCTGCAGAGGGGCTGGAATGAGCACCGGCAGGTGACAAGCAGGTGTGCTGAGCCTGTGAGACGTGGGGGGGCTGGGGCCGGGGCGGGGTCTGGTCACACGTGGGCACATGCATGCAGGGGGCTTGGGAGGCCCGAGCTGCCTGAGACCTCAGTCTGGGGAGCCTGAATCCCCTCTTTCTGGCCCCATGCCATCAAGAAAGCTCTCCTACAAAGTCACAGCTTGCCTTCCAGAAACATCAGCTACCAGGTTAGAGGGACCCACAATATAGGGGAGCAATCCAGCCTGGGACATACAATGGATCCTGTGAGGGACCCCTGGCAACTGCAGAGTGCCAGGCATGCCGCCTGGGACTCTCGTGGGCGAGAAGTATATGGACTGAATGAAGACCACCCAGTTGGGGACAGAGCCTGCGCCCGCAGAGCTGGCTCTAGCAAGGGACTCGGCCACCACAACCTGGTCTGGCAGAGTCTCTGGGCAGGCCGAGGCCAGGGGAACTGGATGGTGGACAGAGGGACGGCTCCCCAGCGCCCCGATCGGAGGTGGGGACCCAGGGAAGTGGGGCTGGGCCGACTAGCAGTGGGGCACCCCCCCATCATTCCTTAGGGTGCAGATCTGGCTTTCTCTGGGAAATTGGAAACTGAAATTAGAGATGCCGTCAGTTATTAATCAAGTCCTGGTTGTTCGGGGCCAGTTATTACAGGGGTTATTGCCTCACTTCCTGGACCAGTTCCTAGAGATAGTTGTCTGACTTCCTACATGAGACAGCCTGACTCAGAGCAGCTGCCTCCCGGCTGGTTGGTGCAAAGAAGGGGTTGGTGGTCTGGTTGGTTAGTGCAGAGAAGAGGTTGGTGGTCTGGCTGGTTAGTGCAGAGAATGGGTTGGTCTCCAGGCTGGTTAGTACAGAGAACGGGTTGGTCTCCAGGCTGGTTAGTACAGTGGACGGGTTGGCCTCCTGACTGGTTAGTACAGAGAATGGGTTGGTCTCCAGCCTGGTTAGTACAGAGAACGGGTTGGTCTCCTGGCTGGTTAGTACAGAGAAGGGGTTGGTCTCCGGGGCTGGTCGCTGCAGGCTGTGGGTCAGAGTTCTATCTTGCCCTCCTCTGCTTGCATTTCAGTCTCTCTGGTGAAATGGGGGTTTGGGACTTGGTGGTTGGTCATCACACTAGAAACACCCCATGTTCCGACACCTGCCAGGCTGGCGCATGGTTGGGTACAAGTGCAGTCTGGCGGTTCATGGAGGCCTCTTGTGTCTCGCATCTGACGTGGCCACAAGCAGGGCAGTCCTGGAGCGCGTGGACACAGCGGGGCCGCGTCAAAGGACAGGCATGTACCCAGCTCCTCCCGGGCCCGGCTTCCGTGAGAACCATTTTATTGAGATGGATGGTATGCAGTGGTTGAGAAACTGCCGGTGGTTGGGAAAACAATGAAAAAGCCTCCCAGAACAAAATACTGAAGAGGAAAGTGCCCAGATTGAGGGAGGAAGGCGAGGAGGAGCATGTGGGAAATTGCAAACTAATTTAAAAAAAGGGAGCGGAGGGAAGCGCGAGCTGACTGTGTGCCAGTGCTGGGGAATTTGGCCGGACGGCGGTTCTGACTGTGTTTTGAGTGTAAGATGCACTTTGATTAATTTCTCTGGACTTCACCAGAGTTACACCAGCAACTCCCAGAACACTAATTACGGAGAAGAGGCGGACAGTGACTCATGCTGGAAAGAACCCAACTGACGAAACCCTCCCAAGCCCTCGGAAAGCATCCGTGGTCCACATGTGATGGGAACCGCCTTGATCAGGCAGCTTTGGCGGGAGGTCGGGGAGATAATGGAGACAGAGCTCTGATTAATGTCGGTGTGCGAGTGTGTGTGTGTGCACGCGCACGTGCACGGGTTCTGGGTGTGTGTTCCCAAGGAAAGCTGGCAGGGACATCTGGCTGGCATGCTTCCTGCGGGGTTCGCCCTGCAGGAGACGGATGGACCTGCCAGCATTCTGGGGTTTCAATTCCCGGGAAAACAGCAGAAGCCAGGGCCGCGGAGGCTGCTGGGCTCCCCGACCCGCCACCACCGCGGCCTGGACATCACCTCTCCCAGCTGGACCCGACCACGCAAGGCTGCGTTGGCTGACCCAGCTTTGGCTTGAAAGCTTGGGGGATGGAGAACAGAACCATTCATCCCCCAAATGCAGTGGGGACGGGATGGGGCAGAACCGTCTGCCTCCCGCCTCCGACCTGGAGCACGTGAGAGCCCAGGAGGACGCTGAGACGTGCGTTCTCTCTCCAAGTGCCGAGCGGCCCCAGGCCCTGCCATGACGGGACACCCTGGCTCAGAGCTGACGGCCTCCTGGTTGGTCCTTGGAGGGCCCACAACCTGGGGCTCCTTTGTGAGTCAGATGGACTCCCCTCCATCCAGAGACCGGATGGACCCTCGTTGTGGTTGATGGACCCCCCTCCACGGCTCTCAGTTCAGGGCTGGGAGCATTCCTCTCACCTATAGACATCCTGGGGCACAGGCCTTCTGGGTCCTCCTGTGGGACATGAGAAACATCACACTCCACAAGGGCCCTTCACCCTCGACCCCTGGGCACAGACTGAGGACAGATAAGAACTAGCAGAGGTAATCTTCTCCCTCAAACTTGTGAAGGGCTGAATGGTGGCTGTATCTTTCATAACTGCAGGGTGTGTGTGTGTGAGTGTGTTCGAGTGTGTGTGTGTGCGCGTGTGCATGTGTGTGTGTGTGTGCATGTGTGTGTGAGTGTGTGCATGTGTATGAGAAACAGACTGGGAAACAGGGAGGTCAAGAGCAAGGACTCTGACTCCTGATTCTGCCCCTCCTGGCGGGTAAATAACCTGTGTGGGTTCAGCTGTCCCACCCATGGGCAGGGACCGTGAGACCTCCCAGCCCACGGAAGCCCGCTCAGGCAGAACACGGGAGAAGTCGCAGCCTCTGGGAAGCACTGGGTCACCGTGCCAGGGAGCTGGCCGGGCTTGGGGTCACCAAGCAGTGGTGTGGACTGCGGGGGGCTGCATGCTTCACGTCACAGGGGGCGTGAGAACCCGCAGTGGAGCGTGCTCCATTCGATGAGACCTTTACGAGTCTGTAACCAAAGCACCAGCTCAGGAATGATCGCCGTAATTTTTAAAATCATAATTAAAAAGGAGGGGAAGGGCAATGTAGGGGCAGGGGAGTAAGAGGCTTTCTTCTTAGGTAAGAAAGAAGCTGCAAGGATGTATTTACATCACGTGGGATACAGCTAATGTGGTTTCAGCGCTTTTTTAAATGTATTTATCTGTAGTTGGAGGATAGTTGCTTTACGATATTGTGTTGGTTCCTGCCACACATCAGATGGATCAGCCACAGGTACACACGTGTCCCCTCCCTCTTGAACCTCCCTCCCACCTCCCACCCCATCCCACCCCTCTAGGTCACCGCAGAGGACCAGGCTGAGTTCCCTGGGTTATATGGCCATCTCTATAGCTTTTCGATATCTATACAGCTATGCCCCCAGCCCTCTGTTTGACACGTGGTGACGTACATATTCCAATGCTGCTCTCTCAATTCGCACCATGCTCTCCTGCCCCCGCCGTGTCCATAAGTCAGTTCTCTACGTCTGAGTCTCCGTTCCTGCCCTGCAAATAGGTTCTTCAGTACCATGTTTCTAGATTCCATATATATGATATTTGTTTTTCTCTTTTCTGACTTACTTCACTCTGTATAACACAGTCAACATTTCATAGTAACTGTCAATGGAGTATAACCTTAAAAATTGTGAATCACTCTCTATTGTACAACTGGGACTCATATGCTACAGCAACTAAACTTCAATTAAAAAAAAAGAAACCTATGTTGATACTAAAAAAAACCTAACAGTCCCAAGACACTTAAATGCTCAATATGTAATGAAACTGTGGTGGTTAATCTTATATTTCAACTTGATTGGGCTAAGGGATGCTCAGATAGCTGGTAAGACGTATTTCTGGACTTGTCTGAGAGAGTGCTTTCCAAAAAGATAAGCTTTTGGAGTGGTGAACTGGGTAAAGATCACCCTCCCAGTGGAGGTGGGTGTCATGCAAGCTCTTGAGACTCAGATGAAGCAATCAGGTGGAGGTAGGGTGATGCTGCTGTTTGCTTGAGCTGAGACCCCATCCACTGCCACCTCAGAAATCAGCTGCCTGGGTTGTCTGGCCATCTACATGGCCTGCATGATATCACCAGCTTTCCTGGTTCTCCAGCTTGCAGATGGCAAATGACGGACTTCTCAGCCTCTGAGAATTCATGGGAGCTAATTCCTGTAATTGTTTAATCGCTAGGTTGTGTCCAATTCTTTTGTGACCCTGTGGACTGGAGCCCGCCAGGCTCCTCTGTCCATGGAATTCTCCAGGCAAGAATATTGGAATGGGTTGCCATTTCCTTCTCCAGGTGATCTTCCTGATCCAGGGATTGAACCCGTGTGTCCCACATTGCGGGCAGATTCTTTACTACTGAGCCACCTGGGAAGCCCAATTCCTATAATAGATCTCCTCTTCTATATCTCTATGTCTGTCTGTCTGACTATCTCTGCTGTTGGTACCACTTCTCTGGAGAACCTCAACTAACACAGAAATACTAGGTAAATATCAGACTTTGCCTTAAAAGGAGGGGGCACCTTGATGGGCAGCGTGAGAAGGGCTGACACTGCGGAAACAAGGGGACAAGGAAGGAGGTGGAGAACAGACACACAGAAAGTACTTCTAAGAGGACCCTGCACCTCGCGGGGGACCCTGGGGAGAAAAGGTGTGACCAGAACCGCTCTGTGCCTCCCAGGACTTGTGTTCACCTGTGTGTGCACTTTTCATTCAACTGTGATTTGTTAGAGCAAACACCCGTTGTCTTGTGCTGGGAGAAATGAAATAAGAATCAGTCGCCTGGTTTGGCCTTCCGAGGTGGTGCTAGTGGTAAAGAACCCGCCTGCCAGTGCAGGAGACTTAAAAGACGCAGGTTCGATCCCTGGGTCGGGAAGATCCCCTGGAGGAGGGCATGGCAACCCACTCCAGCATTCTTGCCTGGAGAATCCCATGGACAGAGGAGCCTGGCCGGCTACAGTCCATGGGGTCGCAAAGAGTTGGACATGACTGAGTGACTTAGCACCATCAGCAAGTGGAGTGAGTATTCACACAGGGAGGCTCTCCCATGAAGGGCTGAGCCCTCTGCTTTGGATCAGCGGTCCTGGCTGGCACACTGGACCAAAACCAAAACAGGCTTGCCCCTCAATCGGTTTAATACTTCACCGAGCAGACTCTGAAGGCTGAGCACCGTGCTAGGGCCTGGAGAGCCAGCAGGGAACAAGTCAGACAACAATCAGACCCTCCTGGGGCTCACGCTGCAGTTAATGAGCACAGCGACAGAAAAGGCAGAAGATGCAGGCTCTGACCATTGTCCTCTTGGGCATCACAAATGAGCTTAAATGAAGATGCATAGCTTAGGACATCAGCAACACAGACCTCAAGGCAGACGTCACCATGACATCAACAAGCACAGATTATGCTTCCAACATGGAAGGAAATCTTTTGGAAGATTGTGGAGGCTTTTGAAAACATGCCTTCTTTCATCTCTCACATGAGGAGGGGGGACACCCGAAGCAAGGCAGTGATCAGCTGAAGGTGCACTGTGACCCCACACAAGGTCCCCACACTCACCCAAGTCAATCACCACTCTTTCCAACATCACAGCATGAAGAGGGGCCTTCTTCACAGTGGAGAGTATCCGCTTCATTCCATTTTACTTTGATGTATTTTTATTTTTAATTAAAATGTTTATTTCGAGACAATTGCTGATTCCCATGCAGTTGTAAGGAATGATACAGAGATTCCATGTACGCGTCACCCAGTCTCCCCCAAAGGTGAAAGTAAAAGTCGCTCAGTCGTGTCCGACTCTTTGCGACCCCATGGACTATACAGTCCATGGAATTTTCCAGCCACAATACTGGAGTGGGCAGCCTTCCCCTTCTCCAGGGGATCTTCCCAACCCGGGGATCAAACCCAGGTCTCCCACACTGCAGGCAGAATCTTTATCAGCTGAGCCACAAGGGAAGCCCAAGAACACTGGCGTGGGTAGCCTATCGCTTCTCCAGGGGATCTTCCCGAACCAGGAATCGAACCGGGGTCTCCTGCATTGGAGGCGGATTCTTTACCAACTGAGCTTAAAGCTGCAGTGCAGGGTCACATCCAGGAAACCCACCGTGACACAGGCACGATACGAAGCCTCCCATCACTCAGTCAGTCCACATGCCGTCACCATGAGGACCCCTCACCTCGATGCTTTGCATAAAGCTACACCCGCTCCCTTTCTGCCTCTTCTTCCTAAGCCCTGGCAACTGCGATTCTGTTCTCCATTTCCATAATTTTGTCATTTCAAGTATGTTACATAAATAGAATTGTACAGCATGTAATCTTTTGGAACTGGCTATTTCACTGACCATAATTCCCTGGAGATCCATCCAGGCTCTTGTGTGTATCAGTAGTTCATGCCTATGTATTGCTGAGTGATGTTACATGCTGTGTGGGTGGACCACAGCTTAACTACTCACCTGTTGGAGGAAATCCAGGTTGTTGCCAGTCTGGGGCTATTTCGAGGTAATCTGCTACAAACATTCGTGTGCAGTTCTTGTGTGAGCCTAAGTTTTCATTTTCTGGGATAAATGCCCAGGAGTGAAACTGCTGGGTCATATAGTAGTTGCATGTTTAATGTTTTGAGAAACTTCCAAAGTGCTTTTCCAGAGCAGCTGTATCATTTTACATTTCCACGAGCCATGAATAATTCAATTTCCCCACATCTTCATCAGCATTTGGTGTTGTCACTAATGTGTATTTTAGACATTCTGATAGGTGTGTGGTTATACTTTGGATTGTAATCTGCATTTCTCTGGTGGCTAATGAGGTTGAACATTTTTCATGTGCTTATTTGTGTTCTGTGTGTTCTCTTTGATGAAATGTCTGTCCACATCTTTTGTTCATTTCCTAGTTGAATTGCTTGATTTTTTCTTACTGTTGAGATTTGCAAGTTCTTTACTTATTCTAGATACCAGTCTTTGTCAGGTAAGTGGTTTATAACTGTTCTTCTAGTCTGTCATTTGTTTTTGTTATTCTCTTAACACAGTCTTTCACAGCAAATGTTTTTAAATTTTGAAGAAGTTTAGCTTATTAGTTTTCGTTTTTTAGGTTGTATTTGAGGTCTCAACTCTAAGAACTTTTTGCCAAGCCTAAGATATGAAGTCCTGCTCTTCTTTTTACATTTTGAGTTAATATTTTATAAAGAGAAATACTTAGGTTGAAGTTCATTTTTTTGCCTTTTAATGTCCAGTTGCTACATTTGTTAAAAAGTCTATCTTTTCTCCATTGAATTGTTTTTGTCCTTTATAAAAAACCAGATGAGCATATTTTCATGGGTCTATTTCTGTGTTCTCCATTCTGTTCCATTGACCTATATGTCTGTGCCTTTGCCAAAATCATATCATATTGATTACTGTAGCGAAACAGTGAGTCTTGGAATAGGACTGACTGATTCCTTCTTTCTTCTGCTGCAAATTATTTTAGCTATTGGTTACTTTGCTTTCCACATAAATTTCATAATAATTTTATCTCTAGCTATAAAAATTCCTGCTGGGGTTTTTGTGGAGGTTGCTTTCAACCTGTATACCAATTTGGGGAGAATTGGGATCTCAGCTGTGTTGACTCTTGCAACACATAAAGGTATGTCTTTATGGTATGTCTCTCCATTTATTTAGATCAGCGTTGATTTCTTTCACCCACATTTTGTGGTTTTCAGCATGCAAGTCCTGTCCATGTGTTGTTAGATTTATATACCTAAGAATTTCTATTTTAGAGATTAATTGTAACTGGTGTTGTGTTTTAAATTGGGGGCTTTGTGTGTTCATTGGTAATATATATAAATGCAATTGATTTTTGTATGTTCATCTTGTATCCTGTTGCCTTGCTGAATGCACACACAAGTCTTTGGAA
Source organism: Dama dama (assembly GCF_033118175.1). Classification (NCBI taxonomy): domain Eukaryota; kingdom Metazoa; phylum Chordata; class Mammalia; order Artiodactyla; family Cervidae; genus Dama; species Dama dama. Next base: position 114,668,242 of record NC_083700.1, on the reverse strand, counting down.
TTTTAAAAAATAGACTCCTTAGGATTTTCTATGTAGACAACTAGGTTATCTTCAAATAGCAACAATTTTATTTATTCTTCTCAATTGTGTGCATTTTATTTCCTTTTATTGACTTACTGAACTCGCTAAAATTTCCAGCTCTATGTTAAGTTAGAGTGGTAAGAGTGGGCATGCTCTTTATTAAGTTGAGGAAGTCCCCCTTTTCTGAGAAATTTATTTACTTATTATAATGATTTTTTTATCATGGATTTTGAATACGTTCAAATGCTTTTTTGTGCATCAGATAATAAAATCATTTGATTTTTCCTTTTTAGTCTTTTATTATGATGCGTTATATTGAATAACTTCCTTGCATATCCAAAATAGATCCTACTTGGTCATCAGTCCAGTTCAGTCACTCAGTCGTGTCTGACTCTTTGTGACCCCATGGACTGCTGCAGGTCAAGCTTCCCTGTCCATCACCAACTCCCAGAGCTTGCTCAAACTCATGTCCATTGAGTTGGTGATGCCATCCAACCATCTCGTCCTCTGTCATCCCCTTCTCCTCCTGCCTTCAGTCTTTCCCAGGATCAGGGTCTTTTCCAATGAGTCAGTGTTTCGCATCAGGTGGACAAATGATTGGAATTTCAGCTTCAGCATCAGTCCTTCCACTGAATATTCAGGACTGATTTCCTTTAGGATTGGCAGGTTGGATCTCCTTGCAGTCCAAGGGACTCTCAAGAGTCTTCTCCAACACCGCAGTTAAAGAGCATCAATTCTTCAGTGCTCAGCTTTCTTTATGGTCCAACTCTCACATCCATGCATGACTACTGGAAAAACCATAGCTTTGACTAGATGGATATTTGCTGGTAAAGTAATGTCTCTGCTTTTTAATATGCTATCTAGGTTGGTCATAGCTTTTCTTCCAAGGAACAAGTGTCTTTTAATTTCATGGCTGCAGTCACCATCTGCAGTGATTTTGGAGCCCCCAAAAATAAAGTCTGTCACTGTTTCCACTGTTTCCCCATTTGCCAGAAAGTGATGGAACCAGATGCCATGATCTTAGTTTTTTGAATGTTGAGTTTTAAGCCAACTTTTTCACTCTCCTCTTTCACTTTCATCAAGAGGCTCTTTAGCTTCTCTTCACTTTCTGTCATAAGGGTGGTGTCATCTCCATATCTGAGGTTATTGATATTTCTCCCAGCAATCTTGATTCCAGCTGTAGTGTGTATTTATGTTTATGTGCTGTTGAACTTATTTGCCAACATTTTGTTAAGGATTTCTGTATCTATATTTATGAGAGATATTGGTCTATGACTTTCTATTTTTTGTAATGTCTTTCTCCAGTTTTGGCATCAGGATGTTACTAACTTCACAGAATGAATTAGGAAGTTTTCCTCCTCTTCTGTTTTCTGAAAGAGATTGTGTAAAATTTGTGATAATTCTTATTTATTTATTATTTTTTCCATTTATTTTTATTAGTTGAAGGCTAATTACTTTACAATATTGTAGTGGTTTTTGTCATACATTGACATGAATCAGCCATGGGTTTACATGTATTCCCTATCCCGATCCCCCCTCCCACCTCCCTCTCCACCCGATCCCTCTGGGTCTTCCCAGTGCACCAGGCCCGAACACTTGTCTCATGCATCCAACCTGGGCTGGTGATCTCTTTCACCCTAGATAATATACATGTTTCGATGCTGTTCTCTCGAAACATCCCACCCTCACCTTCTCCCACAGAGTCGAAAAGTCTGTTCTGTACATCTGTGTCTCTTTTTCTGTTTTGCATATAGGGTTATTGTTACCATCTTTCTAAATTCCATATATATGTGTTAGTATACTGTATTGGTCTTTATCTTTCTGGCTTACTTCACTCTGTATAATGGGCTCCAGTTTTATCCATCTCATTAGAACTGATTCAAATGAATTCTTTCTAATGGCTGAGTAATATTCCATGGTGTATATGTACCACAGCTTCCTTATCCATTCGTCTGCTGATGGACATCTAGGTTGCTTCCATGTCCTGGCTATTATAAACAGTGCTGCGATGAACATTGGGGTGCATGTGTCTCTATCAGATCTGGTTTCCTCAGTGTGTATGCCTGGGAGTGGGATTGCTGGGTCATATGGCAGTTCTGTTTTCAGTTTTTAAAGGAATCTCCACATTGTTCTCCATAGTGGCTGTACTAGTTTGCATTCCCACCAACAGTGTAAGAGGGTTCCCTTTTCTCCACACCCTCTCCAGCATTTATTGCTTGTAGACTTTTGGATAGCAGCCTTCCTGACTGGCGTGTAATGGTACCTCATTGTGGTTTTGATTTGCATTTCTCTGAGAATGAGTGATGTTGAGCATCTTTTCATGTGTTTGTTAGCCATCTGTATGTCTCCTTTGGGGAAATGTCTGTTTAGGTCTTTGGCACATTTTTTGATTGGGTCATTTATTTTTCTGGAATTGAGCTGCAGGAGTTGCTTGTATACTTTTGAGATTAATCTTTTGTCTGTTTCTTCATTTGCTCTTATTTTCTCCCAATCTGAGGGCTGTCTTTTCATCTTGCTTATAGTTTCCTTTGTTGTGCAAAAGCTTTTAAGTTTAATTAGGTCCCATTTGTTTAGTTTTGCTTTTATTTCCAATATTCTGGGAGGTGGGTCATAGAGGATCCTGCTGTGATTTATGTCGGAGAGTGTTTTGCCTATGTTCTCCTCTAGGAGTTTTATAGTTTCTGGTCTTACATTTAGATCTTTAATCCATTTTGAGTTTATTTTTGTGTATGGTGTTAGAAAGTGTTCTAGTTTCACTCTTTTACAAGTGGTTGACCAGTTTTCCCAGCACCACTTGTTAAAGAGGTCTTTTTTCCATTGTATATTCTTGCCTCCTTTGTTGAAGATAAGGTGTCCATAGGTTAGTGGATTTATCTCTGGGCTTTCTATTCTGTTCCATTGATCTATATTTCTGTCTTTGTGCCAGTACCATACTGTCTTGATGACTGTGGCTTTGTAGTAGAGCCTGAAGTCAGGCAGGTTGATTCCTCCAGTTCCATCCTTCTTTCTCAAGATTACTTTGGCTATTCGAGGTTTTTTGTATTTCCATACAAATTGTGAAATTATTTGTTCTAGTTCTGTGAAAAATACCGTTGGTAGCTTGATAGGGATTGCATTGAATCTATAGATTGCTTTGGGTAGTATAGCCATTTTGACAATATTGATTCTTCCTATCCATGAACTCGGTATGTTTCTCCATCTGTTTGTGTCCTCTTTGATTTCTTTCATCAGTGTTTTATAGTTTTCTATGTATAGGTCTTTTTTTTCTTTAGATAGATATACTCCTAAGTATTTTATTATTTTTGTTGCAATGGTGAATGGTATTGTTTCCTTAATTTCTCTTTCTGTTTTCTCATTGTTAGTGTATAGGAATGCAAGGGATTTCTGTGTGTTAATTTTATATCCTGCAACTTTACTATATTTGTTGATTAGCTCTAGTAATTTTCTGGTAGAGTCTTTAGGGTTTTCTATGTAGAGGATCATGTCATCTGCAAACAGCAAGAGTTTCGGTTCTTCTTTTCCTATCTGGATTCCTTTTACTTCTTTTTCTGCTCTGATTGTTGTGGCCAAAACTTCCAAAACTATGTTGAATAGTAGTGGTGAGAGTGGGCACCCTTGTCTTGTGCCTGATTTCAGGGGAAATGCTTTCAATTTTTCACCATTGAGGGTAATGCTTGCTGTGGGTTTGTCATATATAGCTTTTATTATGTTGAGGTATGTTCCTTCTATTCCTGCTTTCTGGGGAGTTTTAATCATAAATGGATGTTGAATTTTGTCAAAGGCTTTTTCTGCATCTATTGAGATAATCATACGGTTTTTATCTTTCAATTTGTTAATGTGGTGTATTACATTGATTGATTTGTGGATATTAAAGAATCCTTGCATTCATGGGATAAAGCCCACTTGGTCATGATGTATGATCTTTTTAATATGTTGTTGGATTCTGTTTGCTAGAATTTTATTAATGATAATTCTTTTTAAACAGTAGCATCCTCAGTGAAGCCACCTGGGCCAGAGAGTCCTATTTCTTATTAGGTGAATTGCAGTACTTTTTTGTCTGAGGAATTTGTCCCTTTCATCCAAACTGGCAAATGTATGTAGAGGTGTTTATAGTATTTGCTCAGTCGTGTCCAACTCTTTGTGACCCCATGGACTATAGCCCATCAGGCTCCTTGGTCCAAGAATACTGGAGTGGGTCACCATTCCCTTCTCCATGGGATCTTCCCCATCCAGGGATCAAACTGGGATCTCCTGCACTGAAGGTGGATTCTTTACCATCTGAGCTACCAGGGAAGCCCAGGATTTGCTTCTGTTCAGTTCTGTTCAGTTCAGTTGCTCAGTCGTGTCTGACTCTTTGTCAGCCCATGAATCGCAGCACACCAGGCCTCCCTGTCCATCAGCAACTCCCAGAGTATACTCAAACTCATGTCCATCGAGTCGGTGATGCCATCCAGCCATCTCATCCTCTGTCGTCCCCATCTCCTCCTGCCACCAATCCCTCCCAGCATCAGGGTCTTTTCCAATGAGTCAACTCTTCACATCAGGTGGCCAAAGTATTGGAGTTTCAGCTTCAGCATCAGTCCTTCCAATGAACACCCAGGACTTATCTCCTTTAGGATGGACTGGTTGGATCTCCTTGCAGTCCAAGGGACTCTCAAGAGTCTTCTCCAATACTGCAGTTCAAAAGCATCAATTCTTCAGTGCTCAGCTTTCTTTATGGTCCAACTCTCACATTCATACGTGACCACTGGAAAAACCATAGCCTTGACTAGACGGACTTTTGTTGGCAAAGTAATGTCTTTGCTTTTTAATATGCTATCTAGGTTGGTTATAACTTTCCTTCCAAGGAGTAAGCGTCTTTTAATTTCATGGCTGCAGTCACCATCTGCAGTGATTTTGGACCCCCAAAAATTAAAGTCTGACACTGCTTCCACTGTTTCCCCATCTATTTCCCATGAAGTGATGGGACCAGATGCCATGATCTTAGTTTTCTGAAAGTTGAGCTTTAAGCCAACTTTTTTACTCTCCACTTTCACTTTCATCAAGAGGCTTTTTAGTTCTTCTTCACTTTCTGCCATAAGGGTGGTGTCATCTGCATATCTGAGGTTATTGATATTTCTCCTGGCAATCTTAACTCCAGCTTGTGCTTCTTCCAGCCCAGCGTTTCTCATGATGTACTCTTCATGTAAGTTAAATAAGCAGGGTGACGATATACAGCCTTGATGTACTCCTTTTCCTATTTGGAACCAGTCTGTTGGTCCATGTCCAGTTCTAACTGTTGCTTCCTGACCTGCATATAGATTTCTCAAGAGGTGTGTCAGGTGGTCTGGTATTCCCATCTCTTTAAGAATTTTCCACAGTTTGTTGTGATCCACACAGTCAAAGGCTTTGGCATAGTCAATAAAGCAGAAATCAATGTTTTTCTGGAACTCTCTTACTTTTTCGATGATCCAGTGGATGTTGGCAATTTGATCTCTGGTTCCTCTGCCTTTTCTAAAACCAGCTTGAACATCTGGAAGTTCACGGTTCACGTATTGCTGAAGCCTGGCTTGGAGAATTTTGAGCATTACTTTACTAGCATGTGAGATGAGTGCAATTGTACGGTAGTTTGAGCATTCTTTGGGATTGCCTTTCTTTGGGATTGGAATGAAAACTGATTTGCTTACCACCCTCTAAATGTCTAAACTCTCTATAGTAAAACCCTTCATTTTATTATTAGCAATTTTTGTCTTTTTTTCTTTGCTAGTATTGCTGGAGGAGTGCCAATTTTACCAATTATTTCAGAGTACCATCCGTTTGTTTACAAGTTTCTCTACTGCTGTGTTTTGAAAGATGCTGATTTCTCTTTATTAATTTCCTACTTCTGTTTGTTCTGAATTCTTTTGTTGCTTTTATGGGTTTTTCAGGCGGGAGTTCAGAGGCTGATTTGAGGTTTTTCTTCTTTTCATACATAAGCCATTAGGGCTATAAATTTTCCTCTCAACACTGCTTTACCTTAAATCTGCGTTCGGGGACAGTTTCTGTTTGTTCTTGCTGCTCTTCATTTCCCTGTTATCTTTCTCCTACTTCCTGTGGGTTACTTGGACATGTTTTCAGAATTCCATTTTCATTTTGTTCTGGCCACAAAGTGATACAAATTTAAGGTACACACACATCAGGGTTGGCTTGTGTTCACACTTCTCACAGGCGTGTCTTCCTCCCTACTCCGTTCCAAGTCCCAATCCTTAAAGCCCCTCAGTGTGATCTGGGGAAAGCAGGGGTCCATCTGGGCGTCTCAGATCCATGTAGACAGGCTCTTTTATTCAACTGCCCATTTTGAGAGGTTTCTGCATCACGTAAACCAATGCAGCCCATGTTGTCCTGAGTCTCCAAATACCCTCAGGCCGCAAGCCGCTGCCATGCTCTATTCGTCTCTCTGGGCCCCATTTCCCCCGTTTCAGTCTGTCGATTTCTTAGCATCTTGTTTGCTCTTCTTTGCTTTTAAGAAGATTTTAAAATACTGTTTTGCCAGCCCATTGGTTATCAGCAGGAATTTGGTTTGAGTCACCGAGTTTGTCACATTCCTGGAAGTTGAAGTATCAAACTGCTTTGTAAAGCACCTTCTGGGTGGTGGTTTCTGTGGCCAGTAAGAGAGATTCATTTACATCACCTCTGGAGAAGGGGTGTCCTTGACTGGCTTCCCCTGCAAAGCAGAGTCTGAGACGATAATTTTTTGCCCAAGTGGCTTGTTCTGTGAAGTTTCCAGGGAACGGGAGATAGGGGACCGGGACAAGGAAACTGGGGAGGAGGGGAAACTGAGCCAAGAGTGCCTGGCTGTGCGGGGGGAGCGGTGAACGGGGGCTCCACGCTGCCAAGGGCGTGCTGAGCAGAGCTGTCCTCCCGAGCCGCGGGAGGGGAATGCTTCTCCTCCAGCTCCAGTCCTGTGGGTCGAGTATTGCCTGGGGGGTGTGAACTCCCTCCTGTGCATTTGAGAGCACAAACCAGAAGGGACCAGGGGTCCAGGACAAGTGACCGGGAGCCCTGGGGCAGAGGCTGAGAGACATATGAGCCCTGAGGTCACGCAGTCAGGACAGGGTTCCACACAGCTCATCTCTCAGCAGGACTGGAAAAGACTGCAGGAGACATAAAAGAGGCAGGTTTGATCCTTGGGTCTGGAAGATCCCCCTGGACAAGGGCAACCCCCTCCAGTGTTCTTGCCTGGAGACTCCTATGGATGGAAGAGCCTGGTGGTCTGTGGCTCAAAGGGTCGCCAAGAGTCAGACACAACAGAAGTGACTTAGCATGCATGCAGGAGGAAGTGAGCGAGGCCCTGAGAGATGTCTGGACCAAGAACACGTGGTCTGGAAGGTGAGGACATCAAAGATCAGATGGCCCCCTCTCTACTTGCTCCTGGGGTGGGGTGGTCATCCCCGCTTCTCTCCAGGGCTCCCCCGCCAGCCAGCTCTCTCTCCCCCCTCGTAGGTTCGGTCCCTTTCCCTCTCCAGCTTCTTTGGGGGCCAAAGTTACTGCACCTTCATCCCAGCTGTGACTCTGGAGATGTAGGCTTATGGCCTCAGCTCCCGCTGCCACAAAGACCCGTCTGCGTCCCAGTTCCCAGGAGGATGCTGCTAGGCCCATCTTCTTGACCACAGCCACCCAGGCCACATGCCCTTGGCATCCAAGCAGCCAGCTGTGCTTGGTCCAGCATCCACCCCGTTCCAGATGGCCTGGGCGGGGGGACGGGGGTGGGGAGTGTGGTGGCTGCACAGAGAGATGGCTCTGTACCCAGAGGAGCTGTGGGCAGGAAGGCACTATCAACGCAGAGGACATCAAGGCAAAGGCAGAGAGCTTCATTTTGTTTTTTATTAATTCTCACAGCTCCCCAAGCGGACAGTGGGAGGAACCAGGTCTGCAGGGTCAGCAGATCCTCCAACGGACAGAATGTGCAACTCTTTCCAGCGTGATTAGTTTTGCTTTTTTTTTTAAAATCTGTGAATTGTTGAGTCAATTCCCAACATCATGAAGAGCCAGGTTTTGTTCATCTTGGCGTCCAAATGATGTGTTTTCGAAATCGGAACTAAAATAAAGCAGTAACAAGACTAAAGAAGCAACATCCTGTTTTATGGAAGATCTATTTAAAGAAAAAAATATGTGAGAAAAAACACTGTGTGCAGAGTAAATATTTAACACCCACCCCCCTCCACTGTTGGGAGATGGGGGGCTTTCCTCTGGCCAGGACACAAGAAGATGAGAGTCTCAGGACGGACACATCACCCCCTCCCCCTCCCCGAGGCCTTGGCATGACTCACGGGTCACCTTGCCTGGTACCATGCAGTCCCAGCCCTCCTGAGGACTGAGACAGATGGAATGTCACCACAGATGGAGAAGAGCTCAATCAAGCACAGGTTTTGGGGACCTTGACTCTGAGAGGATGTGCCTTTTTAGCAGGTCAGTTGGAGTTGAGGGTCATTCACCTTCCCATTCGCAGACCCAGGTTCATGACCTGGTCCTGAGATCAGGATGCTCGAGGCTGAACTCAGCTCCTGATGCTCTCCTGGAGGTTCTTCCAGTCTCTGGGCATTGAGAAGGTGGGTGTCGACACAGCCCCCCCGACAATCCGCAGTGAGAGCACACATCTGGGCTGCCCTTCCCAGGAGACGGGTTCCCGTGTGGTCGCCTTCATGTCAGGGAGTTCTGCTCAAAAGCAGGGAAACGACAAAGACTGTGCTGGTCTCACTTTGCGGGTAAGGACGGGGTTTGGGGAGAGGTTGGATCAGCGTTCAGGCACGCTGCTCCTCTGTCATGGCTGGTGGATCTTCGGGTCCCCTCTCTGCACCCCCTACTCTGCCCTGAAGGGCAATTGTCCCCAGCAGGGTGTCCCCAGCAGGAGTCCCAGGCTTGACTGAGCTGCCTTCCTGTCTCTTCCAGGACCCACAGGTGTTTTCCTGAAGCATCCAGGTTGCCAGGTGATGGGGCCCTGTAGGGATCATGCACTGGGGAGCACTCATCTGGGGGGGCCATTTGCTGAAGGGAGGGCTCCCCTTAGAAGCCCAGGGCTTGGAACCCGATGGGGTAGGGCGGCTCAGAGGAGGGGCCCACCTTCTCTGGGAGCTGCCATGAGCACCTGCTCCGGTCACCTTCTGCTCAGAGCCAGGGGCGATGGGCGGTCACGTGGCTACCTCCCCGGTGTCCATTCCTGGGCCCTGAGACCAGGCAACGTCCCGCCCACCCTGAGGACCTGACCCTCCCCGGCACAGCGCTATGCCTGGAGCCATTCTTTCTTTGACCTTCTTGAGCTTAGCTGGGGCTCCTCCAGGAAAGCACCCCTCCTCCAAAACGCCTTCTTCCAGGGCTCTTCTTCTTCTGAGCTCATTCAGACGTCTGACTAAGCCAAGGGTCTCTCGGCCTCTGTCTACCCCCAACACCCACGATTCACTCTGCCTGACCTCCTGGGGGGACCAGGCGGGTGGAGGAGGGGTGGGAATGCGGGGGGCGGGCTGTCTCCCCCGGCCCATCCCCTCCCTGGCTGAAACTTCACTCTCAGCTGGTTTGAGAACCGGGGACCCAGCCCACCGGCTCAGCTGAGCTTCCGCTGACCGCGCACTCAGTGTTTTGAAACAGAAACTAAAGAACCGTGGGGAGCTGGGGTCGTGCAGAGAAAACATCCTCCCCGACTGTCTCCGCGGAGAGGGTGGGAACAGGCATGTGTGAAGGGAGACTCAGCCTCCCTCCCGCCTGGTCCCCGCCCTAACGCCAATCACCTGGTTAAAAGACAAGCCAGAGAAACACACAAAACTCATGAACTTGGGTCAGCAGAGTGTGGCGGTGCCCCGTGTCTGCTCACTCTGGGATCTTGCTAGCAATCTACCGACGGGGAGCCGAGACTGGAGACGGTTTTACACAGATGGCCTGGCTAGTTGTCACAAAGCCCCACGAGAAAGGCAGCAGTGGGGTTTTATCCCCATTTCACAGCTGGGGAGACTGAGACTGCGAAGCCAGTTTCCTACGGTGACTGTGCCTGCTTGCTCCGGGGATGTGGTGTGATACACGCTGCAAACAACAGCTGTGGAACAACCAAGAGAAGAGAGAAATCACCAATGCAAATGGAACCGAAACCACCCCTGTCTCTTTTGGGCCCCAGCTGTTCACGGCTTAGTGGGCAGACTGTCTTCTCCGAAGCTCGGGGGAGGGGGACCTTATTCTGGGCGGGGAGGGTCGGGGCTACGGCACCCGCCTCTGCCCTCCAATCTCAAGCCTGGAGCACGAGAGCTGACGGCCAGCCCCTGGTCTCGGCCGTATGCCCCCTGCGGGGAGCACACATAGCTCCCCGCTTCCTGGGTCAGTAAGTCCACCCGCCCGACGGCAGCCACCTCCCCGGGCTGGGCGCTCAGAGCGCCGGTCGCCTCTCACCCAACCTGCCACCTTCCCAGAAGGTGATGTGGGTTGCGTGGCAAGGCCGGGAAAAGCTCAAACCCCTGCGTGAGGCACGCAGAGTGATGTGGACGCCAGATGGTAAGAGGTGAGTGCTGAGCGCAGCTGGGCACTGAAGCCCACCTAGGAACCCAAGACGGGTCCCCGTCCATTCACAGGGGACACTGTCACCCAGACCACACCACGGGGTGCTCTGGGAGGAGCCTGTCCCTTGTGTGTGACAGGGGGCATCCAGAAGGTGTGGAGCAGGGAGGGGCTGGGTGCTCAGCCACCTCCGAGGTCAGGAACACCTGCGGACCTTCTCTCTTTACACATTTGTGGGTGCGGCAGCCAGAGCCTTATCAGAGGGGAACCCCAGCCCAGGTCCACTTGGCGCCAATTCTGAGCCTCTCTTCCCACGAATGATGTCTGGAGACCTCGCGGCCTGGAATGTCTCAGTGAGCAGAGCTGGACCACAGCGTGGGAAGCAAGACACATCCAACATCCAGCCCAGAGAGAGAGCTGGGAGCGTCGCAGCTCAGCCCTTTCAGCAACACCGAGGAGTCACAGTCCCTAGAAACTCATCACCCGCCCGCTCTGTTCACGAAGGCGCAAGAGCGAAAGTGACCACCAAAGGGCACACGTTTCACAGCAAAATCTAGAACAGTGGGGATGTTGGGACTTCAAAGCTCCACCCTCTCCTTGCCCCTCTGATATGGTGTCTCAGGATTCTGGCAAGCTCATCTCTAAATGCACTTGGGTTTTGTCGTTGCCCAAGAAGATGTGCCCAAGCCTCCACCTCCCAGCTGGAAACATCTTCTTGTGTGAAAACACCGAAGGTGGTTTCAGGTCTGGCGGTAAGGGGCCAGCAGTTGCAGCGGGCCGCCTCCTTTCCACTCCCTGGGCATGCGGGGCTCTGGGGAACATTGAGTTTCTATGGCCCCTGCAATCGCATGGTTTCCTCCCTTGAATCAAGCCCTGATCTTTGAAGCCTTGAGTTTTGTAGATTTAAGCTGACCTGAAGGGACTGAGAAAGGACTCAGTGAGGCCAGGAGTCTCCCCGGCCACTCTGAACACAGCAGGGGAGGGTCGGATTGCTCACCCTTCTAGCCGCCCCTCGGAAGGGACTCCCACACTGCGGGGAACTTTGCAAAGGCTCCTGAGGTCAGGGTGGGCCCGGGCTGGGGGTGGGGTCACAGCCTCTGCCCCCTCCCCACCGCCCAAGAGGGCATTTTAAAGTAGGGGCTCAGGGATGGGGAATACGTGTAAATCCATGGCTGATTCATATCAATGTATGACAAAACCCACTGAAATGTTGTGAAGTAATTAGCCTCCAACTAATAAAAATAAATAAATAAAGTAGGGGCTCAGCTTGTGAAGGATTTGTGCCTATATTTGGGTTTGTTTTTTTTTTTTTTCTTTTTTTTGGCTCTAAGCTGGACATTTTGCTTTGAAGGGAGAGGTGACCACGGAACTGGAGGCTGGAGGGGCTGGACACGTACCTGCAGTGGAGTGGACACTCACCAAGAGCTAGAGGGCCTCTCTTTCAGGCAGTGATTCTGCCGTCAGCCAGGCGGCCTGGCTCAACTGTTAACGGTGATGTTTACTTTCAGGCGGGGAGGAGTCAGTCCAGCAGGTTCTCTCCTTGCACGAGACCTGAAGCGGTGCTGGGAGAACGAGCTGCCTAGATGGCCTCCTCCAGCTGTTGGTAAGTGGAACCTGGAAGTGTAGCAGTTTTATCCAGAGCCTTTTCTGTGATGTGTGTTCAGGGCCCCCTGGAAAGGTCCCTTCGGCTTTTGTCAGTTCCAGAGACCCAGATGGGTGCCACTTGTGCTATTGAAAGATGCTTCTCATGGCCTAGGTATAACTATCTCTTTCCACATTTCCATGGAAAACTCGTGGATGGCAATGTTAATTTAAGAAACTCTACCTGATTAGGCAGAGGGAGGGAGACATAGATAGGTGAGCCCTCAAAGACAACACAGTAGGTAGAGAGTGGCTATCAAAGTGCTAACTGGGGTATCACTATTCTCGTCACGAGGCCTGGACCTGGAGAGGCAGGCTTCCTCTGAGCACGTGTCCAGACAGGGGAGGGAATCAGGGGCAAAGAGCTGGGTTTTGTGGGTCCCCAGATGTGACCTGGGTTCTCTCCCTGGACTTTGGCCTTGGGGTCTCCTGACTGTCCCGTGTGGGTACCTGCGGGCTCACCTGCACGGGCACTCCTTGTTCCTTGCCCCCTCTGTGGTCAAGCCCTCTGTCTTGGGCTTGGGTGTGGGAGGCTCATAGGGCCTGGTCACCGGAAGTAGAGACCGAGGGGCTGGTCAGTCTGCAGGGATGCAAGACACCCCTCCAGCTCTAGGAGGCAGGGCATGGACTTTGCGATTCAGAAATCAAGAACGTTCTCTGTGGCCACCCTGTCCATAAGTTTTGGATAATTTGATCTGACATTCCTCTAATCAGCCCCCAGAGAATGACCATGACCTTTGCAGTCTTCATGACCTCCAAAGGCCTCGAGGACCCTGTGGGACAGCACAGGGCATGTCTGGACTTTATTGCCAAGACAGCAGCTCTGCCTTCCAAGGTCTCAGCAAGGAGTCCAGGTGCGTGTATGTGTATGTGCATGCATCTGTCTGTGTTTGCTGTATGCAGCGGCCACTGGGGCTCGTGCTGCAGGGCACTGCACCAAGGTCACCTCGAGGGGCCAGCAAGTTGAGGACAGGCTGGCATTTCTGGAGCTCATGCCTTTCTGGTGGGCTCAGGAACAGAAGTCAAGATTGGTGTGAGAAGGTTCAGGGTCCACCACGTTCTGGCACAGACCCCACTCTCCGGAACCCTGTCTGGAGGTGGCACGGGGTCTGCGTGGCCTCTCACCCGTGGACATTTCCATCCAGCTGACCCAGGTACCAGCTGTCCCCCACAAGCCATGCTTCTGGAGCCTCCGGGTGGTGAGCAGGTGACTTGCAGCTCCCCAGCCGGAAACCCTTTACCCGGGCGTCACCCCAGCTCCTACTGATGCCTGCGGACACAGTAAGGAGGGCAGCAGGAGGGGAGGGGGACTTCCTGCCCCACGTGGAGCGTGTCTGCATCACCCCCCTGCCCGCCCAGACCAGAGCCCGGACAGAGTCTCCTTCTTGGCCACAGATCGTGGCCTTCATGGGGCCTCTGCCCCAGGGTTCCCTCCTTACCTGTACGCACAGGCGTTGCATCCTCACCCTCGCCCAGCCACACGTACCGGGCTGCAGGGGGCGGGACAGCTGCCATGGAATTCGTCATCAGGGAAACCGAAGGCACGCAGAGCAGACTGTGGCCCACCAGGAGACAAACCTAAGTGGGCATGGAGGTCGTGTCCAGGGGAAGCAAGGAATTCCACCCGGGAAGGCTCTGCAGGGCTGGCCCTGACCTCAGACCACGGGGGTAGGACACAGGATGGGTGACTGACAGGGTGGGGGTAGCAGACGGGCACATGGAGGGGCTGAGGCCAACCTCGCCAGCTTTCCCAGACCTGGGCCCACTGAACACGCTCAACCACACCAGTACTGGCAGTTCTAGAAAGTCCTACGGTCACGCACAGGCTAACATGCCTCACATCCCTGCTGGTCCCCTTTAAAGTGACGCGATTGTTATTTTTGCAACTGGTTCCAAGTTTCTCAGGCCGTGCTCAGGCTGCGGTGTAGAGAAAAGAGACGGAAGACGGGGGCTGCAGGGACGTCTTTATTGTTCCTGGGAGCGGAGCAGTATACACAGCCACACTGCAGTCACTGAGCTCGTTAAAGACATCTCAATAAATAAAACAAATAAGCAACATATACACTGAAACAGAAAATATTAAAAAAAAAAATGATTAGCTGAGCGAATCATGGAGGAAGAGAAAAGGAGAGGTGAGAATTCCAGGCTAACTTGAGACAGTCATGCAGAGGCTGGGGCGGGGGGTGGGGGTGTAGCTCAAGGTTCCTTTGCTAAGAGCCTTGGTCCAGTTGAAACAGAATGTACAGGAAGGCATTTCTGGTTTATTTTTTTTTTAAAATATACACTAAAAAAAAAGGCACTTAGAGGGAAATACAAAATCAAAATCCTCGTAAATGTGTTCCTGAATTCAGCGATTTTCAGAATCAATCCCCGCCCCCTCAAAAAATAAAAATAAAAAAATAGAACCCAGGGCTGGGTCTGTGAACACTCTCAAACAGCGGCGAGAATAGCGCCGTGAGCTATCCGGCGAGATGGACCCTGAGCGCCGCTTCCTCGGCGGGGGCATCTCTGGGGCGTCTGGGGGCGGAGGCCGCGCGGTCCGGGGGGCTGCCGCTGGGCCCTTGTCTGGACGCCGCCATGCGGGAGCGCCGAGATGACGGGGCGGGGGCGCTTCCTGGAGGTCGTTTAGGTTTCAGAAGTTGCAGACTCGGACGTTCCCCAATGCCAGCTGCACTCAGCCCCGCAGGAGACTCTGGAAGACAAGGTACAGGGAGGCTGAGAAGCTGCTGCAGCCCTTGAGTCCAGGGCCGCGTGGCCGTTTCACCCGCCGTGGGCCCCCCAACTGGCCGTGACAGGTGCGAGCTGCTCTGATACCTGCCTGCCCCCACCCTCCCGGCAGGAGCTGGATAGGGGGCCACTGCCTGCTGGCCGCTGCCCCCAGGGACCCAGGGCCGGCCCGGAGGGCTCCCTCTCTCCCCACCTCCACCCTCTGCAGCCACTCCCAGACCCCCAGGGCCGGATGCCCTGCCTCCCGCGCCCACCAGAGCCCCGTCCCCCACGGGGCCCGCAGGCCGTTGCCGCCCAGTGGAGGAGCCGCCCCCAGGCGGGCTCCCATGGAAAAAGCAGTCCCCACCCTGAAAGGGGAAGGGGGTCGGGGTGAGGTGACTGTTGGGGCTTCAGAGTCATGGTGAGAGCAAAGCCGGCCGTAAAAGGGGGAGAGTGAGGATGCAGAGCAACGGGGCCGCCGTGGGGTCGGGGCTGGCAAGGGCAGATGATTGTTTAAACCCGAGCTTTTTAAAAAATGCACTTATTTACTTAGGCTGCTTAGGTCTTAGCTGCAGCACAAGGGCTCAGCAGTTGTGGTGGGTGGGCTTAGTTGCCCTGTGGCGTGGGGGACCTTAGTTTCCCAACCAGGGACTGAATCTGAGTCCCCTGCATTGCAAGACCGATTCTAAACCAGTGGGGACCACTGGGTCACTCCCTAACCTGTGCTTTTGAAGTAACGGTACATTCACAGGCAGTTGCAAAAAAAAATGTATAGGGAGGTGCTACATACATCTCACTGGGTCCCCCACTATTCTCACCTTGCACTAGTCAAGTGAGGCGTCTCAACCAGAAAAGGGGCCTGGGTGTGGCTGGAGGGCTGACCCACACTTCACTCGTGCGTGTGTGTGTGCGTGCGTGCGTGCGTGCGTGTGTGTGGCCTGCAGCAGCAGCAGGGACAGTGGGCAGCAGCAGCAGGGACGTGCCCCGCCCTCCCGTGGAGCCTCACGCTGAAGCCCTGCAGCTCAGGGGGCTCTAGGACCCTTGACGGTACCCGGACAAACGCCCGCGAGCGTGAAGACCCTGCCTCCCTGAACCCCAGCGCCTGGAGACACACGCGCACTCCTTTTTTCCAAGTTCTGAGCACTCCAAATATGTCAGCCGTTTAAAGTGGTCCTGGGCAGAAAGTCAAAGGCTGCTCTCTCGGAGAATGTGGTTGTAATTAGATAATTAATAAGGGGGGCAGCTAGAGAAAGCTAAATGGAAGCCTTCCTCCGCGGGAGGAAGTCATTACAACAGGTTTTGATATATGAGCCTCGCCAGCCCTCCAAGGGGTAACGGCATCATCCGTGGAAGCCAGGACGGCAGGGCCGCCCTGAGCAGTGTGGGTTTTGGGGTTCGCTCCACATGCCCAGGGGGCCCGGGCAGGAGCCGGCGGCAGGTTCATTGGTCTTCCTGACCGAGGGCCTCCGGGCCAGCCCCTTGATGTCACCCTGACCCTGGCGTGTCTGCTGACGTGGGCGGTGCTCTCGCCACAAATGTGAGACAGCTGGGCCCCGACTGCCTCCTGAGTGGGACAGCCACCTGAAGCCGTGCGCATGCGTCCCGTGCACTGCTCAGCCGGCCTCAGTCTGCCGGGTCCAGAAGGGGGCAGGGGGAGAGGCCGGGGGGCGGCTGTGCTGAGAGCGTGGGCGCCCTCTTCTCTCACCAGGCCAGACCACCGGGCACTGAGAGGCAGTGGAGGGTCTTACTCCAGTCTGTGTCCCGAGGGCCGGCCCCGGGGAGGGGCGTGCCCAAAGGTCTCCAGAAATAGAGGCAGGTAGGCTTAAAGGGGAAGCGCTCATTCACGGATCCCCACCTCCCCCTTCCCTCCACCCACGTTCCCTTCCTTCCTCCCCCCTCCCTCCTTTCCTTTCTTCATTTCTTCCTTCTTTCTATCCACCCATCAATCCATCATCCATCCACCCACCATCCATCTATCCTTCCATCCACCATCCAGCCACCCATCCAGCCACCCATCCATTCATCAATCATTCATCCATCCATCTATCCATCCAACCACCTAGCCATCATCTTTCCATCCACACATCCACCCACCATCCATCCACCCAGTCATCCATCCATCCAGTCATCCATCCATCCAACAAGTCATCCATCCATCCACCATCCATCATCCATCATCCTTCCCTCCTCCCTTCCATCCACTCTCCCTTCCATCTATCCCCCATCCACTCTTCCATCATCCACCCTTCCACCCATCCATCCATCCACCCGTCCATCTATCCATCCATCTTTCCAACAGGCACTGAGCACCTTTCATGTGCCAAGAATGCTGCTAGTTGTTTAAAAAGCCCAGGCATGGATCCGAGAAGTCCATCAGGGGAGGAGAAATGTGCTGATAAACAACTAGAGCTCAGGGTAGACAATGGCAACTTTTTTAGAGGAAGTGCAGCTAAGACTCTGCAACCAGAAAGAAAGGGACAAAATACCTTGACTTTCGTTGGGGCTGCCAAAAAAGGCTGCCAGTGGGACACTGAAGGCTAGAAGTGAGGGTCAGGAGGCCAGAAGCTTCTCCCCGAAGTCAGGGGCTGTGGCTGTGGGCCGCAGCACAGAGCAGATGTCCAGGGCACTGCCCCCGCTCCCACTGCCCCTTCCACGTGAAGAGCAGAGGCACCTTCCCCTCTGTGGACCCCGGCACCCACGGAAGGGGCCAAGCTGCTCTTGCTGCCACAACTCTTCCCTCCTCCCACTCGCTGCGCCTAAAACAAAGACCCTCAACTCCTGGGCTCCCACGGACACTGGGGTGGGGGTGGGGAGGGTGCCAGGGGAACGAGCAGCAATGGGCCCAGTGGTGGAGAAGCTGACAGCTGCCCCCCACCCTGGCGGGTCTCACCCAGTCTGCACAGGTTGGCCCTCCTGCCTCTGGGGCATCTGTCTAGCACTGTCCTTCAGCTGGGCCCTCCGGCCCCTCACCAAGCCTGGACCCAGCCTCCTGACCATCTGAACACAGCTCCCAGGAGTGGTTTGGAGGGAGAGAACCAACAAAATACGCCATCAATACGGGTAGAAAACAAATGACAATTCACAACAGGGGACTGAGGGCCACAGAGCGGAAACGGCCTTGCTGAGCACCACTCACACACACATGCGCGCACACACACACACACACACACACACACACATGCGTGCGCATACACACGGCCCCGTGAACAGGGACCAAACCCTCAAACAAGTGGAAATTATCATCTCGGGAGAAGCCAGAGGAGTGCGTGAGGATGAAACAGGGACACTCTGCTTTGAAAGAGAAGGAGCAACAGGAGACGAGGGAAGAGGTCCAGGAAATCACGGAAAGAATAGAAGCAAAATAGCAACACAGACACGGACGAGAAACCATTCCTAAACTGGAGACTGACCTCTAACGTCTCCCAGCATCTGAGCCAAAAGATGAGGCATGTGCAAAAGAGGGAGCGGACGCAATCACACATGAGATCCAGAGGGGAGGGTCCCGGTGCTCAGGAAAGACCGGGGGCTTCAGATTGGAAGGAACATCCAACTCTGGAAAGGACACCCAACAAGACAAGCAACCGAGCCACAGCACACAGAAAGTTCTGGATACTAAGACTGGAGAGAAACTCCCACAGGCCTCCAGCAGAAACAGGGAGACCTGGCCGGCCTGGGGTGATGGCCCCGTGCTCACACCACTTGCTAACTGACCATGGCAGGACACCCAGAGGTTCGACGGAGAAGGGTGGTGTCCCTGGAGCACTGCTCCCCGAGAATCTGCAGACCCCCAGGAAGGAAAAGAAACGTGAGGCTCTGAAGTCCTCAGAAAGTGCCCCTCTCCAATGCCACTTCCGGGAAACACTGCTAGAAAACACCTCCCATCCGGATGAAAAGCAGTCTGGGCTCTGTCTCTGCAGGCACGGCGACATCTGACCTAAGAGTCTCCCCACCGCACACCAGACAAACACATAAGACGCTGCGCTCAACGCTCTTGTAGTCCCGAGGGGGCCAGGCACCGTCTTTTCTCCAGTCAGGTCCCTAGGGTCTAGTGTGGCAACTGGCATACAGTAGGTGCTCAATAAACACCTGCTGAGAGACAGACTCCAATGAAGAAATCAGACCCACAGCAGAGGAGACGGTCATCCAGGTGTGGTGTTGTTCAGTCGCTCAGTCATGTCCAACTCTTTGTGACCCCAAGAACCACAGCACGCCAGGCCTCCCTGTCCATCACCAACTCCCGGAGTCCACCCAAACCCATGTCCATATAGTCAGTGATGCCATCCAAACATTTCATTCTCTGTCGTCCCCTTCTCCTCCTGCCTTCAATCTTTCTGGTATCAGGGTCTTTTCCAATGAGTCTGTTCTTCGCAGCAGGTGGTCAAAGGATTGGAGTTTCAGCTTCAGCATCAGTCCTTCCGATGAATATTTAGGCTTGATTTCCTTTAGGATGGACTGGTTGGATCTCCTTCCTGTCCAAGAGATTCTCAAGAGTCTTTCCCAGCACCACAGTTTGAAAGCCCAGGTGTATCGGTTGCCCGGGTGTGACATTCCGGGCTCCCTGCAGCGCCCCCCCAACATAAAGCACTCGGACTCCTGAGCATCCTAAGTGTCTCTCCTCAAGGCCAGCAGCGGTGGCACCAGCACACAGAAGCCTGTGAGAAGTGCGGAGGGCAGGCCTCGCCCCGAACCAAGGACTCGGCACCTGCACTCAGGCAAAATCACTGTTCTTTGGCGAGCTCCTCGGGCAGGGAGAAGTGGGTGGCGGTGCCCAGCCCGTATCACCTCCATCCCTGTTCAGAGATTAGACCGCAGTTGGGACGGGCAGAGACGTGCGAGGGGCACATGGCTGTGTGGAGAGCAAGAACTTGGGCATTGTGATGTTCCCTGTTGGGCGCGGGACCCACCGTGGGCAGCCAGGCCTCGAGGTCATGCCCACCGCTGAAATCCTGCCTGAGAGTTCCAGACACAGAGACCCCCGGGGCCCAGCCGCAACACCCAGCGGGCACAGCCATGCAGCCAACCCGCGTCCGACTGTGATTGTACCTCGATGATCACTCCCCTGAACAGGCGGGCAGCAGGGGTGCCAGTGAGAGGCCCCCGGGGGGTCTGAGGGTCACCCACTCAGCTGCCTAGGTTCTCATCTTCCCGCTGGGTAAGGCCTCTAAGAGACCGTGGGGCCCTGGGTGCAGCAGGCTGTGGCCCGACGGGGACGCGCGGTGTCAGCGGGAGGCCAGAACAAAGCTCAGCCCCAGGGTGGCGTGCCTGCCCCGAGGCCGTCTCTGTGACACGTTTGTCCAGAGGTGTGAGGGGGTGAGAGGAGATAGGGGCTCTGCTTCCACTGGAGAGAATGGGAAGCCAGGGATTCAGGCATCGCGCTCCGATCAGGCCTGGCTAACGGCAAAGCGGGCAGGTGGTAAACAGCACCGCCCCTTTGGGCCATCGGAGAGGCCGGGGGTCCAGCGAGGGTGGCTCAGAGGCGGGGCGTCCTGCCCATTAGGGCCCCTCTTCCCTGCAACCTCTGGGCACCTGTCCTGGCTGGAAGGCCAGAGGGGCGGAAGCGTAGAGAAACAGCCATGGGAACGACAGAACGGACCTGATCCTGCGACTGCTTGGGAACCCACGCCTAGCAGGGCAGGAGCGGGCTGGAAGCCACTCTCTGCAGGCCCGACCCTCGATTTTCAGACACATTCCTATGAAATGACGGTGGGCCAAGGAGGGACAAAAGCAAAGCCCACTTCCTCTTCCAGCAAACGGAGATCAAAAAGCACCTGGCCTGTGAGAACGCTGCACTGTGTCCAGCTTCCCCTGGGTGCATCTCGGTCCCTCTCCTAGTCCCCCCTACCCTCAAAGGGGCTGCAAGTGGTCCCCGAACCAGGTAGTGGCTTTAACAGGCAGGACGCCCCGGTCTCTCTCTGCAGGCCCCTGGGCGCTCTGTCAGAGGCCGCGGCCATGTGAGTCTCCTTAGCCCAGCGATCAGCCAGGAGGCGGCATATGGGGCCAGAGGTAAGACCCAAAGTTTCTCTGCCGGCGGCCGGCCCATCCCCTCTGGACAGGCCTGCTCATCTCAGACTGGCTGGGTTGGCAGGATGCCCTGACCACACCTCAAAGCGCTTAGGACTCCTGGCGGGGGGGCCGGGCTCCTGCTCCTCCACAGAGATGCTCGGGCCCTGGACACTCTGCTCAGCGCTGCTGGGACCGCAAAGATTCCAGGAGCTGTGTGTCCAGGTCCAGGGTGACACTCACGACCGCTGCTCCGACCCCAGCACAGGCTGTGGGCTCCAGAGGGACCGTGCCCATCTGTGCTGGTGGCCTCGGACCCCCCGGGGGTTCTCTGTCCCCTCTGCCTCCCAGACAAGTCCCCAGCTTGCAGACCCCATTTGCCTGGGGCCCCTGCTCTGTTCAGGGTCTGGGGTCATTGGGAGGGTGAAGGTGGGTGAGGACCCCTCTCTCCAAACTCCAGGACTCAGACGACTGAGCCCAGCCCGCCCACCACCTGTGAGAAAGAGGATCCCCCTTTGGAATGGCCGTATTTATGATGCCAAGGCACTTCTATGGCTCCCTGGGGGCTTGCAGGCAAGCTGTTGGCCTTGCTCCTGCAGGAAGCAAGAACTTCACATCCACTTAGAACCAGAGCTAGCATATGCTCTCTCTCTGTCTCTCCCCCTCATCCTCTCCTGGACTTGGCCTCAGTGACTCAGGCTGACTGTGTCTGGAGTGGCCTGTCTGCCAAGGGGAGATCGCCCTGAGAACAGGCTGGGGAGGGGGCGAGCTTGCTTCTGGGCGCCCCAGCAGCTCCCTCCCGCTGGCTGCTCCCCAGCGTCCAGGCCTGGAGAGGCCCGCCCTGTAGAGCCCACCCTGGCAGCCCGCGCCTCCGCAGGGCCAGCCCAGCTCCCCCGGGAGCTGCAGCAGGAAGGCCCCGGGTCCCCGCCAACCCACCCTCAGCGCTACCCCGTGCAGCCTGCCTCAGAGGGAGGCCGTCCCATTTCTTCTCCATGAGTCATGAGACGCTGCCGAGGGTCCTCCCACGTTTCAGAGACAGAGAGAGAGTTAAGTCAGCAGACAAGGAGGGCGCAGTCTCTTCCTGGTACACCGCCTCCCGACCTGGAACTACTTTAACCAGTAAACCAGCATTTCTTCAGATGCCACTGCATCCGGCTTCTGGATAAAATTCACAAGTGGAAGAGAGGGGAACAGACTCCCACCCTGCAGGCGCCCCCTTCCAGCCTGGAGGTGCAGCAAGTGCCTTTAGAGACGGCTGTCCAGGGACATCATTTCAGAGATGACCAGAGGGAGCCTGGGGGTGACTTACCCCAGGTCACCAGGCGGGTGTGGAATCACCCACAGAACTCGGGTCAGCTAAGCCCTGGGTCAGAAACCCTCCCCCACCCACAGTCAACTTCATTCCCACGACACCCTTCACTCGGGTCCAGACCTGGGGGCACAGACTTAATAAACATCTTTACGTGTTTGACAAATGAGTGTGTGGAAACACAAGGGTACTAGTGATGGCGGCACCAGCTCGAGAGAACACCAACTGAAGGTCTTCTGACGTCAGGTGTCCTGCTGACACTGGTGT
This sequence comes from Dama dama, assembly GCF_033118175.1. Classification (NCBI taxonomy): domain Eukaryota; kingdom Metazoa; phylum Chordata; class Mammalia; order Artiodactyla; family Cervidae; genus Dama; species Dama dama. The sequence goes on along the minus strand of NC_083700.1, from coordinate 114,645,804 downwards.
GTGACGGTCCCTGCCTCCAACCAGCTCACAGTTCGCTTGGGGACAGACAGACATTATTATCACAAACTGCAGTGTGTTCTAATGCAGGTATAATAAAAGTACATAAAGGTCTCCGATTGTTTCAGTGAAAATCACTCAGTCATTTCCGACTCTTTGCGACTCCATAGACTGTAACCCGCCAGACTCCTCTGTCCATGGAATTCTCCAGGCAAGAAAACTGGAGTGGGTTGCCATGCCTTCCTCCAGGGGATCTTCCTGACCTGGGGATCAAACTCAGGTCTCCTGCCTTGCAGGCAGATTCTTTACTGTTTGAGCTACCCGTGAAGCCCTCACTTTAAAATACAAACATATAAATATCAATGATTATACAGAAATAGAAGAAATGTTAGGGGTTTCCCAGGTGGCACTAATGGTAAAGAACCGGCCTACCAGTGCAGGAGACATAAGAGACATGGGTTTGATCCCTGGAAGGGATCCCCTGGAGGAGGGCATGGCAATCCACTCCAGTATTCTTGCCTGGAGAATCCCATGGACAGAGGAGCCTGCTGGGCTACAGTCCACGGGGTCGCAAAGAGTTGGACACGACTGAAGTCACTGAACATGCATGCACATAAATGCTATAATAGAAGTAAACCTATACAGACACATAGAAAAAGCACAGAGAAAGCAAAGTTTAAGTTTCCAGGCTTTGGGGAGCTCTTCACAGTCAGGGGCGGGTGCTGGGTCTTCAGGAAGCCTGGTCTTGGGCAGGAAGGGGGAGGGTCTTGTGGGCGAAGGCGAGGGTATACAGGCACAGACAGGTGGGCTGGAGGGAGGGGAAGACTTGGGGTGATGGAAAGGCAGCTCTGGGGGTCAGAGGTGGGCAGGACCCCATGGGGCAGCAGGGAGTGAGTAGACAGGGGAGGAGCGCCCTGCAAGACGAGTTGGGCTTTCCAGATATTACACTGGGGAGGCCCCAAGGAGGCCTGGTGGGAAGGAGCCTGGCAGGGCCCCTGCTGCCGTCCAGGAGGAAGGGGTCGAGGACTCCGGGGAGACCCAGCAGCTGCAGAGAGTCAGCCAGAGGTGAGGCGGCCGGGGCTACAGTGCGGGCCCCAGGAGGGGCCGTGATCCTAGGCACTAAATGGGGGTCACGGGAGAAGGCTCCTTTGTGGGAAACAAGACTAGGTCTGGTCTCTGAGCAGCGGCTGGTCTCAGGACTCCCTGAAGCTCAAGTACGGCCAGCAGGGTGTGTGGCTCCGGCCCCAGGAGAGGGCTGGGGGCCCAGACTTGGGAGCAAGACCCTCCCCTTGGAAGGGATGAGGGCACCTTGCTTTGCCAGGATTTGAACCCAGGCCTCTGGATCCCAAACCAGGCGCCTTGCTCCATCCCTGGGCACCCTGTCAGGGACAGAACCAGGGGACACAGGCCATTAGGGTCACATGTTCAGGGAACAGGTGGGGCTGAGCTTGAATCTTCTGTAAGAAATCTTCTCAAGAAGACTCTTTGAGTCCCTTGGACTGCAAAGAGATCCAACCAGTCCACCCTAAAGGAAATCAAGCCTGAATATTCATTGGAAGGACTGATGCTGAAGCTGAAGCTCCAATACTTTGGCCACCTGATGCGAAGAACTGACTCATTGGAAAAGACCCTGATACCAGAAAGACTGAAGGCAGGAGGAGAAGGGGACGACAGAGGATGAGATGGTTGGATGGCATCACTGACTCAATGGACATTGAGTCTGAGTAGGCTCCGGGAGCTGGGGATGGACAGGGAAGCCTGGCGTGCTGCAGTCCATGGGGTCGCAGAGTCAGACAGGACTGAGCGACTGAACAAGTGTGCGCAGCTGGCCAGCAGTGCCCCCTCCTGGCGGGAGGACCGCATTGCAGCAGAGAGCTTAGATTTTCACCGGGCCCTTGGGGTCCCCAGGTGAGCCGGGATGGCTGGGAGCAGCCTTCTGCACGCTGGAAGGAACGGGGCGTGCCAGGAGCTGGCTCTCCATACGCAATTCTGCCCTCGGTCCCACATCTTCCACGTAAACACACCGTGTGAACAGCTGGGGTCAGAGCAGAGGCGCCAGAGCTGGGAAGGAAACCGAGACCCCCGCTGTTTGAAGAGGCGTACGCCCCGTCCCTTTCGGGGGAGCACAGCCTGGAAAACGCTAAAGAACATCTCCCATGAATGATGAAAATGGGGGACAGAAAACTGTTTCCAGGAACACGTAGGCTGTGACGACGACCTCTACCTGACTACTGCCAGCCTTCAGTTACCAAACGAATCTCAGAAATGCAGGCAATTTTTAAAATGCAAAATGGTTTACAGAAATAACTGCACCTAAATCTATTTTACTGGGCACTCTTTCTTCCAAGCACCAAGAAAAAACCTGCCACGTTTGAAATATTATGTGCATAGGCATGCAAACCCAGGAAAAAATAAAACCTTGGTAAGCGGCAAAAGACTCATATGTGACCGGGTCCCCAGTTGGCCCCGTCTCCGGGAGCCCTGAGTCTGGCGATTGGTGTGGACAAACCAACAGGTTACAGGGGTTCCTGGCAGGAGGGTGTCCTTCTGCGCACACGGATACCCCAGGTTGCTGGGGTGCAGCCGGGGACTTGGCCAACCCACCCCTTCTGCTTCCCAAGCTCTGGACTCAGCTGCTTTGAGCCCATTTCCTATTCTCAAGCTTTAGCACCACCTGAATACAACTGATCTCTGCTGGGAAACATCATACTTAGAAATCGATCAGGGATTTCCCTGGTAATCCTATGGTTAAGATACCTCGCTTCCACTGCAGGGGCCAGGGGGCACAGGTTCAACCCCTGGTCGAGGAACTAAGATCCTGCATGGCTCTGGGCACAGCCATAAAAGAGAGAGAGAAAAACAGGACAGAAATGAACCGGCCCTCACTTAAGCTTGAAAGGCCCTCAGGTGTTTGGGTAAGGTCAGCTCAGAGAAGCAGGGCAGGGTGAATAAGTGACCCCGGCCCGGCCCGGCTGGGCGGCTGTGAGCGGTGGAGGCCAGGCCTGGGGTCCCGAGGACAGGTGTGCGTGATGACAGCCCCTCCTGCAGAGCCCGGTCCCCTGCCCCCGGTGGTCACTGACTGACCGAAAGACACCTGATGGGCCTACAGGACCGGCGTTCATTGTCTCAGGGCAAGTGCAGAGAGGCAGGGCAGCGCAGACGCTGAGAACTGGGGGTTCTGGGCTGGCCGCTCTTCCCAGGCAGCCCCCAGTCCCCCAGCAAGAGGGTGACCCCAGGCCCGTGGCTCCCACCCTGTCTTATCCCTTGGCCTCCACATGCTGCTCATGACCATGGCCTCCTGCTGGCGGGGGAAGCGGACACCCTCGCTTGTACAGACACTCGAGTTCCTGGCAGCAAGGAAGTGGGGTCCTTGGGGCGTTAACAGGGGGCTCTGCTGTCAGCTGAGCAGGACCGGCCGGGGGTCCCAGCCCTCCAGATACGTGTGTATGTGTATGATTGTGTCCGACTCTTTGCGACTATACAGTCCATGGAGTTCTCCAGGCCAGAATACTGGAGTGGGTAACCTATCCCTTCTCCAGGGGATCTTCCCAACCAGTGATTGAACCCAGGTCTCCCGCATTGTGGGCGGATTCTTCACCAGCTGAGCCACCAGGGAAGCCCAAGCATATTGGAGTGGGTAGCCTTTCCCTTCTCCAGGGGATCTTCCCAACCCAGAAGTTGAACGGGTGTCTCCTGCATTGTAGGTAGATTCTTTACCAGCTGAGTTATCAGTCACGGTTACTCTGCTGATCGTCAAAGAACCTGGAGCTGGTGCTGCCTCTGGGAAATGTGTTAGATAATTTCTCCAAAACAAAGTCATCCATCACTCTCCTTCCAACCAAGAGCACAATTCCCAACGATTAGGATTTGAGATTCAAACTTCTAATTTCACAATACACAAATTTAAGGGCTGTTTTGCCTGCTGAACAGACAAAAGTCCACTGAACCTAGAAGGACTTGTGCAAGTGGGCGGCAGACTCTTTAAATTGCATGACTGCTGATTTACCACGTTGTGTTAATTTCAGTTGGACAGCAAAGTGATTCAGTGATACACAGATATATTCATTCTTTCTCAGATTCTCTTCCATTATAGGGTCTTACAAGATATTGACTATAGTTCCCTGCGCTAGACAGTGGGTCCTTGTTGATTGCGTATTTCACGTGTACATGTTACTATGTGCCTGTGTGTATCTGTTAATCCCAAACTCCCAATTTACCCCTGCCCGACTTTCCCCTTTGGTAACCAGAAGGTTGTTGTCCATGTCTATGAGTCTGCTTCTCTTTTGGAAATAAGTTCATTTGTATCATTTTTTCTTTTTTCAGATTCCACAGTAAGTGCTATCATGTGGTACTAGTCTTTGTCTGACTTACTTCCCTGAGTGGGAGACTCTTACCAGGCCACTCTTACCAGCCCGCTGCTGACTGTCACTGAGGGGCTGAGCAGCCCGGTCTGGGAAGGGTGGGTTCTGGGGGACCAATGCCGGGCAGGGGGCCTTCTTGGCCTTGGCTGCCACGAGATAGATCTGGGTCACGCCCTTGTCCAGGACAGCTCACGGCCCCTGGGGCCAAGGATGGAGACACAGAAATATGCTCATTATTGCTCAATTTTTAAAAATTCAATTTTCCTGGACTGAAATCCCACATTTATAAATTACAGAAGACTCAAATCCTACGGAATAGACTGTGTTTTTAAAATATTTTGGAATAGGAAAAAAAGAAAACCCCGAATTATTCTGTATTTTCCTACCCAGCGTCTTTCCACAGAAAGTGACAGGAATGAGAAGTGACCGCTGGGTACACACGCTTCTGCCATCAGACCTCAGTGGTATGGCCTGTCCTAGGCTGCGGGGTGACCCCAGAGGGCCCCTCTTCTTTAAAGGCTTCGTGGAATGGCTGGCTCTTTGGAACCTCTTCCTAAGCTGAGGGCTGTTGCAGTGAAGCATTTGAAAACAAACAAAACCCCTCCCTGGGTGCCCTGATGTTGGCGGGGGGGGCGCTGACCTCTGCCCAGGGGTGTGACTAGGCCTGACCAGGGGACATCCTGCAAGGCCGGGGCGGGGGGTCTGTGAGCCTGCAGCCCGGTCCTGTCTCTCTCATCTATAAAACGGGCTGGTCCTATCTGCCCAGGTGAGTGCACACCTGCTGTATGACAGATGCCCGCTTTGTGTCTGCGGGGAACATTAATGAATGAGCCGGCTGGCATTCCAGGAACCGAACCTGGTTTTGGGTCACACACACCGGCTCCCCCGGATTTGGGATGACCGTACGGCATGGGCTGAGCAACTCAAGGGGCCTGATTGGATGGTACAAACACAAAAACGTTCCTCTGAAATGCAACCGCTTATAGCAAGGATCTGTCGTGCGCAGAGCGTGTGTGGGGCCCTGCTGTAGACCCAGCGGCTGGAGTGGACAGGGGCAGGGAGCAGGGCCGGGGGGCTTCTAGGCCTTCGGTACTTGGATCATGTGCATTTGTGTGTACACACACGCCACCACAGTCCACCTACCTATGTATATATGCACTGGATACACACATACAAACATCACATACAAATACATACACATACCGCCACACTCCTCTCTGAGAGGGCTCACCTCTGTCCCCAGTTTGCTGCTGACTTAATGGTTTGGGGGTTGAGATCATGCACTCACGTTGCTCCTAATGGCCCACCGCACAAATGTTGGCAGGAATTCAGGGCCGGCTTCAATCAGACCCCGCCACTCCCCTGAGCGTGACGGCTCAGGGTGCCTCCACGGCGCCTCCACTGAGGCCAGGAGCCCTGGAGTGATCGGGCGTGGACAACAGATGGAGAAGAGGCAACTCTGCACCCTGGAGTCTGCCCAAGGAGGACACAGGATGCCCTCTTCTTAAAAGTACCTTTCCGATCACTCATGCTAACACTTCCCATCTCTTCCTTTCTGGTCAAGTCAGCCTGACAGTCACTTGTGGAAATCACAGATGTCCACGTGCCACACAGACCTGTGTACTCCCCAAATATTCCTCTGTAGTCTTTCACTGATTGCAACTGTATTCCTGAGTTTGCAAGCTGGAAAAGACCACTTTTATCAGAATGGCAGCAGTGCCAAGGCCCAGAGATAGGGGATGAGACTGCAGAGTTAGGGTCAAAGCAGAGTAGGTGAATCTCTCAAAGTGTGATCTCATGTTTCTGAACAAAACAAAGGCTACTGCTCCTTAAAGGGAATCACCCTTCCATAGTCAGCCCACTTTTAACGTGTTTATTTACCATTCGGACTCCAGCCTAATATCTTACAGTAATTTCTTTTGCCGAGACAGACCCATGAATAAGGAAAGCTGTGTATGTCAGTGTTTATAAAGGAATTCAGCTTCTACTTTGAGTCTTAGACCCAGCAATCCACCTTTCCCTCTAGACGCTCTTTAATCAAGCTTTGTCAATAAATAGATGCAATGCAGATGTTCTGTGCAGTTTTAAAGAATTCAGGTTGAATCCACTTTAAAATAAAACACTACCCAGCCATCACGTACAGAGGAGGGAAGTTAAGAGACTGAAGAAAGCTTTAACAAAACCTGAAATGGAGGCAGGATTCTGAAAATCAGTGAATACACCTTGAACCAGAAACAAGAATTTGAATAATGCTTAGGGAAAGCACAGAAAGACTGAAACACTTTCAACACCTAACAGGAGTTACTTCAGGAAAGCTGGGGTCTCACCTTCAGTAAACAAACAAAGGAAGCCATGGTTACACTCTGAAAAAGTTTTATGATTTGTGAAGAACTTGAGTGAAAAGTGCCCTTAGAAATGGAGCTGCCCTCCCAAATGAATCTGAAATGAGTTCATTTAGACAGTTTTCCCAAGCACACACCCACTTCACAAAGTGCAGTGAACACGTCTAAGGCTCCAGGACCCGAGAGAGACCGACCCCTACGTTGTCGGACTGTCCTCCCTCGTGTCACAGGCGGGTCCAGTCAGGGCAAGGATGGTGAGGCTGCAGCCACAGACGCGTGCTGCCTTTCCTGGGGCCGTGCCGGGTCCTCCGTCTGGCCTTCCTGCTCCCCCAGGCCGGCTGGGGCTCGACGCCACACGGCCACTCAGGACTCAAGCTGGTAGAGTCTCCGCTGTCTCGTGGCTGCCCCGTGGGGGCACGCAGCCCCCAGCCACTCGGGACAGACCCTAAGCGGTCCACACTGCCTCCTGCGCACATCCACGCTGCTCCCACTTCCTCCAGGAGCTCCCCAGCTGGTGCCAGTCACTGGGCCCGGCCCAGCCGCAGGGTCCGAGGAGTGGAGCGGGGAGGGCAAGCTTTGGGGGTACCACTGAGTCCACCCCAAGGGCCAAGGCAAGGTTTTAAACAAAGGCTTGTCCAAAACACAAACAGTAATTTGCAGACAGTCACTTGGGAGACCATCTGATCATCTGACTGCACTGTGTGTATGTGTGAGTCACTTAGTCGTGTCTGACTCTTTGTGACCCCACAGACTGTAGCCCACTAGGGCTCCTCTGTCCACAGGATTCTCCAGGCAAGAATACCGGAGTGGGTTGTCATTTCCTTCTCCAGGGGATCTTCCTGATCCAGGGATCGAACCCGGGTCTCCTGCATTGCAGGCAGATTCTTTACCATCTGAGCTACAGGGAAGTCCCTGATTAAACTACTTTCTCTAAATGTGGGCCTCAGAGTCCTGAAGGTTCACAAGTGGCTGAATCATGCCTATGAAGGCAAAGGTACAAAGGACCAGATACTGGATGAATGTGTGAAAGAATGCAACTTTTAGAAAACAGTCATTGAGGTCAGCCAAGCTGGAATCAAGATTGCCGGGGAAAAATATAAACAACCTCCAATATGCAAATGATACCACCCTCATGGCAGAAAGCAAAGAGGAAGTAAAAAGCCTCTTGATGAAGGTGAAAGAGGAGAGTGAAAAAACTGACTTAAAACTCAAGGTTCAAAAAGCTAAGATTGTTGCATCTGGTCCCATCATTTCATGGCAAATAGATGGGGAAAAAATGGAAACAGTGACAGACTTTATTTTCTTGGGCTCCAAAATCACTGCAGATGGTGACTGCAGCCATGAAATTAAAAGATGCTTGCTTCTTGGAAGAAGAGCTATGATAAACCTAGACAAAGATATTGCTGACAAAGGTCCATATAGTCAAAGCTATGGTTTTTCACCTGGAGAATACCCAGGGACCGAGGAGGCTGGTGGGCTGTAGTCCACGGGGTCGCAAAGAGCTGGACAAGACTGAGCGACTAAGCACAGCACAGCACCTGGTTTTCCCAGTGGTCGTGTATGGATGTGAGGGCTGGACCATAAAGAAGGCTGAGGACCAAGGAATTGATGCTTTCAAATTGCGGTACTGGAGAAGACGCTTGAGAGTCCCTTGGACAGCAAGGAGAACAAACCAGTCAATCCTAAAGGAAACCAATCCTAGATAATCATTGGAAGGACTGATGCTGAAGCTGAAGCTCCAATACTTTGGCCACCTGGTGGGAAGAGCCGACTCATTGGAAAAGACCCTGATGCTGGGAAAGACTGAAGGCGGGAGGAGAAGGGGCGACAGAGGATGAGATGGCTGGATGGCATCACCAACTCAATGGACAAGTCTGAGCAAACTCATGGAGATAGTGAAGGAGGGAAGCCTGGCATGCTTCAGTCCTTGGGGTTGCAAAGAGTCAGACATGACTGAGCAACTGAGCAACCACCACCACAATGACAAAGAATGGCCATAATGGCAAAACATCAAGGTAAACACAGTGAAGTAGATAAACCCCACCTTAGTGGGGCCTCATGCACTGACTCACACCCTGTTTAGCTGGGAAGTGGTGGCTGGGAGGGAGGTGAGGAGGGTTAGGGCTGGGCTCCCAGGTGCCCCCCACTTTCCTCTCCCCCCTCCAGGAGATGGGCCACCTGGCTCTCAGGGTGGGGGCAGGTGTGTGCTGTGACAGCTCTGCCATTACTTGGGAGGCTCGTCATGGCGGAGGGGACAGCCACCCCTCCGTGATGCCCCAGGGTTTTGTGAAGGCTCCTTGCTGAGCTCGGAAGACAGCTCCACGGGACGCTGCTAACTCATTAATTCCAAATCCAGTATCCCAGGGCTCTGGAGTGCCTCCCACCTTCTTCCTGGTTGTTGCCCTGGTCGATTCACTCCCAGCACGACCAGGAGGTGTAGCTGGGCGGCTCACTCGGGATGTCCTCCATGGTGAAGCTTGTCTGTGCTGGAGACAGAGCTCCCACTGACCCGACATTTGACTCTCCCACCTCCCCTGCCCGCTAGCCCCATTCAGCTCAGGGGCACCTCCCAGAGCCCTGCACAACACGGCAGCCTGGGTGCCGCACACACCCAACATCCCCCTGGCTCCAGAAAACAACCCAAAAGTTAGCTCTCTCACATCCTGTGTGAGCTGAAGTCGGGGTTGGATGAGGGATCACCACGTACACTGTGCTCATCCTCAAAGACCCAGGAACCTGGCGGCATACCCTGGGAAGGAACTTGGGTTCTCTCCCATACCTTGTCCTGGGGACTAGAGAAGCATAAATGAAAGCGTTTCAGTGAACCAAAATGATGTGGAAGGAAACCAGTTCCTTCCCCCAATATAGTTCAGCCTGAGTTTCAAGAATTTTAATCATTGAGTTGAAGACAGAATTAACACTAAGTAAAGCTGTGACCTTGGATATTTACAGGGATTTAGAGGTTAATGTCATTTCACTAACAGCTGGGGACTCAGATCCCAGAAGAGGGTCTAGGCAGGTGGGAAGCATGGGGGCCGTTCTGTCAGTCTTTAGAATAAAATTCACAACACAGTGGCTGTCTTAGTGGGGATTTACAAAAGCTAATGGTTTTCCCAATAAGATGTCCAATCAAGGTCCGTCTAGTCAAAGCTATGGTTTTTCCAGTAGTCATGTATTGATGTGAGAGTTGGACCATAAAGAAAGCTGAGCACCAAAGAATTGATGCTTTTGAACTGTGGTGTTGGGGAAGACTCTTGAGAGTCCCTTGAACTGCAAGGAGATCCAACCAGTCCATCCTAAAGGAAATCAGTACTGAATATTCACTGGAAGGACTGATGATGAAGCCAAAGTTCCAATGCTTTGGCCCTCTGATGCAAAGAACCAACTTACTGGAAAAGACCCTGATGCTGGGAAAGACTGAAGCAGGAGGAAAAGGGGACGACAGAGGATGAGATGGTTGGATGGCATCACCGACTTGATGGACATGAGTTTGAGCAAGCTCCGGGAATTGGTGAAGGACAGGGAAGCCTGGCGTGCTGCAGTCCATGGGGATGCAAAGAGTCGGACAGGATTGAGCGACTGAACTGAACTGAACTGAAGTTCAGGCAGTGAAGATCACAAACATACTTAGAAAATGCAAAATCACCTTGGTTTCCTCAGGAAGTGATCCTTCAGTGTTCAGTAACATGCCCTCCGCCTCCCCAGGGCCCCAGGGGGCACTGACGACCTGGTCTGCAGGATCCTCAGAGATCTCCATGGTGAAGTCTCCTCACCACCCTCAAGTTCTTCAAACAGAACTTCACCTGCTGACTGGCACCTACTTACAGGGCAGCCAAGAGGCGCTGCCCCCAGACCCTGACGTCCCTGCTGGGCTGGGGGCTGACACAGTGGACCCTGAAGGCGCCACACAGCCACGGGGGGAGAGTCATCAATAAACCTCCCGCCTGAATTCGTCTCTTGGTCAACTGTGCAAAGTAAACTCAGCTTTTCACCTTCTGTCACTTCACCCAGATGAAGCAGACCCGGCCACGCCAGGCGGCAGGCGGCAGGGCCTTGGCAGGGCACCCCGCAGGTCACTGAAGCTTGGGGTGATGAGAGGACACCACGCCCAGAGGGGGGTACCTGCAGCCCTGCAGATAGCCGGGGAGCAAGGCGGGGCTCTGGGGACCAGACCTCACGGGCTCCAAGAAGGAGACGGCGCAGGGTCTCCTGCGGAGACGGAGAAGGGTCTCCCAAAAGGGAGGGTCTGGGCACTGGAGGCATGAGAAGCTGCCCCAAAGCACCCCAAGCATCTCAGGGGTGCAGCTTCATGTGTACCCTAGGCCGTCGTGTCTTTTCTCACGGGGGAAAGAAACTCAGTGGATGACGCCACGGCCCCTCTGCCCCTTTATCCGCCCCGCTCGGGGGAGGTGCATGTGGCGAGGGAAGCCGAGTACTCAGCACAGGCCCCTGGGAGCTGGCTGCAGGGAGCACATCCCCACCCTGCCCCCAGCAGCTCCCCCACCGACACCCCAACCCCGTGGGGAGGCCCCACTTGGCCCAACTCTGCCGACACAGGGCTGCGTCTGCCTGACCTCAAGCCCTCCATCTCAGCCGTCATCTGTAAAAAGCAGGGGCAGCCCACTCCAGGAGGAGCTTCAGAGCCTCGGGGCTAGGGCTGCCCTCACCGGTCAGGCAGCTTCGCAAAGGAAGCTTCCATTGGCTAAGCCCTCCCGCCTCCCCTTCGCCACTGGCCATCTGATGACCTTGCTCACGGCTTGTCCCCAGGCTGGACCTCATGTCTCCCAGGTGGAAGCGGGCACCTAGCTTGAGGTCTCCATGGCCCTGGGGGTCTGCTGATTTTTGAGAATCTCAAGGGAGATGTGAGAGCTCCCTTGCCTGTCCCCGTGGGGGCGCGGCTTGTTGTCACTGTTCAGTCCCGCAGTCGTGTCCAACTCTTTGTGATCCTGTGGACTGCAGCCCTCCAGGCTCCTCTGTCCATGGAAATTTCCAGGCAAGGAATACTGAAGCGGGTTGCCGTTCCCTTCTCCAGGGGATCTTCCTGACCCAGTGATTGAATCCACGTCTCCTGCATTGGCAGGTGGATTCTTCACCACGGAGCCAGCAGGGAAGCCCCAGGGAGCACAGGTAGCATTTGATAAACCTGTTTGAAGGCCTGGTTAGAGCTGCAGAATCCTCAATTTTCCCGGAAGATGCTCAGCGCTGAGAGCACACACACATACATCGTTCTTGAGGAGGAGGCTGGTTTAACCAGCAGATTCCTGAAGGGAAGCAAGAGGCTAGAAGGAACCCAGATAAACACTGTGGGGTGGGGGAGGCCAGGAGCAGTTGACGCTGTGGATCCAGATGGACTGAAGCCAGACGTGCCGCCCACGGCCCTGGCTTCGCGGAGCGGCCCTTATCGGCCATCGCTTCCTGATGCTTCGCAGATGCACAATCAGAGAAAAGCCGGTTCCGTCCATCTCACAGCCGGGAGACCAGCCACATGCAGCCCTCAGCCAACCACTCCCGAGAGCTGGCGCCCTCCGCCCCGGCCCCCCTCTGGAGGCCCCGGGAGCTGGGGTGCCACTGCCCCTCTCCCCCCTTGCATCAGAGCTCCTCCCTGGCCAGGCCTCTAGAAAACCCTTCTGCTCCAGTGCTGAACGGTTTCCCCGCTCTGCCTTCAAAACCCCGGCCTTTTCTTTCTGCTGGAGTGGAAGGCGGGTGCGTAGTAAGGAAGGGCTGGCCTCATTCTGCCCTGTCTCCGTCCTTCCCCTTGGCTCCTGGTTTTTCCCTCCCTATTTCTCCTGTTTAACTCAGGAGAGCCAGCCCGGCCCCTTAGAGATGAGCCACTGCCGGAGGGAGCGGGAGGTAGATTTAGACCCGCAGAGAACTGATGAGGGACGTGGTCACCGTCCATGCTCCCCCGCCTGTGCTCACGGCTCCCCTGCTTCTTGGCGAGGACGGACAGGCACAGGGCGACTTCAGGGGTCGAGGAAGCAACCCCCAGCTCCATCCTCACAGTAAAACAGGATTCTCAGCAATGCCACACTCTCCTCCAAGGGACAGCAGGCATCACAGGCAGAAAATGGAGCCCCAGGAACCCTAGGTCTCTCGAATTAGCAGAAAAACAGATGCTGGAAAGAAAGAATCATCAAAGAGACGTTCACATCCATCTCACCCCAGACCCACCGCCCCTGGGCTGAGTCCCTAGGGGCCACGCTGTCCAGCCCTGTCTGAACACCCTTGGGCTCGGGGTCTGAGGATGGGCAGACTCCTGCACTTGGGGGGCAGCTGCAACTGTCTCAGGTTCTGAGACTTGGACCACACTGGACGGTGCCCTTGGCCCATCACGAGAAGCTCTGCTATTAAACCCCAAGGCCCCTGGACACACATCTCCCTGGGCGCACACCTGGACCGGTCTACCTTTCCCCCCGGCTGTCACCTGCTCTGGTTCTCGGCAGTTGGGACTGTCCCCAGTGCCCCAGTTTCTGAAGGGCTTCTCAGGAAGCATATTCTAATTGCTAAGAGAAGCTCTGTCCTTGGAGAACTCTTAAAACTGAGTTATCACTTCTCAGCGATTCAAGCAGACTCGCTTCCCGAAAGCTCCCTCACACAAAACAAAGTGAATGCGTGAGCTACAAACAAATTTGCTCCTCCCAAGGAGTTCTCATCATGAACTTAAGTGCTTTTACAGGTCATTAGCTCCCTGGCCGAGGGGCTGGAGCAGGGAGGGAGCCGAGCTGGGGTCCTGGGGGCTGCCGCCCCGAAGCCCAATCAGAGTCGGCCTAAGAAGCTCTGAAATCATAATAACATGAGTCAACATTCAGCCAAATGAAATTTGCACATGCTTCTCAGCGCTGTCTGTTTTCTGAGGCCGGGCACCCTGGCACAGGGAGGGCCTTGGGGCTTCTGCGTTTCTGTTTGGGCCACGGCACAAAAGTGGAAAAACGTCCTGATGCGTTTTCCAGCCGTTATCTGGTTTCAGGTCCCGGCAGTTCGGAGAAGGTCAGTCAGTGCAGGTGGACGGCGGCACTGGTGCCAAGGGGCCCCGGGCTCCCAGGAGGGCACGGAGCGGGGGTGTGTCCTGCTCGGCACCCTGGGCTCGTGGGACCCTCCTGCTTCTGGGAGAGGCAGGAGACAGTCCTCGGAGGAAGAGGAGAGGGGGCCTGGTGCGGACAGGGGTCAAGGCCAGAGGGGCCTGAACCTAAATCCTCACTGTGTGATCGTGAACAAGACAGTGTGAGTCTGTGTGTGTGCGAGAGAGAGAGTGTGTGTTTGTGTATGAGAGTGTGTGTGTGTGAGAGAGAGTGTGTGTCTCTGTGTGTATGAAAGAGTGTGTGTGTCTGTGTGTATGTAAGAGTGTGTCTGTGTGAGCGTGTGTGTGTCTTTTTGTATGTGTATGAAAGAGTGTGTGTGTCTGTGTCTCTGTATGTGTCTGTGTGACTGTGTGCCTGTGTATGTGTGAATGCATGTGTCTGTGTAAGCATGTCTCTGTGTGTGTATGAGAGTGTGCATGTATGTGTGTATGTGAGTGTGTGTGTGTATGAGAGAAAGTGTGTCTGTGTGAGCATGTGTGTGTATGAGAGTATTTGACTGTGTGTGTGAGTGTGTCTGAGCATGTGTGTGTGTGTGTAAGTGTATGAGAGTATGTGTGTGTCTGTGAGAGCGTGTGTCTGTGTGTGTATGTGTTTGAGAGTGTCTGTGTATGTGTACATGTAAGTGTGTGTGTCTGAGTGTGTGCCTGTGTGTGTATGTGTGAGTGTGTGTGTATGTCAGCGTGTGTATGTCAGTGTGTGTGTGTGTGCATGTTTGTGTTCACGTGTGAGTCAGCATGTGTGTCAGCATGTGTCAGCATGTGTGTGTGTGTCAGCGTGTGTGTGTGTCAGTGTGTGTCAACGTGTGTGTGTCAGTGTGTGTGTGTGTCAGCATGTGTGTGTCAGCGTGTGTGTGTGTCAGCATGTGTGTGTCAGTGTGTGTCAGCGTGTGTGTGTCAGTGTGTGTGTGTATCAGCATGTGTCTCAGCATGTGTGTCAGTGTGTGTGTCTCAGCGTGTGTGTATTCACGTGTGTGCGCACATGTGTGTCAGCATGTGTTCACATGTCAGCATGTGTGTGTTCACGTGCGTGCGTGCGCACGTTTGCCAGCATGTGTGTGTGTCAGTGTGTGTCAGTGTGTGTGTGTCAGTGTGTGTTCACGTGTGTGTGCGTGCACATGTGTGTCAGCGTGTGTGTGTCAGCATGTGTGTGTGTACGTCAGCATGTGTGTGTGTGCGTGTGCACGTGTGTGTATGAGACACAGACAGAGGATACCTGATTCACGGGTTGCAGTGGGGACGGCTGTGCACATGGACGGGAAGCCCAGCTCTGCTCGTGTGGGCACTGTCCCCCCCCCAGCCCTGTGATGCCCAGCGTCCCCACCGAGGGCCGAGCAGCCCCCAGAAATCACCCTGACACGAGCACGTGCAGACGCAGGATCCCATCAGGTCTGCACAGACGGCAGGCACAGGTGATGCGCAGGAGACACTTGCTGCACGGAGCTGAGCGGAGGGGGACCGGAGCTCGCGGCCAGGGGGGCAAGCCCAGCCCAGCCCAGCTCTGGGCGGCAGCCCACGCCAGGGGGGCACGCCTCCCAGCCCAGCCCAGGTAGGATCCCGGGAATCCTCCCTGCGACAGAGGTGGGCTGTGGGCACCGGCGAGTGAGGGCATGGATGGGTGAGGGAGGAGCAGAGAGGCAGGGGTGCTGACTGCCCTCTGGACCCCCGACCCCCACTGGGGGATGGGCATGCTCTGGGCTCACTGGCTGGAGGGCGAGGGCCCGCCGCCCACTCAACAGTGTTAACATGTGGTCACAGTGCCCCATGGCTGCCCCTGCCCTAAGGCACCGGCTGTCCCAACTCTGCCGAGGTCCTTCCCTGCCCACAGGGCACACACTCTGCCTGGGGGCTTTGCTCCCTCCAGGCCTCCAGTCACTCCCCACCCGGTTGCCCCCTCAGCCCACCTTGACCTTCCACGTGGAGACCTGTACTGTCTTGAGCAAACGAGAGCCCTGTGAAAGGAGGTGACAGATCTCTGCTCCCCCTCGTGGGAGTGGAATGCCCTCTCCCTGGGTGCCTGGTCCAGAGCTGCTGGCCCAAGGGAACCCTTCCTGACCCCCAGCCCAGCCCTCCCTCCACGTGTTCAGCAGGCTTCCCACCAGGGCAGCCTGACCGGGGACTCGGTCAGTGTGGCTGTGATGAGCACAGCCTGGGGCCTGGGGCGTGACTCAGGATGGGGTCTTGCTAACACCGGGCTTGGCGCCAGGTCCCTTCTGTTACAGGGTGGGGGCAGCACACTAGGATTGGGGGGTGGGCGGGATGGAATTTTGGCACACGCTTCTGGGCAGGTAGGGATGGGGAGGGGGAGCAGGGCGGAGAGAGGACGGAGTGTTGTAGAAAGTGAGCAGCGATTCTAGCAAACGTCCCCGGGAGCAGCAAGCACCAGAGAACAGATCGGCGGTCCCGGAAGGAGGCTGTGCGTGTGCGTGTGTGTGTGCATGTTTGTGCATGTGTGCGTTGGTGTGTATGTGCAAATTTTTGTCTATGCCCATTTGTGTGTGTGTTTGTGTGTGTGCGTGCACATTTGTGTGTTTGTACATGCATGCGTGTGTGCGTGCACATGTGTGCACCCACATTTGTGTGTTTGTGTATGTACACACATTTGTGTGTGTTTGTATGTGCATGTGTGTGCACACACGTGTGTGCATGTATGTTTGTGTGTTTGTATGCGTGTGTGTGCACGTACATTTGTGTGTGTGTGAATTTGTGTCTGTGCCCATTTGTGTGTGTGTTTGTATGTGTGCGCGCACACATTTGTGTGTGTTTGTATGCGTGTGCCTGTACATGCATGTGTGTGCATGCACACGTGTGCGTGTACATTTGTGTGTTTGTAGGCATGTGTGTGCACACACTTGTGTACACGCGTTTGTGTGTGCGCACGTGTGTTTGCACGTGTGTGTGCACATTCGCTCACTGACAGGATGACCACAGGGCACATTGGCTAAACTGAGACACTCCTGAGAGTGACGGGCACTGTCACTGACCAGGGCTGAACCAGGCTGACCCCGGGCGATGGGCAGGGGCAGTCACCCCATCGACAGGGCATCTGCTTCTTACCTTCCCCCCACCCCCACAACCTCACCTCAGCCCAGAGGAGCCTGCTGGTTGACGTCATCATGGGCGCACCAGCCCTGCGCCTCCCTAAGACGCTCGACCCCCAGCAAGACACACAGTCCCAGCGAGCACACATCAGTGCAGGTGCACCCCCAACAGCGACGCCCTCCCGCCTTCCCTGCAGCGCACCCAGCGCCCCCAGTATTACACAGTTAGGAGTCTCTTCACAGTCATGGCCTCAGGCTTATCGTGGCTGTCCCAGTCCTTCCAGACACTGACATGCCCTCCTGGGTATGTGTCATCGGCAAATGCTCGCTGCGGCCTCCAGCACTAACATTTAATGAGGCATGCAGAAGAAAAGTGGCTCCTCCAGGGGTGGGCACTGGGGCCTGCAGCTGAAAGCACAGACCCCCCCACACTCTCACTGTGTAACTGCAACTCCGAACACACGAGTGGGCTGGTGCAGGGGTTCCAGGCGGGGCCCGATAAAGGCCGGCCGTGGGGCCTGCCTCCTGCAGATGCCCAGGCCTTCACTGCTGAGCCGCCGGCTTGTGAACGAGGTGGGGTGCAGCTGGGGAGTGTGCCCGCCTAGAGCTGGGGCCCGTGCTCATTGGCAGAGCATCTGGCTCTGCACAACCCCGTGGCTGTTCCTACAGAGACCTGGCAAGCCCCGCCTTTCTGGAATCACACTCTGAACAGCGGCCCCTCTGCCTGCACCGGGGACCACAGATACTGGGCTGCCTCTGAGCTTTCCCTATGGCTCTGCTTCACGTCGTTTCCTTCTGGTCTTCAACCCCTCCTGTGATTCCAGCCCAGGGCTCACTCAGAGACCCCAGCCCGGGCCACACCAGCCCATCCTCCACACTCTTCCTCGTCAAAAATCTCTTGGCTGTGTCTGCTGTCTTCATCTTCTGTATTTCCCTGACAACAATTTTCTTGAATTAAAGATTATATTAAAAATATTAATTATATTGGGAAAGAAAAGGCACTTTCACGATCGTATGTGTTTCCAAACAGCCTCACAGTAAGCAGAGCTTCTCATTCAAAAAAATATTGTGTTGGATTCCCCAGCTAAGAGATGTGCCTTATCAAGACAAGCACAGAGCCACTGATCCATCAGAATGGGTGTGGAGAGAAAAACCCACGCGTGTATGTGAAAACTGGTGGAGTGCTGTCCTCAGTTGCCTCCAACCCTCTGAAACCCCACGGACTGTAGCCCGCCAGGCTCCTCTCTCCACGGATTCTCCAGGCAAGGATACTGGAGTGGGTTGTCATTTCCTCCTCCAGAGGACCTTCTCAGGCCAGGAAACATATGTCTCCAGAATCTCCTACTTTGCAGGCAGATTCTTTACCGCTGAACCGAGCCGCCAGGGAAGCCCATGTTAAGTACCAAGAGTTAAAAAACCGCAAAAACAGACGCAGCACGGCCGTGCTTCTTACCAGGAAGGCACGCACAAAAATTTCTCAGCTCTTGTTCAAAAAAGTCCTTCACTTTTCTCATGAAGGATGTAAGCGGTATTATCTAGTTTTTGTTTCTCTGAATGGAATCTTTTTATTTCATTCTATAATCTGATTATTTATCTCTAGTGTGTCTGAGGACATTCTTAACATCTTCACTTGGTAACTGGCCTCCATTCTAAATGTCTGTTTGGTTCTAATGATTCTGAATTGGTTTCTTTTTTGTTGCTGGGGGCAGAGGGGCGGGGCAAGGTCCCAGGTAGACAACTGTGTCTTCTCGGGATAACAACACTGTTGCTCTTCTGCTTTCCAGTCACCCCGTCTCTATTTCTTTTTCCGGTTTCACAGGTTCGTGTCCATGTGCCAGGCAGTACTGCCATACAGAATGCTCCTGAGGATGCCCTTGACCTTCACGCTAAGGCAGTGATGGCCACAATAGCTTCTGGAATAGGTACGCTTGGTGAGGGTGAGGCCGAATCTTATTGTAGCTTCTGGAGACTTGGAATACCAGAAAAAGAGATTTTAATATCAGAAATGCATAACATTTTCCCAGACGCACCTTCAGCATCTATTGAGATGATTGTATTTGTTTTCTTTCTTGACCGTGGATGGACTGGACGGAGTGACTCGGGGGAGAACCAGGAACAATGTCTGCTTCTGACACATACTGACAGTGTGTCCAGAAACCTGGTGTGCGTGCACACTCAGCTGCTTCAGTCATGTCTGACTGTGACCCCATGGACTGTAGCCCACCAGGCTCTTCTGTCTGGGATTTTCCTGGCAAGAATACTACAGTGAGTTGCCATTTCTTCCTCCAGGGGACCTTCCTGACCTAGGGATCGAACCCATGTCTCCTGCATTGCAGGTGGATTCTTTTACCGCTGAGCCACTGGGGAAGCCCAAAAACCTGACCAAGAGACCCAAATATTCAATGGGCCTTCTAGTCCATAAATAAAACCTCCTTCTAGTGGGCCTTAATCTTTGGAAATACTGCTGAATTTATTTTTCCTATACTTCACATGGAATTTGATCTAAAAGGAGGTGGGTCTGTTTGTTTTTTAAATGTCCAACAGGTTTTCGTTTACAGATATGACAAACACTGAGATGTTTTTTCTTTTTCTTAACTAGTTGCTGGGTGATGGAGGTGGTCCCCAGAGGGGGACTCTTCCTCAGTCCCCAGGGGAGTGGGCACATGGGGGTGCCCCCTTCCTGTCCAAAGGATGCTTCAAAGTAGAAGGAATCACCTGGACAGAGCTCACCTGGAGCCTGACGTCTCCAGAGGCTCTTCATGAAACATCTGACAGCCATTCTTTTCCCAGGCTCTGCTCCTCTCAATTTTGAAATTCTTTAGGAGGAAGTTAAGAGCCACTCAGAGCCGCCTGGTCCCCAGTGCAGAGCTGCCTGTATATCCACCTTGACCCTCGACTCCCCTCTAGTGAGGGCTTCGCGGCTGCTGCATCTCCGGAGGGACCCCTGGTCATCTCACAGTCACCCAGGGGGCCGAGGCAGGGCGGGTGGCTGGGGCTAAATTCTGCCGGCCCCTCGCCACAGCCAATGAGTAATTTTGGACTTGAGCCCTGGCCTGTGGGCTTTGGGAGCACCCCTGCCTCCTGGCATCCTGGCGCCTCCCTCCAGCCTTGCCAAACAGGGGAGCCCCATGAGAGGTGGGTCCCCTTATCTTTTCCTGACTTTTCTCTATTGCATCAGAATCTTCTGAAGCAAATGTGCCCTTGGGACCAAGCTTTGCAATTCCAGGGGTCTTTGCCAAAGATCTGCGAGGTGACGTTTGCATCTGTTTATTTATTGTTTGGTGCTTGGGGACAGGGTAGAAATGTGCAGACACCCATGACCCCCAGAAAGCAGGCGGAGGGAGTCACCATGGGAGTTGGTCCGGCTGATTTATGGCACTCCCGTGACCCAGGTCAGGAAGCTCAAGTTCACAGCATTTTCTTGGCACCCCTCTACTCCTAAACGTCCAGCTCACTGCAAGCCAGTCCCCATCTCAAGGTGATGTGCAATTCTTCAATTTCCTAACAAGTAACAAATGCCAGCCACGTGAAAACAGAGCACCCAGGTTGCACCCTGGGTTGGAAGGCTTGGCCGCCATCACACAAACTTTTCATTGCTCTACTTTGATCTTTTGAGTCCATCTGTTCTCCCCCCAGGGATAAGGCTGCTGGGGTTTGTCCCAGGGGGTAGCACCGCTGGAGGAGTCTGGGAAGTGGCCTTCTGAGCCTTGGCTAAGCCCTGCAGCTGGACCTTCCCTCTCATCCGTCATCAGGGCTCCTTGAAGGGCCAAGTGTCCGCTGTGTTCCACCCCAGAAGGAAGACAGAGAGCTGGCTCCACTGTGGCCTGAGGCTGTGACAGTGTCCAGACGTCCCCTGTCCCCGGCTGGGGTCTGCCCGCTTGAGTCAAGCTGTGGAAGGGACGGGAAAGCCCAGGACAGTTCTGCATTGCTTCCCAAGTCCTCTGGTGGTAAGACAGGGGATCGTGTCAGGTTGAGGACGCCCTGTCGTCCTTCACTGATTTTTGCGCTTTCATGCATTCGGCACCAAGTTCCGGACAGAGGTTACAGGAGCACAAGCGCTCCGCAGGGAGGGGTCTGGTGTGGCGGAGAGAGGGAGCACGTCCCAGTAACAGAGGAGCACGTGGGATGGCTCAGATGCACGGGAGCCCAGGGCAGGTACCCCTCTACCTGAACCCCAGCAAGCATCCAAACGATGCCCACCTTGACCTTGTCAGAGAGGCGGCCTCTGCAGATACTCCAGGAGAGGAGCAAAGGGCCAGAATGCATGATTTTTTTTTAAAAAACTACCTTGAGGCAGTTGGAAATGGGCCTCGATGGCAGTTGGTGGAGGCTGGCATCCACCAGGGAGAAAGTCAGCCGGCCGGTGTCCAACCAGGACACAAATCATTGCAAAAGTTCAGCCTTCTGTTTGGAGGCGAGGGACATTGCAATGTCTCGTTGGGCCGTATCCTAACATTTTTTCCATTCTTTTGCAAAAGGCGAACATTAAATAACTAAATTGGACACTTTAAGCCCCAGTAACATGGGACTGAAGAGGAACACTGCGCTTGCAATTAAGATAACCACAAGAGGAAAGGCAGGAGCTTTGAGCAAATGAGGTTTCCATTCTACTGGGCTCAGTAATGCAGGAGGAGTCCACCAAGGGCCTGGAGACAGCCATGGCCCCACATCCTTGCTTCCCTTGAACAACAGAGGCCGCTAACTGCCCCCGCCAGGTCTTGGCCTGCCATGCCGCAGGAAACCCATCTTCTGGGAAGATGGTGCCCACTCCTCACCAGCCTGCCCGGCCCCCTCGTCTCCCAGAAGGGCTCCTAAGTTCTCCAAGAAACAGATCGCATCTCAGCCTGCTGGAGAACAGCCAGTGATTATCAGCAACATTAGAGAAAATTACAGCCCAGCTTTGGGGTGATGCAGTCCCCCTTTTCAGGGCAGGTTTGGGGACAGGGACCGTAGACCAGAGAAGCCTAGGTTTCCAGGCTCTCCTGAGCAAGATGTGAAAAAAACACATTTCATTATTTTCTTTTTGGCACTGAGACATTCCAGAACATTCCTTACAGGCTCACTTATCAAGTCTTTCAAAGACAAATGAGACTCTGGGTCGAGTTTGGCTTCTGCCCTCCCGGGAGTTGGGGCGGGGGGGGGGGGGGGTACTTGGTAGCACATAGCTGTGGTGGGGGGACATGCAGGTATGGATTCCAGCTGTCTCTCCCCTCCCCGCCCCAAGCCGGCCCTGCCCTGCCCCCACGTGCATCCCACACCCTGGATGCTCTCACACCCCACGCCGCCTGCTGTCCCCTCCACCCAGGTCCCTCCGGCGACGCCCTGCTCAGCTCTGCTAACCCTCGACCTTGGCGGGACCCCCCTGCCTCATGCAACCCTCTGCTCAAGCCGCCTCTTCAGAGAAGCCACGAGTGATCAGGGTAACACCAGCCTCCTGTCACCCCTTCCCTGCGTCCCCAGCTCTGCCTTCCTGCACAGCCCCTGCGGCAATGACTTGAAGTCTGCTTCCTGGCCTGTGTCCTGCCTGCTGTCCCCTGCCCATCAGGCCAAGCTCCATGGAGGCAAGAACCATCTTTCCCCGCCCTGAATCCCACCCTCTAATCGGAGCCCAGCACACAGCTGGAGCTCAACCAATTTCTGCCCGAATGAAGGGCCGGGTCCACAGAGTGCCACGCCTCTGTCTGGCCTTCCCAGGAGACGATCCCACCGCTGCCTGGTTTGCAAGCCACTCTCACACCAGGCTGATGTCCATCACCAGTGGGGGCTTACACGTCTGTCTCCCCAACTGGGTGGGGCGTCCTCCATGGGAGAAACCCAGTCATGATCACCTTTAGTCTCCCAACGGCCAGGGCTCAATGAACGTGTGCACAACGTGGAGACAGGGCTCTGAACGCCAGCGCCTCTGGACTAGCCCAGGAACGTGTGCTCTGGGCCACACGTCCCAGACCTCACGTTTGGAGGTGCAGGACGGGAAGACTGCTCACAAGGTGAACCGGCGCCTGCTGGGCCCAACGCACCTGCTGTCTCTGCGAGGCCACCTGCCCCCAGGCATGCCCCGCCACCCCAGATCTGTCCCTCTTCCCATTAGCATGGCAGGAACACGTCCCGAAAGTCTTCCTTTAGATTGTAATGAAAAATACATACCATTACACATTCCCGTATATAAAATAGATAAACAGCAAGGATCTACCGCATAGCATAGAGAATTATACTCAACATTTTACAATAACTTATAAAGGAAGAAAATCTGAAGGCTATATTAGTGTTACTCACTCACTAAGTCATATCCAACTCTTTGTGACCCCATGGACTGCAGCACGCCAGTCTCCCCTGTCCTCCACTATCTCCCGGAGCTTGCTCAAAGTCATGCCCATCGAGTCGGTGATGCCATCCAACCATTTCATCCTCTGCCTCCCTCTTCTCCTTTTGCCTTCAATCTTTCCCAGCATCTGGGTCTTTTCCAAGGAGTCGGCTCTTCACATCAGGTGGCCAAAGTGCTGGAGCTTCCACTCCAAGGATATACAAATGCATACTCCAAGGATATATATGTGTGTGTGTGTGTGTGTCTACAATATCTTGCTAGTTTGGGCATACAACACAGTGATTCAGCTTTATATTTGAATATAGACTGTATGTCGTTGTTTAGTCACTAAGCTGTGTCCAACTCTTTTGCTACTCCATGGATTGTAGCCAGTCAGGGTCCTCTGTCCATGTGATTTCCCAGTCAAGAGTACTGAAGTGGGTTGCCATTTCCTTTTCCAATAGATTACACACACACACACACACATATGTATGTGTATAACTGAATCTATGCTGTACATCTGAAACTAACACACATACTATAAATAAACTCTACTTCAATGTTTTAAATAAATGTGGGGAAAAAATGCAACACAAAACTCCCCATCTTTACCATTTTAGGTATATAGTTCAGTAGCATTTAAATATCACACAGTTGTGCAACCAACCTCTGGAACTTTCTCATCTTGAAAAACTGAACCTTTGGACCCATGAAGCAACATCTCCCCTATTTCCTCCTCTGCCCAGCGTCTGTCCCTAGGACTCTGACCGTGCCAGAGACCTCATATGAGCGGAATCACACAGCATTTGTCTTTTTGTGTCTGGCTCATTTCTCTTGGCCTGATATCCTCAAAGTCCATCCACAGCAGAGCCTGTGTCAGCAGGCCCTGCCCTCTCAAGGCTGAGCAACATTCCACCCAAGGGATACACTCCGGTTTGCTCATCCATTCAGCCCTCAGCAAATACTCAGGTGGTCTCCACTGCTTCACTGTCGACGATGCTGCTATGAACGTGGTGCATGAATCTCTCTTCAAAGACTCTGCTTTCAATCCTTTCAGGTGCTTTACTCAGAAAAGGAGCTGCTAGATCACATGGCCCTCCTGCAAGCTTCTGAAGAACCTCCACACCGTTTCCACAGCCGCTGCTCCATCTTACGTGCCACCAACGGGGCACGCTTCCCCACATCCTCACCAACACTTGCTGCTTTCCTGCTTCATGGAAGCAGGCACCATAACAGGTGTGAGGCCGTATCTTACTGTGGGTTTAATTTACATTTATCACACGACGAGTAGCATTGAGTATCTTTTCCTGTACTTGTCAGCCATTTGTATTTCATCTTTTTCATTTCTACTTCTTTATGTTTTTTGATGCAGACAGTTTTTAAAGTCTTTATTGAGTTTGTTGCAACATTACTTCTGTTTTATGATTTTTTTTTTGTTTTTTTGACCCTGAGGCATGTGTGATCTTGGCTCCCCCATCAGGGATCAAACCCGCACCCCCTGTGTTGGAAGGTGAAGTCTTAACCACTGGACCATCAGGGGAGTCCCTGTGTATCAACTTTGGAGAAATGTCTATTCAGGTATTTTGCCCATTTTAAAATCAGATCTCTATCGTTGCCGTCAAGGTCAGAAGTCCTTCACATATCCTGGACTTGCACGCATTTCCTCAGACACACGATTGGCACATACCGTCTGCCATCCGCAGCTGCCTATTCACTCTGTTCATTGAGTCCTGTCACGCACAGAAGTCCTTCCAGTGGATGGAGTCCCATCGGCCTATTTCTGCCTGCCTAGCCTGTCTCCTGAAAGTTTTACTGCCAGAGCCCAGATTGTTCTTTTTGGAAGGAGCAGATTCCGTCTCCACGGGGTAAACAAGTCGCAGCCACAGCAGCCGGTGCCAGCGCTTCTCGCGAACTCCCTTCCTCCAGAGAGCTCCTTGCGCACTCGCCTGGTTTCCATTCTGTGTCCTCGAGCCCACGATGCCCCCTTCTCAGTGAGCCGTGCCCGCGGGGCAGCCTCTCCAAGGAGTCCTCCCTGGCCTCTGCAGGGAACAACTCAACCTTCAGATGTCTGCATCCCCCACTCCACGCCATCTGACTGGCCACACTCAGCACGGTCCACCCCACCCGCCTGACCGCACGGCGCCCCCATCCCCAGCGTCAGAGCGGGCAGAGACCACGGTGCGGGGCGTCCTGCTACGGCCATGCTGAGCCACTGCCTCTGATCCTTTTTTGTCCCCGCGTCCGCCCCGCCCGGAGGCTGGACTGTCGTGGGGACTGACGGGTGCAGGATGGGCAGGCAGGGCCTCGCTGAGCCTGTGTCCCGTCCACGCTGAGCCCGGCCAGCCACATCTGCACGTGTGAGCGACCGAGGACGGCGCGGGGGCCCGGGGCCTGGAGACTCAGTCAGCTCAGAACACGACTCGCCTCGCAGACTGAGCCACGCCCTCCCCAGAGGACAGCACCTTCTGTCCTGGGGGGACCAGCCAGGGGCTCCCGTGGGCCAGCCGGCAATCGCAGGACGGAGTGACGCGGAGGGGAGGCGACCCCAGGCGCTGTGTGACTCGGCCTCCCCCTCCCCGGGCTGAGACCTGCAGCCTCATCCCTGCCCTGAAGCCCACTGGACTGGGGCTTTGTCCAGCGTGTGCTGGGATGAGGGGTCAGCTCTCGGCTGATGGCAGTTTGGGGGCTTGGAGCCCATCAGCTCTTGGCTCCACCGAGCCCCAATCTAAACAGGACGATGCGCCAGACGATGCCCAGGCCTGAGTCCCCCGGGAGCCTCAGGCTGGTGCGGCCAGTGGAGCCCCAGTACTCCGGCTTGGGTCTCAGGGACGCGGTCCGCGCCGCGCTATGCTGGTGCGTGTTGTCAGGGAGGTGGTCCAGCGGTGCCAGCTGCTGCCCCGGGCTTCCGCTACCTGCGTTCCTTCCTTCAGCCATCCTCTCACTCCACATAAAGAGCCTTACTCAGGCGGGAAGCGAGCCCCCCTCCTGCCTCAGGCCTGCGGGCTGTCACCTCTGGCTCCTCCTCCTTCTGACACACCCCACCTCTGGGTCCCCCCTGGCCCTCCTTCCCGCATCATCCAGGCCCCTGGGGACTCAGAGACCTTGGAGGGGGAGGTGCCCCGCCTCCGGCCACCCAGCCTGCTCATCAGCTTCTTTCTGGTGAGGATGCTACTGCGTTTCAGCCCTGGGTTCGAGGCACGTCCCAGGTGTGGCAGGATGACCTGGAGCCCACACCTGGAGGCCAGCCTGTCCACCCTGCCCTCCGTCTCTGGAGGCTGTTTGCTGGCAGCTTGCCCAGGGCCCACCCCGTGCACCTGGGCACACAGGGTGTCCTGCAGACTCTGCAGTAAATGCGACTTCTGCCTTCTCCATGGCTATCCAGACTCACCTCCCTCCTATTGCAGCCGCCCCACTCCAGGAGAGGGGCTGGGTTCTCCTTGGTGTGCCCTGACCCTCAAAGTCACTGCAGAGAGCCTGGTGAGTGTGTGTGTGTGAGAGAGTGTGTTGAGGTCAGAGGAGATATCACACAGTGTAGAGCATTTCAATTCTCGAAAATCACCAGTCACACCCAAAATTCATCAATTACCCACCCCCAGATCCGGATGTGTGTCTTCCCCATATCATCAAAAATCACCAGTCACACCCCAACATCACCACTCACGCCCCCCAGATCCGAATGTGTGTCTTTCCCACAACACCTCCCACCCCACTCGCCAGCTAGGACGCACTGGGGCAGCTCTCTGTCCCTCCTCCATCCCTCTCCCTCCGCAGAGAGCGGCTCAGGAGCTGTGTCCCCTCCAACGTCACAGCCCCCCCACAAACCATCATTGGCTCCTAGGAAGGATGAGGCCGATGCTTTGTCGTCCACAAGCCCGAGGCCCCCAACCAGCAGCTGGGGAAATACACATCACCAGCACTTTATCCTGTTGCACGGAAAATGCACTTTTGTGTCACAGATGCAGCGTGATTTCTTTGTGCACTTGGTAGGAAACAGAGGGCCCTCCCGTGACCCCTCGCCTGTATTTTTGCATCATACAAACACGCCCCGTGTGCAAGCCACACGTGCGGCTTCTGGCTGGGCCAGGCGGATGCACACATAAGCAAGCCGTGGTCCCCAAGGCACTCAGGCCATCCTGAGGGTCAGACGTGCCTGGAGAGAGTTCCAGCACCAGGGCCACAGTGCGGGGAGCACGTGGGGGCAGGGGGTCACCACAGACACCACCACTGGCTGGCCTCAGCCAAAGCCACTTGACGTCCCCACCAAAGCCACTCGGCATCCCCACCAAAGCCACTCAGAGTCCCCATCTGCAGGCTGACAGTAAGAGCGCCCACTCATGGGGCAGCTGCAGGATGAGAATCAACTCTACTCATCAAGTGCCGGGACCCGGAAGGAAGCGCTGCGCTCACGGCCTCAGCAGGTTCCTCACTGGTCCCCCCGGCTCCCTGTGCTTCTCCTGGGCCGTGTGGTTCTGCCCGACACCAGTCTGGAGCGGGGGCGCCCTCACACCTCCATGCAGCCAGGACTGTGGGTGGGAGGCACCCCCAGAGCCACCCCCAATCCTGGTCTCACCCAGCTGCACCCTGGGGGCCTCTGACCCCCATGGACTCATCCCTTAGAGGACAGGAGCCCAGAGAAGGGACTGCTCAAGGGGCGGTGCCCGGAAGGCAGTTCTGAAGGGTGGGGTGCAGGGCAAGGAGCAGTGTTCTGTCTGCGCCCAAGCGGGCCAGGCCGGAGGCACCCAGGGGTGGGTGGACCTCAGGCAGGGCGGGCCCTGGGCCCTGCGTCTCTGCAAGACAGCCCAGGCTGGCTCCCGCCTCCCCCAGACCTCCCTGACACATCCCATGCGGCCCTGGCCCCGGCCTGGGTTCTGATGTCCTGGGCCCCTTGTCCCCTCGCCCGGGCCGACCCTCAGGAGCCGGGCGCTGCCTCCTGCCCCGGGCTCCTGGCGCCCCACTCAAGCCTTCCTGCTCTGTTTATTTGAACAGCCAGAAGACAAAAAGCCATCGCTCTGAGTCACTCCTGTTCCCCAGTCGGCTCTGATTCATGCAGGAGGCCCACGGCGGGGACTAACCCGGCCGTTAACCTCTTGGTTTCTTTATGTCTCTACAGCAAAGGCATGCGTGGTTTCGGATTGAGAATTCAAGCACAGCCCGTTGCACCCGCGTGCTCGTGGGAGAGCTGCTGAGGACGGGCCGCCCGCAGGAGAGGGCCTGCCCCGGGCTTCCCCTCCTGGACACCTCAGAGCCACCTCACCCGGCAGTGATGGAAACTTACAAACATTTCAATCATTGTCCTGCACAGGATCGGGCCATCTGGCAAGGGTGGTTCCAGGATGTGCCAGAAGTATGCACCAACGCAGCCCCGGGTGTAAAAGAAGACAGGCTCGGAGAAAATTCAATGACAGTTCAGAATCGGAAAGGAAATGTGAAGCTCAGAGCCAGGCTCAGCCTCGTGACCCTTGGTTGGGAGGTTTCAGGTACAATTCAGACCCTAGAGAAGGCTGTAAACGACCAGGGTCCAGGGTTCGAGAGAACCTGACTTGCCCAGATGGGAGGGGGTGGAAACCCACCAGCACCACCAACCTCTCCTTGGGTCCTGAATGTGTAAGGTTCATCTCCAAAGGCCAGGAGCGAGGGGTGAGCAATTTCAGTCTCGAGTCCCAGTGACCGGTGAACACAAGCGACCCCAGAAGGGAAAGTGGTCCTCTCTGGGTCCCTCTGAACCTGCATTAGGGGGACCGCCTGTTCACTGTATCTTCTCCACTTGCTTCTATTAATACAAATTTGAAGTGGTTCGTGATTAAGAGCAGATATCCCCCAGTAGAGAGAAGAACAGAAAAGAAAGACGAATGAGGAGGCTGAACCCAAACCGAGGGCGGGGGTGACCACAGGGGCAGAGGATGAGCTAAGCGCCTGTGCCGATCTGCCTGGGAGATAAAGGGCGGAAAACGGAAAGATGTCCACCCCCTGCCCCCCACAAGCCGGCCCGGGGTTCCGCTAGGGAGCCCGGCTGGGCCAGGCTGACGGGTTCTGGGAGAAGACATTGGATGATCATGGCATGAAGGCACTGTGGTGCAAACACAGCGGACGGGGACGGAAGGGTGAGCGAGGATCACAGAAGACGCAGAAACTATCTCGGAGTTACTTCCGGAGGAACCGAAGCTGCGCTCCAGGGAGGGCGGGTCTGTGGAGGGCAGAGGGGGGCTGGGGTGGGAGGGCAAACAGAGTCCGGAGGAAGAGGTGCTTGGGATGAGCCCTCCTCTCTCTCTCTCAGCAAATCCCAGTGGCTTTTCTCAAACCGCGTAAGTGATGCACGCTATTTGTGGAAAATTTGGAAAATAAAGGAAAGCAATAAAAATAAGGAGGAGAGTTCGAGGCTCTTCCATAGATTCTAGTCCACAGACATCTGTCCTTAACCTTTCTCTGGACAAGGACACCCATGTGAGCACACATACGGAATCGCCAACCTGCGATCATATTGGGTCTTATACCTGTTTCCCTCCCATTATTACATCTCTGCTGAGACGTGAAGCGAAGTGAAAGTCGCTCAGTCGTGCCCAACTCTTTGGGACCCCATGGACTATACAGTCCATGGAATTCTCCAGGCAGGAATACGAGAGTGGGGCCGTTTCCTTCTCCAGGGGATCTTCCCAACCCAGGGATGGAACCCAGGTGTCCTCCACTGTAGGCGGATTCTTTACCAGCTGAGCCACCAGGGAAACCCTACATCTCCGCTGACACCACAGAATTTGCTGACTGTATAGTGTTCCAGTGTAGGGACAAACCACTTATTCATCAGCCTCCCAGGACACTTTAAGCATTTCCCTCGTGTTAGCAAAGCTGATAAGAGTGTCTTTGTTGCAAGGCAGAGCCGCAGTGATTCACTCAAGATAACTCCTGAAAGTGGATTTGCTCCATCCAAGCCACTTTCCAATTTTTCAGTCTTTTCTTACCTACTGTCAAAACTTCTTTAGAAAGATTTTACAACTTATCTTCTCCCTGGCAGGGACAGGAAGCCCTGGCTCTTCACAGTTTCCTCAATAATGGGAATTATCATCATAATTATATATGTATTATTATACAATAAATAAATAATAATAAATTACATAATAAATAAAATATATAGTATATAGCAAAATATATAAAAAGCAGAAAATCCACTTTAATATAAAGTCATGTCCTCCTATTTCATTTTGAGTTTCTTGGCTACTGTTGAGGTTCAACACTTTTATGTGTACTGGCCAACTGAATTTGCTCTTTTATAAATTCATATATTTTGCCCTTATTTTCTGCTGGGTAATTATGTTTTCTCTTGTGGCTCTTTAAGGGTTCTTTGTCTTGTTAAGAATACTTATTCATTATGAAACAGATTGCAAATACTTCCTAGTTCCTTTCATAACTCTGGATATCCCAGCTCTTTGGTGCTTGAAGTTTAATTTTTCAACTTTTTCTTTGTGACTTGTGTTTGCTGTTCCTCAGATGAAGCTCTGAGTGCAGGAGCCAGGCTGTGAAGGCTCCATCAGGAGTCAGGCTGTGAAGGCTCCGTCAGCAGCGCCCCTTCAGTTTCCTCCGTGTCCCCTGTCAGACTCTGGGGTGGGTGCACCCCGGGGTGCGGGGGCATGCATGGCAGCGATTCCCGCCAAACAGAACCACGGACCTTGGTGGGACAAACCACACTCACTGTGTCCGCCCGGATTAACCAGGAGGCCCGATTTCCTGCTAGCTCTGTGGCAGACGTCTTCACGGAGAGGCTGGGTGGCACCTGGCCAGCTCCGGGCACGGGGAGAGAACGAGGTGGGTGGAGGGCGCTCCCCACCTGTGTGCTCCCAAGGGTGCCAGCCTAGCCCCCGTCCCCCAGAGGGTACGGGGCCAGCCAGACATTTCACTCGGGCTTTTCTGTAACGTCTTGTGGAAACACCCAAAAGAACGTGCTGGCCAACCTGATATTTCTGAGTCTGTGGGATCACCAACGAGATGGACATGGGTTTGGGTGGACTCCGGGAGTTGGTGATGGACAGGGAGGCCTGGCACGCTGTGGTCCATGGGGTCGCAAAGAGTCGGACACGACTGAGCGACTGAACTGAACTGGACTGGACTGGACTGATATTTCTGAAACCCAGCTGGAGGAAGGATGGAGACCCCCCGGCCCCGACCCTGGGCAGGGCCCTCCCTGGACTGTTGGCCCGGTGCCCACAGTGAGTGGCCCACGGGGGAACGCGGCGAGCCTGCCGCTCCGTCGCTCAGAGCAGAGGTGGGGGCCAGCAGAGCAGCGTCCCAGGCACAGCGGCGCTGGACTGCACACATGCACGGTGCCCCCGTGAGTCAGCACACGCCCTCTGCATCCGGGCTCTGTGCTCGCACCTGTGGGAGGAAACGCGCTGCATGGAGGCATCGGGGTCCCCAGATGTGTCTGGCTTGTGGGGGGGCACCCAGGTTCTTGTCAGGAACCAAACCACTTAGCTCGGGGAGCCAGCGGGCAGCCGGGGTCCTGCCTTGTGTCCCCATGTGAGTCCTCGCAGAGCAGCTCAGGGGAATCTGTCTGCCTCCCTCCTTCCCCCCGGGGGCTTTAGCAGCAGCATCTCTGCTTGCACCCCTCTTGGAAGAGTCTTCTCCATCAGCTTCCAGCTCTCCAGGGCCCTCTTGTCTGGATTCTCCAAACACAGCCCGTGAGCCCAGCACCACCTGTGGGGTCTCAGCCAGTGAGCCAACATGCGGCCTGGGCGGCACCATGAAGGCGGTGGTGTCCTTAGGAATGGACCCGAACCCCGGCAGAGGAAGCCTCAGGTGAGCACGCGCCCTCCAGCCCTCTCGGCGGGTTCCCGGGGCAGTGACCAGGAAGCAGGTGAGGGGTGAACACGTTCACAAGGACACCACGCCCGTTGGCAGCCTGGCAACACTGTGCCCGGGGACACTGCTCTGCTGTCCAGGCACCTCTGCTTGGAGCACTTGAACCGGGGTCTCGCCACGTCCCCCTGGGCACCGCACCCCATGGACACCAGGCCAACACTCCAGGGAGGACAGCAGACACGTCAGTGAGGGAGGGAGAGACGGCCCCCCAGCCGGCCCTGAACAACGTCCTGCCCCCTCCTCCCCTTGTCCCTCTCTCTGCAGGCAGCCCCCATGAGGCTGGTCACATGTCCACTCTGCACTGGGCCAGGGTCCCGGCCCCGAGAAAGGAGACTTTGGAGAAAGAGAGGGATTCCTCCATAAGAGCAGCTCAGGGCCTGAAGCCCCCTTCTCAGGAATTGCCACGTCAGGGAGGCCACAGAATCCGTCCCCTTTGAGGGTCTCTGAGCCTGTGAACTGGACTGAAATGGTCTGATGAGTGGGTGAGCCCCGGGCTTTGGGGAGCCCACGGCTGGGCATGATGGGCTCCAGGGCTCCCGGGCCAGCCACTCGCACGGGTGTGGACGATGCTTCCGCTCTGGTCCACTGGGTCACCGGCCAGCAGGGCAGAACCCTGCGGCCACTCTCTCCCCTGCCCCCTGCCCACCCCCAGCGCCCGGCCCCCAAGCAGAAGCTTCTGGAGGTACAATCGACAGGCTGCCAAGTGTGTTGTCAGAATTGTTTGAGGAACTTTCTCGATGAAGACGTAACAGAGATTTCGAAAGGGAAACGCTTTTAGGCTGCACAAGCTGGCGAGATGAGAAGCCTCTGATAAGGCCTGAACCACGTGGACCAGTGGATAAAGTCTCGGGAAAGTGGACGAAAGCAGACGGTCTCGCCCACCTCCACCCTCAAGGCCTATTGGTCACCAGAGAGGCCCAGGGTCTGACTCACAGGGGGGTTTTTTGGTGCTAAAATACACATAATATACAATTTATCATTTCAACCATTTTAAAGTATACAATCCAATAGAATTTCACTCGGTTGTGCAAACATCATCACTATCGAGTTCCAGACCTTTTCCATCACCCCGAACAGCCATCCCACACCCATGAAGCGGTCCCATCCCAGTCCGCCCCCGCCCAGCCCTGGTCCCCGGCAACCACGAATCGGCTTTTGCTTATTCCGGATATTTCATACAAATGGGAGTCACACGCTTTCTGGTCTTTTGCGTCTGAGTTCTTTAACTCAGCATTAAAATGTTTTCAAGGTCCGCCCATGTTGCATGAATAGCCTGAGTCAGAGCACCGTTCCCTCGGCCGAGTAATACCCAACTCGACAGGCAGAGCGCACCATACTGACCCCCTCAGCTGGTGGACGTCCGTATCGCCTTCACCTCCGGCCGCTGTACACAGCACTGCTATGAACATCAGTGAACACTTCGGTCTGAACACCTGCTTTCAGTTCTTTGGTGTATACACCCAGGAGGAAATGACTGGGACCTACTGGCTCTTGGAATTCTGATAACCACAGAGCTGTCTGCAACTTACTCCACCTTTTTACAGAGAAGCAGACTGAGTCCCAGCGAGGCTATGACATGCCTCAGCCCAGAACTGCAGGGCTGAGAGCAGGAAAGTGCCCACTGCATGTTCAAATCCAGGGAAGTCCTACTCAGACCCTCCCTCCCCTAGACACAAGACAACGGGCTTCCCCCAACAGATTCACTTGGAGGCCTAACCTGCTCCCACAAGAGCAAAGCCTTTGCTCTCTAATTATAGTCTCCCCAGATAGAAAAAGACCATGTCAGAGAAGTTCTTTCTAAAGGAAAGAATTACAGATGGTTTATTCCGGAAACGGTATTTTCACTGAAGAGCAAAATGCATTGTGGAGAGACACGGTGACCACATACAGTCGCAGACATTTAAAACCCTGAGAATTCATGAATGACTGCTTCACCCTATGAAGTGCCAAGCAGAAGGGAGCTCAGCGTGTGATGGAGACACACCGGCTCTGCTTTCTGTGTCCTCACGTCCCTGTTGCCTCTTTCTGGTTAGAAAAAGTGAAATCATGTAGTTAACGCTGAATGACACTCTCTGTAACTTTCAAAAAATACACAACACAAGCTGATTGCCCAAGAGCATGCCTCATAGAATCTGCACGTCGACACACTGCTGAGGACAGGCCAGGAGGGTGAGCTCCGTCGTCCGTGCAAATAACACTTTATCACCGTCAGGAGCTTGGCCGCTGCAGCAGAGGACGTGTCCCAGTGTGGTCGCTCGGCTTCTCTCGGCAAAGCCAGGCTTGTCTGTTTCCCCTGCGACCCTCGGAGGTGGGCAAGTGTCTTTAGATGAGGGGGAGCTTGAAAGTGAAATTTGACGGAGGGGCTGGATCCCCCGGAGAGGGAAATAAACGCTGAGTTCCCGCTGCCTCCTGTTAACCTTGGCAAAGACTGAGCCACACTGGGCTCACGCTCAGGCATCCGTCCGCATGACCTGAGGGTGGATCAGGAGCAGGTCCAAGACCCGTCCCGTCCAGCTGAGCACTGCGGAGACCCGCACTGCGGAGACCCCCACCCGGGACCCCCACCCGGGACCCCCACCCCTCGGTGGGGGGACCACCCTGGCCTCCAAGGTCTCAGGGACCTCCGCTTTCTCGGGCGCCCAGAGGCGGGGGGGGGGGGGGGGCCCTGCAGTCGGGGGCCACCTCTGATGCCCTCTCGGGGTGATTCTGAGCCCTGGGGGCACGTGGCAGGTGAAGGCTCCTCAGGTCCTCGTTTAGAGGCCCTGCAACCTCTGGCCCGGGGTGGCATCCCAGCAGGGTTGAGGGAGCCCAAGTGTCACCTTCTGGGAAGACCAGGAGGGTGTGGCTCTGATAAACCACTGTCCTCTGGGTTCCTGAGGGAGCCTTGGGGGTGACGATGGGTCTGCAGGGACCAGCAGGGGGAGGTCCAGCTTCTGTTTCCTTATTAAGGGGCCTCAATCCCCTTGATCACCCTATTTCTGTGTGGAATTCTCCACACACCACTTTTCCTGTTCATACCTTTACTTTCTCTTTTACGTTGCCACTCCTGAAAAAGTTACCCTTGTTATATTATGAAGCTTTAAGTGATTTAAGTGACTGATTTGTGTTTACAGCATCACTGGAGATGCATACAAACACTGCATTACTCAAATACAATTCTTCAATGTAATAAAACAAAAGTGGATGTAGATAATAGCAATCTTTGAAATGAGCGGATAAATATATCATAGTCCCTGCTTTTTGCTTACTATTTAATTAAAAGAAAATCTCTAGCCTCAAAAAACTGTCTCAGAGACTTCTGGAACTGGCAATAATTTAACATCCAGCAAAACAGCCTTGACTTAATTCTGCCCTTAGATACCTGACCGTGGACTCTTGACATGAAAGGGATGTACATGAAGATCTCATGCAGCTCTGAAACGGGCTCCATGAAATTCCAGCCCCGGACGCACCCGCTGGTGGAGTCCTCATGTGGTCCACGCAGCTCTGGCCGGCTGAAGCAGGTCATTTTACACAAGAGAAATCAACAAAACAGGACACACCACGCTTCCTGGGGTACAGATATCCATTAGGGGGACTTCCAGTATCAGTGAAGCAATTTTCCTAGAAAATATTAGCAACAGTCACTAAGGAGAAGGAATCGCAAAGCACATGGGTGTGTGTAGCAGGGGGCACGGGGGATCTGACTGCACATCTGTCGCTGAGCCCACTGAACTTCCAGAACACCCGGGACCGCTCAACTCGGAGAGCCTGAGACGTGCACTCATTCCCCGTGCCTGTGCGTGATGTCGTGGGATGTGATGATGGGCTCTGCGTTCCTCCTGTATCACCTACTATGATATAAAACCTTATGTGGACTCCAGTCAATAACCGTGATGGATTTCAGCTAAAGAATAAGCACAAGAAAGGGTGCGGGGCTGTGAGGGTCGGGGATGGGGAGGAGCTGAAGAAGAAACGCTCACGAGACAAAAGAAAATGCACCAAGGACCACGTCTTTCTCAGGTTCCACCAGCGCACAAAGATACCATGAAGGAGGACAACCACTTGGCTGTGTGCATTCTGAAGATTTTGAATAGTTTAGGCCCCCGCGCATAGTCCACAGTTTGGAATGATTTATATTCAGGAAAATTAATCTTCAGGGAAGACATTATTTGTCAATTGAACCCAATTATGTGAACAGAATGGTTCCATCCCTGGGTCGGGAAGATCCCCTGGAGGAGGGCATGGCAACCCACTGCAGTATCCCTGCCTGGAGAATCCCATGGACAGAGGAGCCTGGCGGGCTACAGTCCACTGAGCTGCCAAGAGACATGACTGAAGCGACTTAGCACGCACGGATGCCTGTGAACAGAGATGTGGTGATGCTCAACTTGAGACAGAAAATAACGGTTCTTCCTCCCTCCTTTCCTCTCCAATTTGCAGGAAGGCAGGCATTTCCCAAAGAAACAATAAGCACCTGTGTATTGGTCAAGGTGGTCTCATTAAGAACAGGGCTTTCAATATGCCCGGCCTTCCGGAAGTGACCCAGTAAGGATCGATCCTGCTAACACTGCAGGCGAGCTTGCCCTGTTCTTCCTCCATGGACTTGAGCGTCTGAGTTCTAAAAGCAGACGAGCAGGGAGCAGGCACTTCAGCACCCACAGGGCTAGAAAGTCAAACAAAGCAAACGGCTTTTGACTTCTGATCCCACTGCACTCCCTGCAAATGAATCTACTTAAGGGACCGAGATTAATGAAAGGAAATAGCAGCTCAACGTCCATTTCTGGGTCTCCTGATTGAAAGAGCATGCTGCCTGCTCGCGTTCTGACTTCCAGGATGTTAAATCAAAGTGGAACACACAAAGAAACCCACCGCAGTAAACTACGGGCCTGTGTTTTCTTTCAGGGAGTTTGTTTATTTTACAAGCTGTCCCTCAAGAAGCCCTCACTTGTCTCTGGAGCAGGCAAACATCTCCTGACTCTCTAAGGAGAGGGAGACTCTCAGAGAGAATGTAACAGAAAGGCCAGTGTGACATTTTATTTGTACAGCGACAGAAGACTGCAGGAACAACAAAAGCTGGGGCATCTGTTCTCCACGGGGAGTCGGAAAAAGGCTCCCCACGCCTCCCTTCTCCAAGCACAAGGCTGAACGCCCACCCTCGGGTTTCCTTCTGAGTTGTTCTGCCTGACTCTGCAGAGAGGCTCTGGCTGTGACCCCGCCACAAAGCTCAGCCCCCGGGGTTGGGGTCGGATGTTTGGTCACCATCAAAGGGTTAATACGTATTAAGGTCTTTGCCCAAATCTTTCCTGCCAGTCACACGCCAGATCTGCATGTCCAGAAAACCAAATGCAAACTCTCCATCATAAACAGCAAGAAAAAGGGATTTACTGTCAGACAACTCAGTTGACCATTCCCCCCACCTCAAAGATGCAGGTGGCTATTTTCAAGGCTGAATATAAGCTAAAAGGAAAGGAGTATTTTTCTGAATAACTGAATTTGATAACTTAAAGCTCGCTGGGTTCAACCCCGCCCTTCATTCAATCGACGGGAAATTCTGGTCTAAAGAAAGGAGAGACGTGCTCAGTTTTATTAGAGGCACCGCTCTTAGGATGGGAAAAGTGAAATGACCATTCCACAGGAGCTGTCATGAGAAGCTGGGTCATCTTAGTCTTTCCCTGATCAAATAACAGGAAAACAAAGTGATGGGAAGAAATTGAGCAATAACTAACAGCCTCCACAGACACCATGCCTCAACTCTCCCGGTCAGGTCCCTTCTTACACATAATCACAGGGTCATATTGTTCTGAACGAGAGAGTTGTGGATAAAATAATCCAGATATTCAAAGCACGTAAGACATTGTTTTGATTCAAAATGACTCTCTTTTCAACTAACCATGAAACATTTCTCTTATGTCGGAATAAGGTTACATGTTGACTTTTCCAATTTCTGATTTGAGTCTGCCCTTAGCGTGACAACTGCTAGCAATCACGGAAGAAAAATCCCACCGTGCCTTAGTTGACATCAGCATGAAAATCATAGTGTTAATGTCACTGTGTCTCACTCCAAAACAAACATTAAATTAAGGCTCATTTAATATAACTAAATTGCATTCAAAGACTTACTACTGAACCTAAACACAAAATACGTCCCTATTAACAACAAACAAATCCTAATGTAAAATAAACATGACTGAGTTTAGAATTTGATACCTGTCTGTTTTTCTCTGTCTGTCTGTCTCTCTCTCTGGGTCTCTGTGTTTCTCTCTCTCTTCCCACCCTTCAACTGTGTATGACTCCAAATACTAAGATTTCAATCTCTCCACTTCTTGGATGAATAATTTTGATAAATCATTGGCTTTAGAACAGTTGTGTGTGTGAGAGAGAAATGCAAGTCAATGTAAACAGTATCTTACAAGCAAATGTTGTCAGTTTCAGACTTAGTATCTTTCAAGGAAATGTTGTGTCAGTTTCTATGAATATTTCCTAAAATTCCTCTGAAAAATATATTCTTGATTAGCATAGGAATAAATATATTGATTGATATTTCTCTTCCAGATTTCTAGGATTTTACTATTTGTTTCTAAATGATAAGGAACCACTTCTAAATAGTTACATGTTGAAAATATGAGCAGTCCCCTTATATTCCGAAAACTGCAGTAATGCAAATGACATCAGAAAAAAGTGTTATTTTTGCTCAAAGCATATTTTTGACTTATTACTCTGAGATGAGCATAACCCTTCTTTATACAATTTGCTCACTTGAATGAAACTTTTAAAATTCTTGTGGAATATCTTTTCTTTTGTTTTAAAGTGCTTTTTTGTGGGGCATTTTTTACAGTCTTAATTGAACTTGTTACAATATTGCTTCTGTTGTTACATTGGTGTTTTGACCATGAAGCACATGGGATCTTAACTCCCAGACCAGGGGTGGAATCTACATCCCCCTGCATTGGAAGGCAAAGTGTTAACCACTGGACTGCCAGGGAAGTCCCCTGGAATATCTTTTCTTTCAAACTTTTTATTTTGAGACAATGTTTGATTCACAGGAGGTTTCAGGAAATAGTACACAGAGATTCTTTTACATTCTTCATTTCGTTTCCCCCAGTGGTAACATCTCAAAAAACTATATACAATATCACAATCAGGAGACTCACACTGATACACTCTCCAGATCTTATACAGATTTCGCCAGTTTTACACGTACCTGTGTGTGTGTGTGCGTACACACATGTGTGCATATTTCATTCTGTACAGTTTTATCACACATGCAGACTCAGGTGACCATGTAAAATACGTTTTTAAGCAGTTTCTGCTCTTAGTGTTTCTTCTTGGCTTTACTTTTGAAAGCATCCATGTCCGTATCCCTTAGATTCTATGTCTACTTTAAGGCTCTCTCTGTATCTTGGCTACACGAACTTAGTCATCTCTTCTTTGAATTTTATTGCCTCATCCATGAACTCTTTCTCGCAGAAGGTTTTGTTTTTGGTTTGCTTTTTGCAGCACATTTATCCTTTCCCAGGACAAGACACAAACATAAACAGACATTCCAGCATACATTCACAGGGTTTTTAAAGACACCAGTGAGAATAGATTAATATAAATACTAAGCTTAAAAATTGTCATAAAAGTTCAGCCTTTAAAATTGGCTTATTAAAATATTTGTTTTTTTAAAGCCCAGATTTAAACTGCAGTTATGAGTTATAGTACTCCGCTCAGAAAGAGTTTACTTTATGATCTTTCTGCCAGGCGAAAGGGATCTGGCATCTCTGCCGTCTGTCCAAAATATAGAGAAGCAACGAGCATGAAAACTCAATTCTTTCAGGCTCAAGACTTGTCTGAAAAGAGTATAGCCCTCAGAAAACCTCAATAAAGAACTACATTTCAAGTGACCTCAAACAGTCACTCTCAAAGGCCCAAGCCTCCAGCCCCTACTCTGGCCAGATGGGCAGGGAGACCTGCTTCCTGCAAGATGGAAAGAGTAACTACAGACATTTAAGGGAACAATATCCAGAAAGGGAGGTCAGCCCCTACATCGGATCTTTTCAATGGGTGTTTTATAACAAAACGTTGCTTATATTTCAAGTAGCTGGGTCATTCATTCTACTTCTTCCCAGGACCAATCAAAAGGTCGATTAGGATTCTGCATTTCCATTCTCCATAGGCAATTCATTTTCTTTTGAGACCAGCTAGGATTCCGAATGTAGCCGTTGACAGGTACCTCCAAGAAGTCAGTTTTCTGAAGAGAGGAAAAGGCTTACACATACTGGAGGGTTAGAGGGTCACCCTCTGTTCTCCAAAGTAACTGAAAGTTCTTAGGGAAACAAAGCTCGTCTGTTGCGAGTAGGGACCTGTGGGAAGCCTGCACATAGTGCTGAAGTCAGAGAGACATCTTCTGTATCCACGAAGCAGGGAGCAGGAAAAACGCCCCATCAGGTTCCACCTCAGCCAGGTGCCTCTGACCATGCACTGGGACTCAGGCATGTATGAGAAAACAGAAAACTCCTTTAGAGATTTTCTGCTTAGATGAACGCAGAGGACTGTCCAAAGACACCTGATTTATTGTGTATTTGCATTTTTTAAACACCAGGCCAAAGAAGAAGGTCAGGATAAATGTTAGCACCAGCCAAACTCCAACATTTCCTGTGTCTCTTTGTACTAAGGGACAGTTTCGGCATTTAATAGCATTGCTACTCATCTAAACACAGACTTTTTCATGTATCTCAACAGACACTAAAATCTCCTACCACTGATGGGAAGGTCTAGAAATTCTTTACTAATACATATGCCTATGTTTTAACATTAACATAACCTACGAAGCAACATTTGCAGGAAATCAAACCAATTATGCCTGTATTTACACTCATACAGACTAACGGGTTAAAAACGGAAAGAAAGCAAAAGTGTGTTGAACACTCCTGATAGTAAAAACACGGCAAGTTCAGAATCATCTGTGTGTCAGCAATTTTCACATTTCCATTCTCGTACTGTACACAGCGGGCATCTCTCTACTAAGGAAACTGCTTTATCAGACCTAGACAGTTATACTCAAGTATATAAAAGTAAATAGTGGGTCCCACAAAGATCATTTGCTCTCCAGCTAAATGTGTTTCTCTCTTACATTTTGCAGATTTTTTTCCCCCAAGCAAACTCTTTAACGCTTTTCATTTATTCATTACAAATAATACCTTTCAGTTTATATACTGCTTAATTGTGATCTATGTCTGATAAGTTTCAGGAATACAATTCTTTTTAAGTGAATCTTAAATGATCCTAAGAAATTCTTGCATTAAGGTAATACCTCTTGCTTTTGCTTTCAATAATTTTCTGGAGGGAAGCCTTAATGATAATTGTGTTGACATTTTCCTTAAACAAGGCTATATATGTGTACATTTTAAAAAGATGACCTTCCTCATCTGTTTGTTCTTATTTCAGATGTGCTATAAACTATGCATGGTGGAAAGGGTAAATGGAATTAACTAATGGACGCTCATAATTTAGGCAGCAAAAACCAGAATTAATGTATTATCCCACTGTAGCATTTTAGTACTCGCCAATCCAAACTTTCTTTCCTGGGAAAATATGTGATTAAGACATTTTCCATCTGCTTTCAACAGAGATCGGAGAAGATCCCCGTAAGTGACTCTCTACTAAAAATTCTTTAAAAAAAGAAAAAGCCTATAAAATGATTATTATCTTAGGGGCCTATTTCACAAATGAATGTTCAGTGGCACAGAAATGAAAACTAAAAAATAAAATAAAATAAAATCCACCTGTGCTAGAGGAGCCTTTCCGCCCCACAGCAAAAGCATATGCAGATATTATAGAGCACATAGGAAAGAAGTGGATATGCTTGGGAGAGTGGGCGGCTGCATGCCCGTGATTAATCTAAATTCCTTCTGTGTTAAGTGGAGACGTGAAGAAAAACACTGCAAGATGAGCGAGAAAGCCCAACAGACCAAGAAGGGCGGATTTTTAACTCGGCCCTCTCCCCACCAAAAATCGCGAGCCCTTCCTTCCATCCCGAGAAAGAGCCACGGTCACAGTGCGTTCTGGAAGGGACAGGACAGCATCTCCGCGGATAGGGACGGTCTGGGGGTCTCCCGAGGTGCCTGGTGAAAGGGGCGGGCGCGGGACGCCCCGAGCGCTCCCGTAGAGAAAGCGGGAACTCGCCGGGCTCAGCGGCTGCACTTCTTCGCGGGCTCCCGCGCAGGCCCCCGCGGCACCGCCTCGCCTCCCTTTCCCCCCAGCAAACCTGTTTCCCAGCCTGGACCCTTCGGACCGAATGCTCGGCCCCCACCCAGACTCTCGAGGGTTAGAGCTGGGGCCAGAGCCCGCCAGCTCCGAGGTCCACTCCACCTGCCTGCCGGCAGCCGGGCTTCCCCGCGGCGATGTCTGCCTTCGGCCTCCACGCTCGGGTCTCCGCGCCTCCGCCTCGGCCCTGTCCTCCGCCTTTCCGATGCGGACGCTCCTCGGCTCCCGGGCTGCACTGGCCCCGGCGCCGTCCGCGCGAGGCAGGGTCCTCCCGCCTTCGCCAGGCCAACCGAGGCGCCGTCGGTCCGCAACTCTGCGCCCACCGGGGCAGCCAGGGTGCCGACGGCCGGGTCCCCGAGGCGCGGGCCGGGGTACCTGCACGAGCAGCCAAGGAGAACTGGGTGTCCGCACGACGAAAGCGCGCTGCCTCTCCCCGGGAACCGGGCGAAGCCACCGTCCAGCCCGGCAACTTCACGGGCGGCCTCTGCTCCGAGGGACGCAAAGAACAACTGGTCCTCAGACCTTTGCCGCTGGCCGGCTCCAGGCAGTTCTGACGTCCACTCCCCCGACGGTCAACCACAGACCCTTACCCACCACTCCCACAGCACCAAGGACGGAAAATAACGACTGTCACCAGTCCGCCCGTTCCCGACCGACACCCTGCCTGGGAGCTCGCCCCAAACCACAGGGGTGCCCCTGAGACCTGGCAGCTTCCCGACCGACCCCCATCTCTGGCTAGGACGAAAGGCGCACCCCATCCTCGCAGCCGCGGCCCGCGGGCCTGCGTCCATCGCGCGCGCAGCACCTACCCTGGCGCGCCGGTCCGGACGTGGGTGGCGCGGCGCTAGTGGGAGGCGGACATGGACCACGCGCCCTCCATGCGCCACACGGAGAAGGCGTAGCTGAGCCGCTCGTGGGCCACGTAGCTGCAGCTGGTCATCTTATTGTCCATCTCGTCGCTCTGCAGGACCTGGTAGAGGAAGTCTATGTACCTGGCGGCCAGCTTGAGCGTCTGG
Organism: Dama dama; assembly: GCF_033118175.1. Taxonomy (NCBI): domain Eukaryota; kingdom Metazoa; phylum Chordata; class Mammalia; order Artiodactyla; family Cervidae; genus Dama; species Dama dama. The sequence continues at coordinate 114,602,594 of NC_083700.1, read as the reverse complement.
ATCTTGCTGAGCTTGTCCGAGGGCAGCGTGGGGATGATCTTGCGCAGCGCGGCGAAGGCCTCGTTGAGCGACTGGGTGCGCTGGCGCTCGCGCACGTTGGCCAGGATGCGCTGGCTCTGCAGCTCCTCGAAGGACTGCGCGCTCGGGCTGCCCTTCTTGCCGCGCTTGCCGGGGGTCGGGCTGCCATCTTCGCTCGACTTCTTGCTGTAGCGCCGTTTCCGGCCGAAGCGCTTGGGCTGCCGCTCGAGCTCCTCCTCGCTGGTGCCCAGGCTGTCCACGGGGGACACGGGCGAGCTGGAGCCCTCCTCCATGGCGCCCGCCCGGCGCGCGAGGGGCTGGGGGCGCCGGGCGCAGAGCGCGCGCCGCTGGCCAAGCCCGCGGTCGCCGAGCACACGCTCCCCGAGTTGCTCGAAAGGCTCTGATTTCAAGGCCGGCTTGTGCAAAACCGAGGTCTCCGGGAGAGGAAGTTATTCTAACTTTTTTGGAAACCCTAGCCGGGCTGGGTTGCTAAATAGTTGTCAGTAGCGAGGGCGGCGCGCTGATTGGTCGCCGCGACCGGGGGCAGGACGAGTTCTGGGGCCTCCGCCGGCCGCCCCCGCCCCCCGGCGCGGCACTTTCAGTTTTGCCTCCCCCTGCGGCCCGAGCCGCGGCGGGCACCGGGGACTGCCGGGTCCTCGCGCGCGCCGCCCGCGCCTCCACCCTGGGCTCTGACCGCTCTCCGGCCGCGCCGCGTGCTCAGCCGATCCCGCTTTGTCTGCTCCTTAACCGGAGATCGGGCCCCGCCGGGCTGCGGGGTCTCTCCCGCGGCGCGAGGGGTGTGGGAGGCAAGTCCTACCCTAGATGCGCTCTCAGGAGGTGAGGACGCGGCGGGGAGCCCCCGGGGACGCCCGGGCCAGTGTGAGCCTTGCCCGTCCCCGGGCGCACAGCGAGTTGGCGAGGTGGCCCGCACGTTCGGCCAGGGGAGGGGGACGTGCGGGACCAGTGGCCCCGTCCGCCGGCGGGCTGACACTCGGATGCGGCTACCTACGGCCGCGCCCCGGGGATCCGTGGAGACGCGCGGCCCGCTTTGCCCAGCTGTTATATGGGGGAGTGTCACCCCAACTTGCAGAGGAGCCCCGGTCCCTGACGCCCTTCGCAGGCGGTCCTTCTAAGTACGTTGAAACCTCAGCACCAGCGCGCGCCTCCGCGGGAGCGCCCCGTGCCCACCGAGCCCACCTGCCTGGCCCAGCCCGGGGTAGACAGCCCGGCGAAGGCGCCGGCTAGGCCGCGGGGCCGGGCCCTCGCCCCAGGGCTCCCCCTCTGCGAATCGGCCGGGGAAGGAGGGCGGTCTGGGGAGGCGCCCGGCCTCCCCTACGCTGGGCGCCTGCGGGCAGCCCGAGCGGCCGCGGCGCGGGGCCCGGCCCGGCTTCGGCGGGCGACCCGGGCGGGGGCGCCGGCCCCGCGCCATCTGGACGCCGAGCTCGGGCGCGTTTGAAGTGGTTCGGGGGCTCTTTGTTCGCCAGGCGGCTCTGGCTCGGGGCCTGGAGGTGGTTTACGGCCTGGATGCCTTTGAACCTATTCCCAGGTGAGCCGGGCTCAATTAGGCCCGGGCCTGAGCGGGCTGTCAGGCGAGCCGCGTGATCAAGGGCGCGCTGGGCCCTTTTATTGCGGTTGAACTCGGGGCCGGGGGAGCTCGGCCTCGGCTGCTCCTAGGCGGGCCGCGACCCCAGCGTTAGGAAACCCGAGGGCAGGGCTGCGTTTGCGGCCGGCGGCTCAGGGCGGCCCCCACAGCCGGCGATTGCGGGGCAGAGCAGCGGGGCGAGGCCCTGCACAACGCGGCCGCGTCCCCGCGCTGTGGGCTTGCAGCTTCTCCTGGGCGGGCCCGCGGGCCGCAGGGTCCTAGGACTGCAGCGTCCTGGGAGTCGCCGCGCCCCGTCCGCCTCGCCTGACCGCCCGCCCCCTTCTCCAGCTCTGCTATGGCCCTCACATTATCCAGAGCAGCGCTTTCCCTGTCTCTTTAAAAAAAAAAAAGTCTAAATAAAAAACTTAAGGAACAAAAGAGAGGGCGAGAAAGGCCAGGGGAGCGATCTAGCCTCGCAGGGCCCCAGCCTCTCCGAGGCTTGGCTCCTCTAAGAGGGGACGTTTGCCTTCGGAGACATTAAGGACTTGCTGCTCCTAACCTCCCTGTGTCACTCAGTATGGGGATCCAGCGCCAGAGCACCGCTTCCGCCCAGCTTAAATAAGTCCAGAGACATCCCTCCGCCCTCCCCCTGCCCTTGAACCTGGCGGTCTAAGGAGCAGAGGAGTCGGCCTGGTAGCCTGCTCCACCCGGCTGTCTGTCTCACTGCACTTGGGCCTGAGAATAATGTCTGGAAGTTGGGGTCTGTGACCCAGTCATCTACCTAAGCTGCCGCAGTAGGTGGAGTGGGCTTGTGAGGGACTGACAACTGATGTCCAAGTAACACTGTTGCCTACAGGTAAGATTCTCCTGTAGGAAAATCTGGTTTAAAAATTTCCCCTTGAAAAGTCGCTCAGGAGGGCACAGGACAAGCCCGCATTATAACACTTGTACCCTTGCCTTGTACACATGCGTGCTAAGTCGCTTCAGTCGTGTCTGACTCTTTGTGACCCTATGGATTGCAGCCCACCAGGCTCTTCTGTCCATGGGATTCTCCAGGCAAGAATCCTGGAGTGGGGTGCCATGGTGCCAGTCTTAGCACAACAAGGCTTAAGAGCATGCTTCACTCTGCACGCGGTGGGTGTGGTGAACGGGTGCTCACTCTCCTTTACATCCTTGTTCTGCTCTTCCTTCCTGAATCGCAGGGGAGGAAAGGCTGCAAAGGACCTCGCGCGACCTTTGGCGGCCCTGGTCTGCAAGATGTCATCTTATGGGGTGTGGGAGGGAAGAGGGCTGTGGCTCTGCTTGCCCCTGTCCAGGGTGGAGGTGTTTGATTGCTCTTGGTAATGCAGTGTCTGGTCACATCTAGAGGGGAGGGAAGGCGTCACTTTTCTGGAGCGGAACCCGGCAGCCCGGGGGGCTGGCAGAGGTGGCAGTGGTAGTCACTCCCTGATTCCAGCCCGGTTCTGGAACCAGTTTTCCTGGCACCGAGAGGCAAGGGCTCCACGTCTGCACTGCAGTTTTCAAGTCCGTCCAAAACTCTCTACCTAGAATCTGTCCTCAGTTCCACTGCAATTATGTCATAGTCCCTAATAAGTTGTTTCCCACATAAACCAGCCACAGTGTGGGCCCTGTTCTCTGCCAAAGAACCCCAAGACACCCCCACTCTGGACTGGGGTGTGGAAGACAAACACCAGGGCTCTCCCCAGGGGGCCTAGTTTTCTTGACAACACTCACTCGTAATGTGAGATAACACGGGCCTTTGCCACACATTTAGGAATGCCTTTAAGATCAAATCAACAACTAACTCACACTATAATTTTTTTTTTCACATGGAATATATATACCAAATTTCAATTGAGAAACAACACTGGAAAGATCAACAGTGGCCTGAAAATAATGGAAAGAGAGAAGAGAGTATAGGACTCTGGGACAGAAGCCAGTCTCCTCTGCATAAACCTTGTTCTGTAGATTCTACTTTGGAAGCATATAAATGTTCCACATAATTATTTAAAAATTGAACCAAAATGAGGAAAAAATAGAAATCCCTAAAAAGTCAAATGCAAAATCAGACAGATGTACCTAATTTTGTATCATCTTGGTGGCTTACCCAAGCAGGCAGGGATAATCAAAGATCACTTTAAACGCTGCGATTTTACTGCATGCACTCAGGGGTACACTGCAAAGGAGAGGGGAAAGAAGCGAATCAAGTCTGAATCTATTTTCGGTATTCATATTCCTAGTGACGGTATCGCTGTTGTCATTCTGAAACTGTGAGCTAAAGCAAGTTATTATGTTTGCATCTTTGGGAGTCGAGATTTCCAGCCTAAAAGAAGAGAGATACAAATATAGAATGAAAGAAGTAAGAGCGTGTCTTGCTAAATTTGCTGGAAATATCAGTATGAGCTCACTTTGTACTTCCTCTTACATCATGCATCTGCTGACCCTGACCATTGAAAAGACACAGACGCATTGAGCGACCCAGGGGCAGTGAGCACCCCTGGCGTCCAGTTTATGGTCTCTCCTGGAAGAAATAGCTGAACTAAGGGCTGGAGCAAGACTTGGACAAGGTAAGCATGGTGCATCATTTTCACCAGAGAGCAAGGAGCTTTCTGTGACTCCTGGTCTTGCTGGAATCTTGTCACTGCACAAGAGCTTCCCAACCATGATGGACTGGGAGAAGCTATCATCCAGTGTGGTTCTAGGAGTTGTTGTTCAGTCACTAAGTTATGTCCAACTCTTTGCGACCCCATGAACTGCAGCACGCCGTGCTTCCCTCCCTGAGTTTGCTCAGACTCATGTCCACTGAGTTGTTGATGCTACCCAACCATCTCATCCTCTGTCATCCCCTTCTCTTCTTGCCTTCAATCTTTCCCAGCATCAGGGTCTTTTCTAATGAGCTGGCTCTTCGCATCAGGTGGCCAGAGGATTGGCGCTTCAGCTTCAGCACCAGTCCTTCCAAAGAATGTTCAGGACTGATTTCCTTTAGGAATGACTGGTTTGATCTCCTTGCAGTCCAAGGGACTCTCGGGAGTCTTCTCCAACACCACAGTTTGAAAGCACCAAGCTTTAATGAGCTTCACTTTAATTCATGACTCAGGAAGGCTGTTTTCTCTCCCCATCCCCACCCTTTTCAAATAGTTCCTTTGAGTTCTCATTGTCCTGTCTTGTTGGTTTTTAATCTTAAAATCTGTTACTTACATCTTCTGCCCTCTCCTTCCCCCTCACCATCAAACCCTGCTCTTCAGACTTTGCACTTTCCAGTGGAGCCCAGCAGATCCTGTTGACTCTGATGGGTGCAGAGATAATATGACTTGTGGTCACACTCTAATAAGAACATGCACTTTGTTGTACACTGCGGAGAGAAATAGACAGAAGACAGAAGAGTATTGATGCAGGCCTTTTAACTATCACTGACTCTGTGCTTAGTATCAGAGCTAGGAACCACATAACAGAGACCTCACGATGCAGCACATCGAGGGGTGTGATGGAGTGGTGAACCCCAGCTGAGATGGGCGAACACGGCAGGTCAGGGAGGCTGGGAAAGACATCAGCAAAGGGTGAGTGAGTTCACCAGGAGAGACGTGAGGATGTGCAAGACCCACGGTGTGAAGGAGGCATGGGTGTCCCCACTGTGGGTGGGCTCCTGCAGTTGGGAGCTCAGAAGATCAGTGGCCAGCACTCTCTTGGTTACAGGTAATACACACACAGCCTGTACCTGCTTAACAGAAAAAGAATTTGCTCACTACTCAGGGAGCTCAGGCTCCAGCGGGCTGTAGGTTTAGCCGGATCCAGGGGTTTCAGTGATGTTGTATCTCTCTGTTCCCTCTCCACCCTCAGCTGTGCTTCCCTCTGTGTGTGGGCCTCACTCTGTCTTGGTGCAAGGGGAACTCCCCCTTCTGCCTCAGGGTGACACGAATCACACTCCAGGGTTGTATCCCCCTGGGGTGGCATCGCTGGTTTGACACAGTTTTCTCCTCTTGCTTCAGCATAAAAGGTGAGCATGAAACCCCATCTGGCTGGACTCCATCATGTGCCTGGGGGCCCTGAGAGTGGGTAGGTTCCCCCGAAAGAGACACTGGACCCATGAGGAAGGCGTGTACAATGCGGGGTGCAGCGGCACCATGGATGAAGGTTGGGGCCAGGCTCTCCAGAGTCTCAGAAGACCAGTTACCAAGGTTGGATTTCCTTCTGAAGGCGATGGAGACCAAAGCAGTGTTCTAAGGAAAGATGTGATGACCAACTTTTATCTTGAGAGAAGTTGACAGCCACTTGGGAGGTGATAGCCAACTGGGAAACTGTTGAAATAGCCCAATCAGTTGACCTAGGAACCAAGGAACCAGGGAACCAAGGAACTAGAGAACCAAGGGACCGGGATCCAAGGGACTAGAGAACCAAGGGACCGGGAACCAAGGACTAGAGAACTGAGGGACCGGGAACCAAGGAACTAGAGAACTGAGGGACTAGAGAACCGAGGGACTGGGAACCAGGGGACTAGAGAACCGAGGGACTAGAGAACCAAAGGACCAGGAACCAAGGGACTGGGAACCAAGGGACCGGGAACCAAGGGACTAGTGAATCAAAGGACCGGGAACCAAGGGACTAGTGAATCAAAGGACCGGGAACCAAGGGACTAGAGAACCAAGGGACCGGGAACCAAGGACTAGAGAACCGAGGGACCGGGAACCAAGGAACAAGGGAACCGAGGGACCAGGGAACCAGGAAAAGGCAAGCCATGAGGTGGGGAGGATGAGGAGGGATTTAAGAGAGAGGCTTCAGGATTTGATTCTGAGAAAGAGTCAGGATTCGATGTCCTGTCATTGACCAGCATTAGGGCCAAGGTTAGTCCTTGGATTAGGGACTTGGCTTAGGGTCTTCCTCTCAGTGGGACTCAGTTGCCCCTCTGTGAAATAACAGGTTGGGGTGAAAGATTCCTGAGGTTCCCTGAACATGACAGTGTCCAGGCTCTGTTTTCAGAAACTGAAATCCAAGTTTGGGAACTTAAGCTTCTTGTCACACTTGGATGCATTGTGGAATTTTAGAAAGGCAGGGGGCAGGGTGGGTACTTGCAGAACCTAGGGACTCTGATTTTCTTTAATCTAACTAATGTGCAGGGGAGCCTTGGTGACCACACATGCCCTGACCCCTCATAAAGTCCTTGCCCTCCTCTGGCCTGGTCATAAACTTTCCTGAAAAGGTCATGTGAATTTATCGTCCCCAATACTTTATAATTAGAAATTATGGTCTCCCTTCCACATGACACTTTTGAGTTTTAGCAGATCTTAAATTAAAACTGTATACGTGTTTCAAAATGTTCTTTGGAAAACTTGAAATGCGCAAGTTGAAAATTCGATAAGGTCCTGAACACTTATCTAAATAAACATAACAAATTTGACCTAGAATGTCTTAGAGAACACATGTGGAATTAAATGTGTGCATTAAAACTCTGATTATATCTTAAATATAAAAACTCATCAAAGAAGTCTTCTAGGGGAAACACTTCAGGGTGTATGGCAAATTTCTCTTTTATAGAGGTCACCAGAGCGGTGAGGAAGTAGATTGCAGGGCTCTCCCAAGTGACCGGGAGACAGAGCGATTGGCTGCCCTTGTTTAAAGAAGAAAATGTGTGTTTGTGTGTGTGTGTTTACGTAGGGATAAAGGGCAAGATGAACTTCCCCAGGCTACACATTTTTTTAAGCATTTTTAATTATTTTACTTGACTCTCGGTTCCTGCTTCATTTCTTTATCTCGTACTTTAGGGAAGATGGGTGAATAACAACCAAGAATACCTCCCTTTTCCCTCCTTTTGGGTGGAAATCTGGTCAGAAGCCGGTAGGGTCCTGAGTCCACTCCAGGTTTCTCCCTCTAATTTGCCTTCCCCCTCCTAGATCTGCTGACTTTTCCTTCCTCCTCTTCAAAGAGGCCCTCACACCTGACTCCGAGGAGATGCTATCTGAACTCTGGATATAGAGGAAAGTGAGTTTTGTTTTATTTTTCTGATGGATGCTCCCCCTTCCCCCACTGAGGAACAACTCATGAACACTGATAACAAAGGAGGGAGGTATCACCTTTATTTCCCTGGGCCACACAGGAAGTATTTTGCCCATACATGGTACAACTTTTGGGTGTGACTTCTATACTCTGGATCCGTTCTGAAATCTGTGGCTTGCTGGCTCATGGCTGAACAGCTTGGATCATAATCAATTATATTTTTGGCTGTACAGAGGTTTGCAGTTGAAGAGGAAAATGTTTGCACTCCTTTTCCATTTTTACAGTCTTTGTGTAAAAACTCTGGAATATTGTGTTTTTTAAATCCCGCAGGAAAAGTCTTTGGATATACTAATATTCAAATAACGGCAATGTGGGAGAGCCTCAAATAACTAGATGTTTTCTTACTGATCAGATTGATGAAGAGCAAGGTGAAGGAGGAGGAGAGAAGATGATAAAGATGCTGGTTATGTCAATTAAGAAAGAAAACAAAGCAAGAACAGAAGCCAGCCTGCCAGCTCTTGTTGCTGGGGTGGGTAGAGAATGGTCCAGCTGCCCTCCCCACGTCCTCCCCTGACTCCTCTGCTGTGTGTTTTGAGACACTGAGACCCCCAGCCTATAAGCAACTATATTCCATATACTCAAGCAGGAAAGTGGTTCTAAGTTATGGAATGAAGAACTGGGTCTCTTTCTCCTTTTGTGAAGGCATGAGTGTGTGTGCTTAGTCACTCAGTTATGTCCGACTCTGCAACCTCATGGACTGTAGCCCACCAATCACCTACCCCAATAAACTGCACCCATTTTGAATTTAAAATGTGATGCCTTTTGACGAATGTGGAACCACCTCTTCAGTGCAAACATTTCCATCACTCTGGAAATTCCCTTATGCCCCTTGCAGTCAATCACCTCTTCCTCCCCAGCCACCAGCACCCACAGATCTAATTTATGTGCCTGTTTTGCTTTTTCCAGAAAGTCATAAAAACGAGGTTGTACAGGACATAGCCCTTTGTGTCTGGCTTTTTACACTTAGAACACTGCCTTTTAGAGCCATCCACAATGCATGCATGCTGAGTATTCTGTCATATGGAGACACTATAGTCTGTTCATCCATCTATCAGCTGATGGACGTGGGGGTTGTATCTGGCTTTTGGTGATATGAATAAAGCTTCATTTAGGTCCTTTTTCTTCTCTCTCAGGTAAATGCCTAGGAGTGGGATTCTTGAATCCTATATAAGTAGATACTTAAGAAGAAACCGCTCAACTGTTTTCCAAAGTGGCAGGACCATTTTGCATTCCCACCAACAATGTATGAAATTTCAGCTGGGGATAGCTATAAACAACAACAAAAACCCAGAAAATACCAAGAGTGGACAAGGATGTGGAGACATTGGAAGTCTCACACCTTGCTGATCAGGGTGTAAAATGGCTCAGCAACCCAGAATGACAGTTTGATGACTCCTCAATAGGTTAAATATAGAATGATCACGTGACCCAGCAGTGCCACCCTTGGGTACTAAATATCCCAAATAATTGAAAATAGGTGTTCAGCAAAGCCTGTACACAAATGTTTATAACAGTTATTCAAAATTGTCAAAACATGGAAACAGCACAAATGTCCACTGATGGATGGACGGATTTACAAAACGCGGTGTAGCCATACAATGGAATATTATTCAGTCTTTAAAAAGAATGAAGTACTTGTTGGATATCACTTATATGTAGAATCTAAAAAATATAACATACTAGTGACTATAACAAAAAAGAAGCAGACTCACAGATCTAGAGAACGAGCTAGAAGTTACCCGTGGGGGTGGTGAGGGGAGATTTAGGGGTGGGAGAGTGGGAGGTAAAACTGTTGGGTGTAAGATGGGCTCAAGGATGTATTGGGAAATACATCCAATACACAGCTTGGGAAATACAGCCAATATTTGGTAATAACTGTAAATGGAAAGTAACCTTTCAACATCATGTAACAAAATCTTTAAAAATAAGGAATGATATACTGATGTATGCCACAAAATGGATGGACCTTAACAACATTATATAAAATGAAATAAGCCAGGGGGAAAAAAATCACGTATTGTATGGTTCCATTTATATGAAATGTCCAGAAGAGGCAAATCCATAGAGACAGAAATTAGATTAGTAGTTGCCAGGGGTTAGGAGGAGGGGATGTATTAATCATGTTTTCCATTTTCTGTATTTTATAATGCTTTGACTTCTTGGGGCCTCCTGGGCCCAGAGAGGGACTGCCCCTCCCAGAGTCAGCTGATTCCTGGAGATAGCAAGCAGCTTGCCTTAGGACATCCCCTTTGATATGTAAACCGACCCAGCTCATCTGTCTGGAACACGGTTCCTTCCCTAAAGTACCCCAGGACCAGTTAAACAACAACTCGGGTCCACCTTCACAGACCCAGCTGCTCAAAGTGTTTCATGCTCCAACCGGAAGTCTGCTCAACTCGCTAGCCCACCATGCCTTGCCAGCCCCACACAGACCATGATACAGGCTCCCACCCACACGTCCCCCTCTCATCTACCTCCTGACCACCCTGGCATTTTCTCCAGCGGCCCTGCTGTCTCTTTCCTTGGATCTGTAAGTATAAAAAGTTCCTGCTTCCTGATAGTCACATCTGTTTCTGTGTGCCTTAGCTCACCTAATTAAAACAAACCCCAGGAACATTTAAAACAGGGGGGAATAGGAAGTGACTTTAATGTGTATAGGTTTACCGTTTGGGTCAATAACAATATTCTGGAATTAGGTAGTGGTATTCATGGGGTCGCAAAGACTTGGACACGACTGAGTGACTGAACTGAACTGAACTGAACTGAATGGCTGCTCAGCATTGTGACTGACTCTAAGGGTAAATTTTATTGTCTATTTTGCATGTCTATGTAGACAATCATGTTGTCTATGAATAATATGTTTGCATCCATTCTTTCTTATTACCTGCCTTTTATTCTGTTTTCTTGTCTTATTGCACTGGGTAGGACCACCATACAATTCTGAAAAGAAAAGAAAAAAATGTTGTGAGCAGAAACCCTTGCCTTTTTCCCAAATGCAGGAGAGAAATATTCAGATTCTTGCCATCAAGTATGATATTAGATGTAGGTTTTTCGTTGGTTCTCTTTATCAGGTTGAGGAAATTCCCTTCTACTTTTAGTTTTCTTAAAGTTTTTGTAATGAATAGGTGTTGGATTTTGCCAAATTCTCTTTCTACATCTGTTGAGTTATCATATTGTTTTCTCTTTTTCAGTCTGTTGGTACAGCAAATTACATTCACTGATTATATATGTTGAACCAATTTTGCATCTCTCAGGTGAAGTCTGCTTAAACATGATTAATTTTTCTTTTTATATATTGCTGGATTTAGCTTGCTAATATTTTGTTAAGAGTTTTTATGTCTAATGTGGTTGTTTTTCTTTGTAACATCTTTCCTTGGTTTGGACATGAAGATAATATTGGCCTCATAAAATAAGTTGGCAGTTGTTCCCTCCACTTGTATTTTCTGGAAGAGATTGTGTAGAATGGATATTATTTCTTTCTTGCTGTACTCAGTCATGTCCAACTCTTTCTCTGGGCTTTTCTGCCCATGGAATTTCCCAGGCAAGAATACTGGAGTGGGGTGCCATTTCCTACTCCAGGGGATCCTCTCAATCCAGGGATTGAACCCACGTCTCTTGCGTCCCCTGCATTGGCAGACAGATTCTTTACCACTAGTACCACCTGGGAAGCCCCATTTCTTTCTTAAATGTTTGGTAATATAAGTTCATGAAGACATCTAAGTCTGTACTTTTCTTTTTTTTTTTTCTGGTTTTTTTTTTTGTTTGTTTGTTTTGTTTTGTTTTTTTAATTGCTGGCCTTGGGGGTGTACTACGGTAATCTTTTATTTTTGCTCTTCAGCACACAGCCTTTGTGTTTTGAAATTGTACGGCTCTGACAGTAAGAATTGAATTAGTTGTTAATGCTAGACCTGGAAATATTTTAATCGTTAGAGTATATTTGCTGAACTTCAGCAGACGTTCGTTTCAGAGGTTTTGGGGAGTTACTTTCACGGGGAAACACCGGTGAAAGCGGTTGCTACTTAAAGTAGAGTATGAAAGCAGTGAACTGTGAAAAGAAAGTTAAAATAAAGAACTCAGAGTTGTCTCAGTTTTGGTGTGGCGGGAGAACAGTAGTGATCTATGTGACTGGACCCTTGAAACGGGGAGAACCTTACAGAATTGAGGAGTGGTCCTGCAGTCAATTTCAAGTCTGTACTTTTCTTTGTAGAATCCAAAGAAATTCAATTCACTATGAATTTAATTTCTCTAACAGAGGTAGGATTATTCAGGTTATCTGTTTCTTCTTGGGAGAATTTTGGCAGCTTGCGCCTTTAAAGAAATTGTTTCATTTCATCTACCTTGTAAAAGTTGTGAAGTTGTTAATAACTTTCTCTAATTGTCCCTTTAATTTCTGTGCTATCCGCCTTATCCTTAATATTCTCTTTTTTCTTCTTCAGTCTGTATAAGTGGTTATCAATTTAATGCTTCTATTGATTCTTTTCTTTTGTTTCTCTGTTTCTGTGTTGTTTCCTTCTGCTTGCTATGGCTTTCATTTGCTCTTCATTTTATAGTTTTCTAAGTTGGAAGCTTGGGGAGTTGATTTGAGAAGTTTCCTCTTTTCAGTATTTATGTTTTTATTTATTTAGCTGCCCAGGTCTTAGTTGTGGCATGAGGGATCTTCAGTCTTCCTTGCAGCATGTGAAGTCCTAAGTTCCTGCAAGCTAACTCTTAGTTGTGACATATAGGATCTAGTTCCTTAATGGAACTAGAATTGAGCCTCGGCCCCTTGCAAGGGGATTGCGGAGTCTTAGCCACTGGACCACCAGGGAACCCCCCTTCTTTTCTAATATAAGTAGTTAATGATGTAAGTTTCCTGAAGCATTGCTGTACCTTCATCCTACAAGTTTTAACATATTTTCCTTTTTGAATATTCAAATTATTTTCTAATTTATCATGTGTATCTTCTTTGACTGGATTATTGCCTGTTTAATAGTCAAATATTAGGATTTCCAGATGTTGTTCTGTTGTTGGTTTCTGGGTTAGGTACATTACAGTTAAAATATATATATATATTTTGTACAACTTCAATCTTTTAAATGTGACTGGTTTTATGGCTGTATGTTCTATCTTGGTAAATATTCAGTAGATGCTTGAAAATAACATTGGTTGCAGTGTACTAAAGCATGTCAGTTAGTTCAAATTGATTGATCTTTTCAAATCTTCTACAGCCGTATTAATTTTTTGCATATTTTGTTGGTATCAGCTACTGAGAGAGGAGTGTTGAAATCTCTTGCTATCATTGTGGGTTTGTCCATTTTTCACTTTAATTCTCTCAGCTTTTGCTGTACGTATTTTGAGGCTCAGTTAGTAGGGAGAGACACAATTAAGATTATGTTTTCTTGATGGACTGGCTAATGTGTCCATTTACAAGGGCCCCCTTTTTCTTTGTAATAGTCCTTGTTCTAAATTTTAGTCTTTCTAATATTCATATAGCCACTTTGCTTTCTTTTGACTGGTGTTTGCATGATATATATATTTTTCTATCTCTTCACTTTTAACCTTTCTATGGCAATATACTTAAAAGGTTGTTCTTTTTTCTTTTAAGCATATGGTTGTCTTGTTTTCTTCCAATTTTACAATCTCTGTCTTTTAAATGGAGAATCTACATTTAATGTAACCATTCACATAGCTGAATTTAAATCCATATCTTGTGTCTTGTTTTCTATTCTGTTACTTTGTTCCTTTTTTCCTGTTTTTGAGTCTTCTTTTAGATTAATTAAATATTGGTGTATATTCACTTTTGCTTTACAACTGGCTTATTTTCCTTTCTCCCCACTCTCTCTGTTGTTTTCCTAGGCTTTACAATATACACCTTTAACTTACCATAGTCTGTATTCAAATACTACTTTTCCCTTCACACACTACTGCATGAAACTTAAAATAGTTTATTTCCACTTTTCCCTCCTACTCACTGTGCTTTTGTTATCATACCTTTTACTTCCACATGTGTGAAAAGTCCTACCATATCATTACTGTTTTTTGTTTTAGACAATTGTTTACCTTTGCAGGAGATTAAAATATAATTTTCTATTTACTCATTTGTACCAGTTCTGGCACTCCTCATTCATTGATGTATACTCAGATACACATCTGGTATCATCGGTATCACACTTTCTGCCTGAAGAACTTTCTTTAATAATTTTTTTTGTAGTGAAAGAAGATGAGGAAAGAATTGACTCAGTTGTTATTGGTCTTAAAAATGTCTGTTCTGCTTTCTCCTTTGAAAGATATTCAGTATTTGCACAGTCTATAAACTTCTGGGTGGACGGCAGCTCCTGCCTCTCGTCTCTCAAAGGTGCCACTCCACTGCCATCTGGCTTTTAAAGTCTCTGACCAAGAGTCTTCTGAACTCTTGTCTTTGTTCCTCTGTGTACAGAGGATATTTTTTTTCCTCCAGCTTCTTTCAAGATCTTGTCTTTGTCTTTGGTTTTTAAATATTCAGCTATGACTGGAAAAGATCAATCCTCATCTCGGTTCCCAAGAAGGGCAGTGCTAAAGAATGTTCAAACCACTGGACGATTGCACTCATCTCCCATGCTAGTAAGGTTATGCTTAAAATCCTCCAAGCTAGGCTTCAACATTACATGAACCAAGAGCTTCCAGATGTTCAAGCTGGGTTTAGAAAAGGCAGAGGAACCAGATATCAAATTGTCAACATTTGCTGGATCATAAGGAAAGCAAGGGAATTCCAGAAAAATATCTACCTCTGTTTCATTGACCACGCTAAAGCCTTTGACTGTGTGGATCATAACAAACTGTGGAAAACTCTTAAAGAGATGGGAATACCAGACCATCTTACCTCTCCTGAGAAATGTGTGTGTGGATCAAGAAGCAACAGTTAGAACCCTGTATTGAACAATTGATTGGTTCAAGATTGAGAAAGCAGTACAAGAAGGCTGTTTATTGTCACCTTGTTTATTTAACTTATGTGCAGAGCACATCACGCGAAATCCTGAGTTGGATGACTTATGAGATGGAATCAAGATTTCCAGGAAAATATCAATAACCTCAGATACACAGATGATACCACTCTAATGGCAGAAAGTGAAGAGGAATTAAAGAGCCACTTGATGAGGGTGGATGAGGAGAGAGAAAAAGCTGGCTTAAAACTCAATATTAAAAAAAAACTAAGATCATGGCATCCAGTTCCATCACTTCATGCAAATGGAAAGGGAAAAGGTAGAAGGAGTGACAGATTTCCTCTTCTTGGGCTCTAAAATCACTGCGGGTGGTGACTGCAGCCATGAAATTAGAAGCCAATTGCTTCTTGGCAGGATAGCTATGATGAACCTAGACAGCGTGTTAAAAAGCAGAGACATCACTTTTCTGACAAAGGTCCATATAGTCAAGGCTGTTGTTTTTCCAGTGGTCACGTATGGATGTGAGAGTTGGACTATAAAAGAAGCTGAGCACTGAAGAATTGATGCTTTTGAACTGTGGTGTTGGAGAAGACTCTTGAGAGTCCCTTGGACAGCAAGGAGATCCAACCAGTCCATCCTAAAGGAGATCAACCCTAAATATTCATTGGAAGGACTGATGCTGAACTTGAGCAAACTATGGGAGATGGTGAGGGACAGGGAAGCCTGGTGTGCTGCAGTCCACGGGGTCAAGAAGAGTTGGACAAAAGTTGGTGACTCAACAGCAACAATAAAATGATGTATTTCATGTCATGATTTGTTTTTACTCTGCTTGACGTACTTTGAGCTTCTTTGATTTTTTTTTTTTGCTGTTGTTTTTCAGTCAGTCTTGTCCGACTCTTTGCAACCCCATGAACTACAGCACACCAGGCTTCCCTGCCCTTCACTGCCTCCCTGAGTTTGCTCACACTCATGTCCACTGAGTCGGTGATGCCATCCAGCCATCTCATCCTCTGTCGTCCCCTTCTCCTCCCACCCTCAATCTTTCCCAGCATCAGGATCTTTCCCAATGAGTCAGCTCTTCACATCAGGTGGCCAAAGTATTGAAGTTTCAGCTTTAGCATCAGTCCTTCCAATGAATATTCAGGACTGATTTCCTTTAGGATGGACTGGTTTGATCCCATTGCTATACAAGGGACTCTCAAGAGTCTTCTCCAACACCACAATTTGAAAGCATAAATTCTTTGGGGCTCAGCCTTCTTTATGGTCCAACTCTCACATCTGTACATGACTACTGGAAAAACCATAGCTTTGACTAGACGGACCTTTGTTGGCAAAGTCTCTGCTTTTTAATATGCTGTCTAAGTTGGTCATAGCTTTTCTTCCAAGGAGCAAGCATTTTTTAATTTCATGGCTGCAGTCACCATCTGCAGTGATTTTGGAGCCCAAGAAAATAAAGTCTCTCACTGTTTCCATTTTTTCCCCACCTATTTGCCATGAAGTGATGGGACCGGATGCCACGATCTTAGTATTTTAAATGTTGAGTTTTAAACCAGCTTTTTCACTCTCCTCTTTCACCTTCATCAAGAGGCTCTTTAGTTCCGCTTCGATTTCTGCCATTAGGATGGTATCATCTGCATATCTGAGGTTATTGATATTTCTCCCGGCAATCTTAATTCCAGCTTGTGCTTCATTCAGCCCAGAATTTCAAATTATGTACTCTGCATATAAGTTAAATAAGCAGGGTGACAATATACAGCCTTGACATACTCCTTTCCCAATTCTGAACCAGTCTTTGATTTTTAGTTTATTGTTTTTCTTTATTGTGGTACATTATCAAATTCTAACACACAAATCTTTCTCTTGCTGATTTCTTTTGATCCTTCCCTCTCATACTGGGACTAAAATCATGTATGCTAGATTGCTTTTTATTTCCCCACAGTTCATGGATGCTCTGTTTCATTTTTTTGTTTTATTTTTTCTTGCTCTCTGTGTGTGTATGGTGTGTCAGCTTGGATAATTTTTATTGACATAACTTCAAATCTAACAGAAATTTTTTAATCTGCCATGTCCAGATTTTTTTAATCTCTTATGTCCAAATTTCCAATAAACTTGTTGAAGGAATTCTTCATCTCTAATATGGTAGGCTAACATTTTTCTTTCTTGCATTTCCATTTGACTGCTATTTATGGTTTTATTCTGCTGAAATTTCTCATGTGTTCTGACATGCCATTTACATTATCCTTTACCTTATTTGGGGGAAGGGAATGGCAGCCCAATCCAGTATCCCTTCCTGGAGAATTCCATGGACAGAGGAGCCTGTATAGTCCTTGGGGTTGCAAAGAGTCGGACATGACTGAGCGACTAATACATACACCACCTTATTTGTTATATTAAAGTGAAAGTGAAGTCACTCAGTCGTGTCCGACTCTTTGCAACCCCATGGACTGTAGCCCACCAGGCTCCTCCATCCATGGGATTTTCCAGGCAAGAATACTAGAGTGGGTTGCCATTTCCTTCTCTGGGGGATCTTCCCAACCCAGGGATCGAACCTAGGTCTCCCGCAATGTAGGCAGATGCTTTACCATCTGGGCCACCTAAATAAGTTACTTATTATATCGACTACAGTAACAGAGGATTAGCTGGTTGGATGGCATCACCGACTCAACAGCCAAGAGTTTGAGCAAACTCTGGGAGATAGTGAAGGACAGGGAAGCCTGGCACACTGCAGTCCATGGGGTCACCAAGAGTCAGACATGACTTAGCAACTGAACAACAATCTGATAGTTCTAACATCTAGATCATCTCTGGGTCTGGTTTTCTGATTATATATCTTTTGACAATGAGTCATCTCTTTTTATCTTTCTGTGTATGTCAAAAAAGGTGTTTTTTTAATAAATGAAAAATTTTAAGACATGTTTTTAAATTTGGGACGTTGTATGAGAAGGAATAGTAGAGACTGACCTTAACAGTATTTACGATAAGGGGGCAACAGAGGATGAGATGGCTGGAGTCTGAGCAAACTTAAGGAGATGGAGAAGGACAGGGAAGCCTGGCATCCTGCAGTTCATGGGGTCTCAAAGAGTTGGACACGATTTAATGACTGAACCACAACTATGCCTGGGAACAGGCATGCATCTTCTGAGAGACTTGCTGGTAGGGGATCTGAGTCTTTCTGTTCAGTAGTTGCGTTAGGCATGGAGTCTTTGTTGCTAAACTCCATTCCCTGAAGGGTGCCTCCTCCCTGTCTTTACTTTGGGCCTGCAACATTGTGGAATTTTCTTCCATCTTTGCACTGTGCCCTCAGCTGTTTTCCCTGAACTTCTGCTCCACAAACAGGAACTTTCTTGACCCTCTCCCGGTGGTTGTCTGTAGTTGCAGACCCTGCAGCAGGCAGGATTCAGAGAGGTTCTCTTCTCTTGCTTGGGTCTGTCTTAGGTCTGCACCGAGGTCTCAGGCATGAGGCTTTCTCAGCACTCCTGACTGCCAGATCCTCCCTTATTAGTGTGAGGGAAGGTCTTGGGTGGGAGTTTCCTGACCCTCTTCCTACCGAGCTGGCCCAGCCCATCCCATGGAGGGGAAGACAGCTTTTGCTTCTTCCCCTGTCTGAGGCAGAGCATCTTCTCCTGGGCCCTGGGGGCCAACCCTCCCCCCAGCTTGTCTTTTGCTTCATCATAGAAAAGGAAGCAGGAAGGGTTTCATGCCTCTGCACCACTGAGAGACCCTCCAAGGTATCCTTCTCTGCCTCTGATCTTTCTTTTAATTTTATTTTTAAAATTGGGAAGGCTGAAATTGCAATTTACATGTTATTTATTTATTGACCACATGATATGTGGGATCTTAGTTCCCTGTTCTGTTCAGTTCAATGTCCGACTCTTTGCAACCCCATGAACCACAGCACGCCAGGCCTCCCTGTCCATCACCAACCCCCGGAGTTTACCCAAACCCATGTCCATTGAGTCGGTGATGCCGTTGAACCATCTCCTCCTCTGTCATCCCCTTCTCCTCCTGCCCTCAATCTTTCCCAGCATCAGGGTCTTTTCCAATGAGTCAGCTCTTCACATCAGGTGGCCCAAGTATTGGAGTTTCAGCTTCAACATCAGTCCTTCCAATGAGCATTCAGGACTGATTTCCTTTAGGATGGACTGGTTGGATCTCCTTGCAGTCCAAGGGACTCTCAAGAGTCTTCTCCAACACCACAGTTCAAAAGCATCAATTCTTCGGCGCTCAGCTTTGTTTATAGTCCAACTCTCACATTCATACATGACCACTGGAAAAACCACCAGAGATCAAACCCACGCCCCCCGCATTGGGAGCATGGAGTCTTAACCACTGGACTGCCAGGGAAGTCCCCCCTCCCTCCTTCCCCCGACCCATCTAGAAAGAGCTTGGTAAAGGCTCATAGGAAAATGCTGGGGAGCAAGTGCTGACTCCCCCTGCGTCTGGAATCACCAGGGAGGCTGAGCTGCCTTCTGAGCCATTGTATTAGCTGATTAGCACTGCCTTAACGAATTACCATGCTTGCTGGTTTGAAACAACAGGAATTTGTTCCCTGGCAGTTCTAGAGGACAGAAGTCCTCCTTAGGCCCTAGGGGAGACTGTTTCTTTGCCTCTTGGAGCCTCTAGCAGCTGCTGGCATCCTCCATTTATGGCTGCCGCACACCAGCATCTGTGATCACACCACCTCTGTGTCTTTGCATCTGTCTTCTCTGTGTGTCTCTTAGAGGGTAACTTGCCATCAGATCAAAGACTCATTTGAATAATCTGGGATGATTTCATCTCAAGATCCTCAACTCACATCTGCAAAAACCTCTTTTCTGAGTAAGAAAACAGGTTCCAGGGATCAGGACATGGACATAGCTTTTGGGGACCACCACTGGGGCTTCCCATGTGGCTCAGCAGGTAAAGGATCTGCCTGCCAATGCAGGAGATGCAAGAGGTGAGGGTTCACTCCCTGCGTTGGAAAGATCTCCTGGAGGAGGACACGGCAACCCACTCTAGTATTCTTGCCTGGGAAAGAGGAGCCTGGCGGGCTACAGTCCGTGGGGTCACAAAGAGTTGGGCATGACGGAGTGACTGAGTACACACATTCAACCTAATGTACCCATGTTCTAAGCTTAAGAAATCATCAACTTTCATTAACTGTTTCTTTTTGCCTGCTTGTATGATGACCACCTTTTTTTATGCTCTGTCAAACACAGGTAAACCCATGTGGCCCAGCACTCCTCACACTTGGGATTTAGTTTCTCTGTGGCCTTTGGAATTCAGTTCACTAGGGACTAAAGGAACATGATGATCTTGTAGATTATCCAACATCTTCTCACTGTCAGAGTAAGAGTAGTGGTCCCCGGCAACTTTACAACCCAAGTAGAAATAGTTTGTGCAAGCTCAGTCGCTCCATCACTCAGTTGTGTCTGACTCTTTGCAACCTGCGGACTGTAGCCTGCCAGACTCCTCTCTCCATGGAAACTTCCAGGCAAGAATACTGGAGCGGGTTGCCATTTCCCATTCCAGGGGATCTTCCTGACCCAGGAATCAAACCCACGACTCTTGGGTCTCCTGCATCTCCAGCACTGGCCGGCGGATTCTTTACCTGTGAGCCTCCTGGGAAGCCCCAGATGGAAGCAGATTCCCCTGAAAGCTCTCCCCAGCCATGTCTCCCTGCCGCTGTCCCCCAGCTGGGCACTGTTACAGGCATACACAAGACAGGTCGTGCGGTGGCCTCACCCGTTCATGGCTGTTTGTGATCAACAGAAGCATCTAGCTTGTCTTTTACATCACTTGTTACCAGAGCTTATATTCAACTTGCATCTCATGAGTCTCTTTGTCAGAGTAATTTTGTTAGTCTTCCAAGGCTTAGGGGAAACTAATTTGTAAATTGTCAAAGGTGGGAGCTTTCCAAGCGAGAGCTCTTTCCCGTGTGAAATCTAACATCATGAAGTGCATCCTATCCACCCACCCCTCGTCCTATCCCAGGACCCAGGTGGAAGAGTCCTGTCTCTCTCTGCCTGCGTGGTGACTGAGATGTGCACATTCAGAGAGGTCCCTAGTCTCTGCCCTCCCCTTCCACCCCCAACGCTCATCCGGGGCTACCAGCTTGCAGGGGGTGTGAACCACAGATCCCAGCGCGACTCTTAGAACACTCCCATTTGCTCTCAGAAGTGTCACTTTCTGGACAATAAATTAAGCAGGCACCCTCCTCCTCGGGGATCAGGTGACCCCTCTCAGCCAGAACGTCTTGGTGCTCGGCGCGTCTTGCCCCCTGAACTGCTCTTGTGTTCTCTCAACCCACAACCTCTTGCTTGGTCCCATTCTCACTCTGAGTGATGACCACTCAGGGCTGACCCTCACTCTTCTTGGCCATGACACTTCTCTTGGAGGCAGCCTCAGGGAAGGGTCTTATCTGTCCACCTCTGCCTCAAGGCCCCTTGCCGGGTGCTGACTCAAGTGACCCGGGCTTCTCCTGCACCGGGACAGGGTTATCTCAGTGCTGCCATGATGAATCCAGGGCCCAGAGAGGCAGAACTCTCACGTGCAGAGTCTGCCTTGAGTGGGACAGCTGGCCCGCACATTTGTGGGTTTATTCTGAAATCCATGCTTGTCGGATGCTGAGGGCGGCTCTGAGCTGGGGATCTGCACAGACCCAGGAGCCATGAAGCATCTTCCCTTCTTTCCAGATGAACAGAGAGAGGCATGTGATGCCGGTCCCATGGCAATTCACACTCATCCTTTGGCACCTTTCTTCTCTTCGTTCTGACATTCCTTATCTTGTGGGTCATAAAGATATTTCATATGATGTACATTTTCCTTTGAGTCTTTCTCCTTTGTTCAGAGGAGCTGGCTCCCCCCTCCTCTTCCCTGTAGGGAAGGGAGCCTCCGAGTCCTGGACTTTTGGAAGGACACCCTACCATATTAGAGCACGCACACACACAACCTTTGATCCTTTCTCTGACACATGGCACATTGATCATCCTTCACAGACTTGCATTGTCTGTGGCTTACATCATGAAGCGTGGTCCTGTGAAGAGACTGGATCTGAAGAACACATGAAACAGAGAATGCGTATTGTCAAATTGATTTAAACTTAGAGGAATCAGCAGGAAATTGTTGGCATCATGAATCATGGGTGAAAGATCTTTGCATCACAGGCAAAATGCTTCATTCCAGTGTCTGACGGTCTTACCCTGATGGCTGTTTCCAGTAAGGACTTCCCCTTGGAAAGCATCACGAAAAATGAAAGGGTACTTTCCCAATTCTTTTATTTTTCAAGTTTATTTTTAGGGCAGTTTTAGGTTTACAATAAAATCGAGAGGAAGAGAATTTCCATATACATTGTGCCCTCCACCCCAAGCACAGCCTCTCCCACTATCCACATTCCCCACCAGAGTGGTGGTACATGTGTTACAACTGATGGACCTATGCTTTGTAGTGGTTGTTCAGTCACTAGGACGTGTCCAACTCTTTGCGACCTCATGGACTGCAACACGCCAGGCTTCCCTTCCTTCACCATCTCCTGTAGTTTGTTCAAACTCATGTTCATTGTGTCGGTGATGCCATCCAACTGTCTCATCCTGTGTCACCCCCTTCTCATCCCACCTTCAATCTTTCCCAGCATCAGGGTCTTTTTCCAGTGAGTCAGCTCTTCACATCAGGTGGCCAAAGTACTGGAGTTTCCGCTTCAGCATCAGTCCTTCCAATGACTATTCAGGACTGATTTCCATTAGGATGGACTGGTTTGATCTTCTTGCTGTCGACAGCAAGACTCTCAAAAGTCTTCTCTAGCACTACAGTACGAAAGCATCAATTCTTCATCACTCAGCCTTGTTTATGGTTCAACTCTCACATCCATACATGACTATTGGAAAAACCACAGCTTTGACTATACAGCTTCCCTGGTAACTCAGTCGGTAAAAGAATCTGCCTGCAGTACAGGAGACCTGGGTTTGATCCCTGGGTCAGGAAGACGCCCTGGAGGAGGAAATGGCAACCCACTCTAGTATTCTTGCCTGGAGAATCCCAAGGACAGAGGAGCCTGGTGGGCTACAGTCCACGTGGAGGAGAGTCAGACATGACTTAGTGACTAAACCACCAGTGACTATACAGACCTTTGTCAGCAAAGTGATGTCTCTGCTTTTGAATATGCTGTCTAGGTTTGTCATAGCTTTCTGCCTAAGGAGCAAGCATCTTTTAATTTCGTGGCTGCAGATGCCATCTTCAGTGGACCTATGCTTGTACATCATAATTACCCAAGGCCCAGACTTTATATAAGGCTCACTTTTGGTGTTGCACGTTCTGTGGGTTTGGACAAGTGTACCCATCATTATATACGTAATATCATGCAAAGTATTTTCACTGCCCTAAAGGTCAGCTATGTTCCTCCTGTTCATGCCTCCTCTGCCCCCTGGCAGCCGCCAGGCCTTTAATAGTCTCCAAGTTTTGCTTTTTCCAGAATAACATAAAGTTGGAATCATGCAGTGTATAGTTTTCTCAGATTAACTTCCTCTGTTTAGTAATAAGCATTTACGTTTCCTCCATGTCACTTCACTTTGACAATTATGAATAAAGCTGCTATACATATCTGTGTGCTCATTTTTGTCTGAACATGAGTTTTCAACTGCTTTGAGTAAATATCAAGGAGAATGTTGGCTGAATCCTATGGCTAGAGTATGCTTAGGTTTGTAAGAAAATAAAACTGTCTTCAAAGTGGCTGTATCACTTTACGTTCTCACCAGCAGTAAATCAGAGTTCTTGCTATTCCATATTCTCGGCAATATTTTTTGTTGCCAGGGTTCAGATTTTGGCCTTTCTGATAGGTATGTAATAGTATCTCATTGTTTTAATTTGCATTTACCTGGTGACCTATTATGGGTGTATCCCTACTTATTTGTCATCAGTACATCTTTAGTGAGATGTCTGTTAACATCTTGGTCCATTTTTAAATTCGGCTGACTGTATTTTTAGTGTTGCATTTTAAGTGTTCTTTGTACGTTTTGGAAAACAATCCTTTCTGTTTCTTTTGCAAGTATTTTCCTCTTGTCTACAGTTTGTCTTCTCATTCCTTTAACATTTGTCCTTGAGTTCCCCTGGTGGCTCAGCTGGCAGAGAATCCGCCTGCAATGTAGGAAACCCAGGTTCAGTCCCTGGGTTGGGAAGATCTCCTGGAGAAGGGAATGGCAACCCACTCCAGTATTCTTGCCTGGAGAACCCCATAGACCAAGGAGCCTGGCGGGTTACAGTCCATGGGGTCACAAAGAGACGTGACTGAGTGACTAACACACTTGCAGGGCTGAAGTTTTTAATTTTAATGAAGTCCAGCACATCAATTCTTTTTTTCCATGAATGGTCCTTTTAGTATTGTACCTAAAAAGTCATCACCACACCTAAGGTCATCTCAGTTTTCTCTTATTTTATCTCCTAGGAGTTTCAAAGTTTTACATTTTATGTTTAGGTCTATGATCCATTTTGAGTTAATTTTTGTGAGGGGTATAAGGTCTGTGCCTTACACAGACCTTAGTTTCAGTTTTTTTGCATGTGGATGTCCAATTGTTCTAGAACCATTTGTTGAAAAGACAATCTTTGCTCCATCTTACTGCCTTTACCCCTTGATCAAAGATCAATTGACTATATTTGTGGAGCCTATCTGTGTTCTTTATTCTATTCCATTGATCTATTTGTCTTTTCTTTCACCAATTAAGACACTATCTTGATTTGTAGGACTTACGCTTTCATGATTCTGAAAGTCTTCCATTAAGTCTTAAAATTTAGTAGTGTTAGCCCTCTGACTTAGTCCTTCTTCTGTGTTACACTGACTATTCTGGGTCTTTTGTCTCTATGGATAAACTCTAAAATCTATTCTTAATGTCCACCAAGTAACTTGCTAAGATTTTCACTAAGATTGCTTTGAACTCATAGATCTACTTGGAAAGAATTGACATCATCACAATATTGAGTCTTCCTCTTTGTGAACATGGACTTTCTCTCCATTTATTTAGTTCTTTGATTTCTGTCATCAAGTTTTCTTCATATAGATCTTGTACATGTTGTGTTAGTTTTATACCTAAGTATTTCATATTTGGGGAGTGCTAATATAAGTGGTATTATGTTCTCAATACCACTTGATCATTGGTGGGTTTATAGGAAAGAAATTGACTTCCTTGTATCCTGCAACCCTGTTGTAATTAATACCTTACTAGTTCCAGGAGGGTCTATTTTTTTGTAGGTATGTTTGTATTTTCTACATTGACAGTCATGTCATCTACAAACTAAGACGTATTTCTTTTTCCTATACTATATGCCTTTATTTCTTTTTCTTGTCTTATTGCATTAGACAGAACTTATGCTTTCATGATTCTGAAAATCTAAACTCATCATAAAAGGAAAATGAGCATTCATGCCTCAATTTGTATTCAGACTCTACCACTTATGACAGGCACGCAGAGTTGTGATCTTGGGCAAGTAACTTAATGTTTTGTAGCCTCAGTTTCTTTTTCAGTAAACTGGGATGATGATGGTATATACTCCAACAAACTTTTGCAATGAGTAAGAAAAGAAAGCAGAAAAGTGAAACCTAATGTAGGCATTAGATCTTATTCTCATTTTCATTCTCACATGTGCTACCTAAGATTTCCAGGCTTTTCCTTTAATGACCTTGTTCCCTCTTCACAGGTGATCCCAGCTGGGCCCCACAACCAACATAGAACATCATTTCCCATGATTTCCCTTCCAGGAGGAGCATCACCATCCTCTGATTTAGACCGCCATTCCAATGAAGCAGAATTGTTGTTCAGTCACTTAGTTGTGTCCAATTCTTTGCAAACCCATGGACTGCAGCAGGCCAGGCTTCCCTGTCCTTCACCATCTCCCAGAGCTTGCAAAAGCTCATGTCCATCGAGTCGGTGATGCCATCCAGCCATCTCATCCTCTGTCGCCCCCTTCTCCTCCTGCCCTCAATCTTTCCCAGCATCAGGGTCTTTTCCAATGAGTCAGCTCTTTGCATCAGGTGGCCAAAGTATTGGAGCTTCAGCTTTAGCATCAGTCCTTCCAATGAATATTGAATGGATATTCAGGACTGATTTCCTTTAGGATTGACTGGTTGGATCTTCTTGCTGTCCAAGAGACTCTGAAGAGTCTTCTCCAATACCACAGCTCAAAGCATCAGTTCTTCAGTGCTCAGCCTTCTTTATGGTCCAACTCTCATGTCTGTACATGACTACTGGAAAAAACATAGCTTTGGACATTTGTTGGCAAAGTAATATCTCTGCTTTTTAGTACCTCGTCTAGGTTTGTCAAAACTTTTCTTCCAAGGAGCAACCATCTTTTAATTTTATGGCTGCAATCACCATCTGCAGTAATTTTAGAGCCCAAGAAAATAGTCTTTCACTGTTTCCACTGTTTCCCCATCTCTTTGCCATGAAGTGATGGGACCAGTTGCCATGATCTTAGTATTTTGAATGTTGAGTTTTAAGCCAACTTTTTGATTCTCCTCTTTCACCTTCATCAAGAGGCTCTTTAGTTCCTCTTCACTTTCTTCCACAAGGGTGGTATCATCTGCATATCTGAGGTTAATGATATTTCTCCCAGCAATCTTGATTCCAGCTTGTGTTTCATCCAGCCCAGCGTTTCTCATGATGTTCTCTGCATAGAAGTAAATAAACAGGGTGACAGCATACAGCCTTGTACTTCTTTTCCAGTTTGGAACAAATCTCTTGTTCCATGTCTGGTTCTAACTGTTGCTTCTTGACCTGCATACAGATTTCTCAGGAGGCACTAAGGTGGTCTGGTATTCCCATCTCTTGAAGAATTTTCCACTTTGTTGTGATCCACACAGTCAAAGGCTTTAGCGTAGTCCATGAAGCAGAAGTAGGTGTTTTTCTGGAATTCCCTTGCAGAATAATAGCCCTCTAACATGCCCATGTCTTAATCCCCAGGACCAGTGAACTCTTTACCTCACACAACAAAGAGGACTTTGCAGATGTGATTAAGTTAAGGGTCTTGTGATGGGGAAGTTATCCTGGATTATTTGGGCAAGTCCAGTGTAATCACAGGGATCCTTAAAGAGGGAGGCAGGATGGTCTGAGTCAGAGATGGCGACAGGACATCAGAAGCAGAAGTTGAATGATGTGATGAGGTCATGAGTCAAAGAATGCTTTAGAAACTGGAAAAGATGAAGAAATGGTCTCTCCCCTTGAACCTCCAGAAGGATCAGTGCCCTGCTGACTCCTTGATTTTAGCCACATGAGACCCACTTCCGACTTCTTACTTCTAGAACTGTAAGATAATAGAAGTGTGCTATTGAAAGCCTGTGAGCTTGTGGCAACTTGTACGGCAGCCACAAGAAACAGGCTCCTTCTGGGTTAATCACCTAGGTTAAGCCCAAGTTCATGAGGCCAAGTGGCTTGGTGTCTGCAGCCCCGTTAATGCTGTTCGCTTCGCTCGTTGAAGTCTGGCCCGGGGAGCCCCTGTCGTACCAGACAATTGGATTTGCTTAATTGCTATGTTTGCTTTCATTTTCCTCCTAAGAGTCACCATCTCCAGGCCCTCCCAGGAGGCCTCTGACCAAATATGATAATGGCTTTCATGGACTATAGTGAAACCTCATTAAGATCAATAATTATTCTTTCACCATCAAAATCTGCTCCAAAAAGATCTGGCTGGGCTTGTCCTTGATGCCCTGAATTTATACCAGCAGTGATTCTGGGTACGAGGGTTGCGGAGAAATGCCTTATCCTTCCAACACTGTTTACACATTTGCCCCAGAGCCTTCTCTTAAGTATATCAAACTCCAGACACATTAGAGAAATAATTTAGGAAATGTTTACGAAAACAGTGTAGGACCTGGGGTAAAGGAAGCTGTACATTTCTTGCCCCAGAGAAATGTAAAAATTTATTGTCAATTAAAAAATCACTCTGGGGACTTCCTTGGTGGTCAAGTGGTTAAGACTCCTCCTTGCAATGCAGAGGATGGCGGTCAATCCCTGGTCTGGGAACCAAGATCCCACATGCTGTAGGGCAGTTAAGCTCAAGTGCTACAACTTCTGAACCCATATGCCACAACTAGAGAATCCACATGCCTCATTGAAAGATCCTGCGTGTGGAAGCTAAGACCCAATGCAGTCAAAATAAAATGTTTTTAAAATTAATGAAAACAATCACTCTGCATTGCTCCAGCTTTGACATTCAGGAGCTGCTGTCAGCCGTGTAGAACTGAGGAATACGACTCAATAAACCTTGCCGACTTTAGGAGGAGTTGACAGTTCATTGAGAATAATAACAGAAGCAAACTGGGCATGAAAACCTGTGTCACTCGGGGTCTGGTGCAAGAAAAACAGGTCTTTTCCAAACCTGACATGTTTCAGTGGTTGCTGGACAGGGATTTCTGAGCCGCCTAGGTCTTTAGGAGGCTCGGGTGCATGCGATCTATGTGGTTTTTGTCACTAGGCAGCACCCTGGGCCCTCCCAGCAGGCGGTCAGCCCTCTTTAAGCTGCAAAGGCAGACGCAGGCCAAGTGCTCCAGAGCCTGGCTTTGGAGCTAAGACGTCCATGATGGTAACACCTGTCTGAAACAATAGTGCTGAGTCAACCTCGGGGCCAGTGTTGGAGCTGCTTTCAGGGCCCAGAGGATATCTGAGGTCTTTTCAGTCACTGTCAAGTCAGGGTCGCCCCTTCTAGGACACGGCACACAAGCAAAGCCTCAAGGATGGCAATTCACATTGTTGATTGAGTCCCACGTGCCAGGCATCCTGTGAGCCTGGGAAAAGGCCTTGGAGAGAAACTGGGACACAGTATGTGTCCAATCAGTGTTGGCTGCTGTGATTATTAAGGTCACTGTGATGACCACTGATACACAGCTGTGAGGTAGTCTTATCTCTGAGACAAGGTGGGTGCTTCCTAGAGGGGAAAAAGCCTCTTAACACACGCACCACTCCACACCCCCAGCAAGTGCACCAAACACTTGCCTTCTGTCCATGCTCACCACTGTCTTCGACTGGAAACGATGTCCCAGGCACATTCTTTTTTAAAGTCTACAACGCAGAACCGAGAGCATTTTGTAGAACTGAATGAGAAAGGTTCTGCCAATGTCCACGGGCTTTGTTACCAAAGAGCTGGTTTATCCTCTCCTGAACCTAAAGTGAAATCACAGCTCTGGCCTTAATGAGGTCATTCTTTCCATTTTGGACAAATAAAAATGTTCAAAAAAAGTTCTCTTCAAAGTCTGCTTTGAAGAGCCAGTGTGAGAGTTTGATAACAGAGCAGGATGCAATCAGAAGTAAATTGTGATTTCCTGCCTCCCTTTTTTAAAGTTCTGATGAGCCTTCTTTCTTGGAAGCCTCAGTTATTAATACAACACCTTGTAGATAGAAACAGGGGGTCCCTGGAAATGAAAGCATCTTTGAGGCCAGAGTGGGCAGGATGCCTGCCTCCCCCTCCCATGCCATCCCTTCCCCAAGACACCACTCGCCATCATAACATGTAAGATCAGATGGGCTGGTTGAGATCCTTTTACTAAAAGGCCTCAAAAGATCCAGTTATTTCCCCAGGCTCACGAAACCAATAGCTGGAATCAGTTTGAATAGAAGGCTCCTAACTCCCAAGCATGGGGCTTCCCAGGTGGTAAAGAACCAGCCTGCCAATGAAGGAGATGTGAGAGGTGTGTGTTTGATCCCCGAGTGGGAACGATCCCCTGGAGGAGGAAATGGCAACCTACTCCAGTATTATTGCTGGGAAATCCCATGGACAGAGGAACCTGGCGGACTACAGTCCATGGGGTTGCAAAGAGTCAGACATGACTGAGTGACTAAACAGTAACAAAATGTTGATTGATTGCAAAAGTAAATAAACGTGTGAATGATTAAAAAACTAGTACCAACACATGATTACTGAAATAAACATTTCAACAGAATGTTTGGAAGATAAAAGTCAAGAAATCTTTTCTCCAAGAAAAATAGAACAGTATGACAAAGAAGCAAGCAAACCAGAGCCAGGATTCTTCCAGATTGTCCTGGATCAGTTCCACCGCGTGAGGGCACCTGCTCCAGCAGCCTCAGACTGACTCACCTCCCTCACCATCGTCCTCAGCGATGGATCCCTGCTCAACACCACCACCCATCATTCACACCCCAAACCTGATGAAGTCATCTTTCTTCATAAGCTTGTGGACTTGCTTTCTTGTGGACTTGCTTCGCCAGTGAGTTTTTCTGAAGTCTGAATCTTGTTCCTTAAACCTCAAGAACGACCCACTGTTACACACATAATCTTGTTCAGCCCACCACCCATACTCACATCTCCAACTGTATCTCAACTTCACACCATCAGATTGCCAGCTGACCCTGGTCCAAGGGCACGCGTTCAGCTCTTTGAAAGAGGACAACAGTGGTCCAGATGGTGGCCCAGCAGGACCTGGAGAGGCAGGCCAGGAGGAAGCACTCCGATCCCAGCATGGCACCAGAGGATGAGCATCATCAGAGATGGGGGTGTGGCCTCTGGGGCCTGGGGTTGTGTGCGATGCCCAGGTGGGCAGCACCCGGTGCAGAGCAAGCACTCAGTAACCACTCGCTCTGCCTCCCCGAGGATTCAACTACCGCCGAGTGCCCTCAGCCAGAGCGGCTGGTTCTAGCTGCCCCAGAGGAAGCAAGGAGGCCGACTTGGCCTGCAGCTCACTCCGAACTCTTGCCGAGGATGTGCCATAACCTTCAAGAGGCTGTGAACTCTCAAGAGTGGGAGGGAAGCAGGAAGCAAGGCCAGCCTCTGTGGCTCGTCCTCTCAGGAAGCTTCAGCTCAGTGTTCTCTGCGTCCCTCCATCCTCACCGCACCCTCAAGGCAGGGCCGATACTCTCCATGTACAGGTGAGGAAAGGGAGGCAGCAGTGCAACCAATGTGGTTGCCCAAGGACCAGGCAGAGAGGGAGAGGCAGGGCCAGGCCCTGGACCAGGCAAGTGCCCAGGGAGGTTGGCAATCGCTCAGTGACAGGAGTGGAGAAGACGACTCCCTGCTCTGGTTGGATGTAGGATGTCAGGGGTGGAGGTGCAGACCCCCACAGTAAGGATCCCATTCCAGCATCTCAGGGGACCTCACAGGACTCAGAGGCTCTGAAAGCACAGTTTCCAATCTCCAGGACAGACAGAAGGAGAGACGAGCATCCCAGAGAGAGTCCCCTTACATCAAGGAGGACACAGATGAAAGGCAGCAAAGCTGCGTTGTGATGCTGAGGGCCTGGGGGTCTAATAGTCGAAGAGCATGCTGAGAAATGGCTATGGGGAGACAGAGAAGGGAGCTCACTCCATGAGCTCACCAAGGCTCAGACTAAGTGCAGAGAAGAGTTGGAGCATCACACAGGAGCTCTGCTGTGGCCCAGTGAGGCAGGACGGATGCCCAGAGCCCCCTTCGTCCTGGAGCACTGGGGGAGAGGCCTCCAGAAATGGGTTCTCAGGGAGCGGGGTGGGCAGGATGGGCGCGGGAGGAGAGTATGCGGGAAAGCCCTCCTCCGGGAGCGGGGGCTGGCGTGGGGTTCTCCTTTGGGACCAGATGCCTGAGAAGGGGCAGGAGAGCTGTCCCAGGGATAGTGATTAGTACGATCTCCCTGGGAAGGAAGTTGCCATCGGGAGCTGAAGGGAAGCAGCCAGGATGCAGGAAGGGGTCAGGTTGAGGAGGGACGTGAAGCTGTACCAAGGCTCTGAGCTCAATCGCTTAAAGAGATTGAGAAGGACCTGCTTCTGGTGACAATGGATGGAGGACTTACATTAGGAAATGCTGGGAATAGGGGTGCTGGCCAGGAAGGTATTCGGAGAGCCTGGGGGAGAGGGAGGTTGTGTGAGTCTGATGAAACTGGGATGCAGGGACAGAGGGAAGAAACAGGAGAGTGAGCGGGCCAGGAAAGAGAGGGAGGCTCGTCCAAATCCTGGTTACTGTCAGCTTCCCACACAGACTGCCCAGCTGCTGTGAGCCACAACTTCCTCATCTTTAAATTATGGGTATCCTCCCCCTCCTCCCCATCCTCCTCCTCCCCATGTTCTTCCTCCTGCTCCTCCTCCTGCCATGCAGAAGTGTGTGTGTGCCAAGGACTTTATGAGAAGCTCTAGGTAAAGGGCCCAGGACAATAGCTGGCACATAGCTCTGAACGAAAGGGCAGAGATGACCACTCGTGTCCATATCCAGGAGGCCTCATTGTGACCAGTGACTCACTGGCTGCAGGGTTGAAAGAAGGGGTCACACAGGGTGCATTGAAGCCATGAGTACAGGAACCAAGGATGGGACAGTTCCTGGGCAAGGGGGCGGGGGGTGGTCCCCCCACCTCACCCAGCACTAGGTGATGTTGACTACAAATTGCCAACCACTGAACAACAAAGGCATTTGCCATCTGACTCTGCAGAGATTGAAACCCATGCTCCTATAGCTGTTGATTTTCAGCAGCCCCTGAGGAAGTTCAGGATGAAGTGAGGCACTCTGTGCTCCAGGGAACCTGGTGGGACAGGTCTTTAGATAGTTGGATGTTTTTTGGAACAGATTTTACGATCTCCTCATCCTTGCATCTCCTCATATCTAGAGAAGCACTAAATCCCTTCATGGTGACATCAGATCCTTGGGATTGGCAGAAAACCTTTTGTAAAATGAGTGCTTACTGAACTCCACCTTCACCAAAACCTTCTGTATTGACCTTCCTTGCACTGCTTCTTGGGAGCAGTCTCTCAGAGCTATCTGAGGTGTCACTTCCCGGGCTACAGTCCTCATTTTGCCCCAAATAAAACTTAACTCACAAGTCTCAAGTTGTGCATCTTTTTAGTGGACGCTGAGTAAGGGTGTGTGACTTCCTGCCACTGTCTGAAAGAGGGAGAGTGTCTGCTTGGCACCAGCACAAGCTCCATCCTGCCCACTTGATCTCCCAAATGTCCAGCTCTCCCCGTCTGTTCTGATGTTTCTCTAATGGAAAGAAGCCAGAGAGCTGGTTCACATGCCTCATGTCCATAGCTGCCCCTCCAGAGAGCTGTTCTGAGTGGGGTTTCTTACTCAGGTTTCCAAACATGAACAAGCAAGTTACAAGCAAGAGCCCTCTGGCTGAGGCTGCTTATTCGGAGACCCTGGCCTCGGGGAAGGTGGGTCCTGACCCAGGAATGAGGAGCTGAGAGGCTGCAGGCATGCTCGGGTCTATGGTGCTTCCTAGCTGTACTCAGATGTGGCTGAGGTCAAGGCAAAGAAAAGCATCAGAAAGGGCACTGGCGTCTTAAGATGCCAAATGGCTGAAATGGGAAGTGGAAAAACTACATCTGTTGGCTTCTTTGGCTATATGGAATCACCACTTGCATTGTTTCCATTAAAAAAATCTTACAAAGGTTGTATTCAACAAGACCATTTACATATTTAGGTTTAACCTGGGATTAATACGAATCGTTGCACGTCCATCTGTTTCCCTTTCTGTTTGATCCTTAGACATTCTAATGTAATCAACATTTTTTTTTTGGAGTTGATGTTGAAGTTGAGGATGGAGGGGAGAAAAAAAGAATACTTTAAAATGAACGTGGGCCGGGTTAGTGCTGATTTGATCCTGACAAAAGGAGGAAGAGGGAACACAAGTCCCGGGTCTGCACTGGAGCCTGCAGAGCTGAAACGGACACTTCTGCTCCTGGGGCTCGGACCGCCTGCCATCAGCATGTCTACGCCTCCTCCATGTCTGTCCGTGTCTGTGCGTCACGCTCTTGATGTCTCATGTTTTCCCTCCACCCCGTATTCAGAAATATTTGAGAAGAGTCAACAGATGTGGTTCTATCTCTGTGTCTCTTTGTTATTCAAATTAGGGAGGAAAGCAGAATTTTAGGGAAATGGTTTTAATTAGCAAATGAAATAACAACGTCTTCCACTCTCAGACCAGTAGATCTGAAATTGATTTGCAAATAGGAATTTTGTTAATCCTTTCAATGTTTCCTAAGATATGGTTGTGGAAAATCTTATTCTGCTTTTAAGCGGAGAAGCTAGGCTCTGTGAGAAGCAAGTGGCCATATATTAAAGAGGACCCTTTGAGAGGCAACCGCTTTAAACTCCTTGTAAACATCATTCGAAATGAAAACCAGAACGAGGCTGTGTCTTCATGAATCACTCACACCCAGATGTGGCAGAGTTAAGTGGAGAACTTTTTTGTTCTGATTTCCAGATGACTTTAAAAAAAAAAACACTTTTTTTTTTTTTTTTTATCATTGGACTGTATCATATCAGCCTTAGGAGATGGTGAAAACTTCCTGCTACACGGTGGGGTGGGGGGACTGTCAGAATGAAACAGGCCATCTTTCCTGCCTGGGGGCCTTTTCTATTGTTCTTGGAAGGGGCCTGGAACAAACTAAACCAGGAACATGAAATTCCAGAGAAGAAAGGACTGTCTGAGGAGGGCCTTCAGAACTGGCATTCTGGCTCCAGAGGTCAAGTCTTTTCCTTCAGTATGATTGAGTCTTGAAGTAAGGTGGATGGTTGCCCCCCCAAAAGTATATCCGTGCCCTAAACTGTGGAACCTGTGAACACAACCTTGTTTGGAAAGGGGGACTGTGCAGATTAAGACAAAGATTTCAAGATGAGACCACCCTTGATTATTCAGTTCAGTTCAGTCACTCAGTTGTGTCGACTCTTTGCAACTCCATGGACTCCAGCATGCCAGGCTTCCCTGTCCTTCACTATCTCCTGGAGCTTGCTCAAACTCATATCCATTGAGTCAGTGATGCCATCCAACCATCTCATAGTCCGCTGTCCCCTTCTTTTCCTGCCTTCAATCTTTCCCAGCATCAGGGTCTTTTCCAATGAGTTGGCTCTTCGTATCAGGTGCCAAAGTTTTAGAGCTTCAGCTTCAGCATCAGTCCTTCCAATGAATATTCTGGGCTGATTTCCTTTTGGATGGACTGGTTTGATCTCCTTGCTGCTCAAGGGACTCTCAAGAGTCTTCTCCAACACGGACCCTAAAGTGTCCTTATAAGAAACAGAAGAAGAGAGACACAGAGAGAAGAGAAGTCCATGTGAAGACAGAAGAAGAGATAGGAGCAATGAAGCCATGAACAAGAGGCACTTGGAGCCTCTGGAAGTTGGAAGAGGCAGGAAGAATCCTTCTCTGGAGCCTCAGAGGGGCTTGGCCCTCCTGACATCTAGACTCTGGAGTTCTGGTGCCTAGAACTGTGAGTGAATGCATTCCTTTGGGATTGCCTCATTCCTCGTATCTACCTCAAACCCTTCAGGGTATGCTGAAGGTCAGAGACCGTGGTGGCTAGTGACTCAGTCCTTGTGGAGGCAGATCACTGTTGTTGTTCCTTTTAGTCACTAAGGCATGTCCACTCTTTGTGATCTCACAGGCTGTAGCCTACCAGGCTCCTCTGTCCATGGATTTCCCAGGCAAGAACACTGGAGTGGGTAGCCGTTCCCTTCTCCTGGGGATTTTCCAGACTCTGGAATCAAACTCGCATCTCCTGGGTCTCCTGCATTGCAGACAGATTCTTTACCGCTGAGCCACTAGGCAAGCCCTTGGCAAGTGCCAACATTTAGTTGGCATTTGAAACCACCAGGTTTGTGATACTTCCTTATGGTGGCCCCAGGAAACTTATTACAGACCTAATACAGAGAACACAGACAAGTTAAGAAGCCCCTGGGATCACCTTCCTGTCTCTTAGACCCACTGGAGGGGAGGAAAGGGGGCTTCAGCAGAGAAGGGATGGAGGTGGCCCAGGCTCTGACACAGCAGAGAGAGGGGATGACTGTTCTGACCACCTTCCTGTTGGCTCAGATGGGGGAGACCAGCAACATTCATTGGTGGGGCCCAGATGAGGTGGGCCAGGGGCTCAGCCTCCCCAGAGAGCAGAACCCACACCTGTCAGGCTTAGTACCCAGAAATTGAGTCATGAAGCATCTGCCGTGTTCACCTTAAGATCCACAGGCTTCAACTAAAGTAGGGAGACAGACAACTGAAGGAAGTTTGTCTTATTTGTTGTCAAGAGGAGGCACCCAATCTCCAAAAGTGGGCTTCCCCAGGACTCCAGGCTCTACTTTTAGGATCCTTAGATTAGAACCAACCCTAGTGATAGTGAGGAAGGCCTCACACCTGATCTGATCACCAGGCAGACCTCAAGCCTTATGGTGGCAGGACCTGTGTCTGAGCAGAAGCCCCCGAAGGTTCAAACATGGAAATCATGGACTGAGTAACCTGTGGATATAGGGGGCCTCCTCACTGCAGGGTGAACCAGTGCATGTGAGTTAACTAATTATGGAGGTCTGGTTTTGCAGCTTTAAAAGTGTACAGGGTTCACTCAAAGGTATTTCTGCCTTAAGTAAGGTTTGAAATATGACTTGGAAGGACATGGTTAGAAATACACCATTTTAAAAGTCATATGTAGTCTATTTAACTCAGTGGTGGCCACAGGACTGGAAAAGGTAAGCTTTCATTCCAATCCCAAAGAAGAGCAATGCCAAAGACTAGTCCAATGACTGTACAATTGCACTCATTTCACATGCTAGCCAGGTCCTTCAAGATAAGCTTCATCACTAGGTGAACTGAAAACTTCCAGATGTACAAGCAGGGTTCCAAAGAGGCAGAGGAACCAGAGATAAAATTGCCAACATTCGTTGAATCATGGAGAAAGAAAAGGAGTTCCAGAAAAATATCTACTTCTGCTTTATAGACTACACTATAGTCTTTGATTGTGTGGATCACAAGAAACTGTGGGAAATTCTTAAAGACATGGGAGTAACAGACCACTTTACAAAACCTTGCAAAACCTGTATGTGGGTCAGGGAGCAACAGTTAAAACGACACGGAACAACAGACTGGTTCCATATTGAGAAAGGAGTACAAGGCTGTAAGTTGTCACCCAGTTTATTTGACTTATATATAGAGTACATCATGCAAAATGCAGTGCTGGATGAATCTCAAGCTTTAATCAAGATTGCTGTGAGAAATAACAACCTCAGGTACGCAGATGATACCACTCTAATGGCAGAAAGCAAAGAGGAACTAAAGAGCCTCTTGATGAGGGTGAAAGAAGAGAGTGAAAAACCTGGCTTAAACTCAGTATTCAAAAAACTAACATCATGGCAGCTGGCCCCATCACTTCATGGCAAATAGATAGGGAAAAAGTGGAAGCAGTGACAGATTTTATTTCTTGGGCTCCTGGATCACTCTAGATGGTGACTGCAGCCATGAAATAAAAAGATGCTTACTCCTTGAAAAGAAAACTTTAATAAACCTAGACAACATATTAAAAAGCAGAGACATCACCTTGCCAACAAGAGTCCATATAGTCAAAGTTATGATTTTTCCAGTAGTCATGTTTGGATATGAGAGTTGGACCACAGAGAAGGCTAAGTGCTGAAGAATTGATGCTTTCAAATTGTGGTGCTAGAGAAGACTCTTGAGAGTCCCTTGGACAGCAAGGAGATCCAACCAGTCCATCCTAAAGGAAATCAAGCCTGAATAGTCATTGGAAGGACTGATGCTGAAGCAGAAGCTCCAATACTTTGGCCATCTGATGGGAAGAGCTGACTCATTGGAAAAGACCCTGATGCTGGGAAAGACTGAAAGCCAAGGGAGAATGGGGCAGCAGATGGCATCACAGACTCAGTGGACAAGAATTTGAGCAAACTCCCGGAGACAGTGGAGACAGAGGAACCTGGCATGCTGCAGTCCATGGGGTGGCAAAGAGTAGGTCTTAGCAACTGAACAACAACAGCAATCTATTTAAAACAAAGATACAATCCATAATAATGGCTGCTTGAAAAATATAGCTGAAACAGTAAAATTAGAAACTCAGTGTATGGACTCAATAGCACAATGGAGAGTGAAAAAGAAAGAATCAGTGAACTTGAAGAGAGAACAGTAGAAATTACCTCCATCTGAACATTGGAGGAAAAAAATACCAAAAAGAAGAGCCTCAGGACCTATGGGCTTACAACAAAAGATCTAATATTTTTGTCTCTAAGGAGGAGAAAAGAGAGAGGAAAGCCCTGAAAGTGTTCAAAGAAATAATGGCTGAATAATTCCCCAAATTTGGGAAAACAGATAAGTTTACAGATTCAAGAAGTTGAGAAAAACCCAAATAAGATAGATTCAAAGAACTCGATGCCAAAACATGTCATAACCAAACTTTGGAAAACTAAGACAAAGCAAAAATCTTGAAATTAGTGAGATAGAAATGATGTTTTACCCAGGGAAAAAGAGTGTGAATGACAGTGGGTATCTGGACAGAATTCATGGAAGCCAGAAGGACATGGTACAAGATTTTTTCAAGTGCTGAACTAAAAGAACTCAACTGCAAATTCTGTATCTGACAAAACTACCCTTTAGAAATGAAGAGGGGGGAAAACACACACTCAGACAAAGGAAAGCTAAAGGGATTGACTGCCAGCAACCCTGCTTTGAAAGAAAGGAATTCCTCTAAATAGAAAGAGTGGGAAAACTCTTGGAGCAGCAGGAAGGGAGAGAGAAGAACTGAAAAAGCAAAAATCTGGATCTCGGTATTTTGGAGCCCTGAGCCAGCAAATAAGAATCTGACTGCTCTGAAACTGCCATGCAGAGAGCCAAATGAAGACAGAAAGATGAAGTAGGGAGAATTCCAGTACAGCCTCAATGCTTATGTTATTCCTACCTTCTGCGAATGGGTGGGGCCATTATCCTGGACAGCCTGACCTCATCAGCTGATCCCTGGAAAAGATGGTCCAGAGGTCAGAGATGTTCCTGATGACTCTGAATAAGCTCATGTGAACTGTTGCCCACAGGAGCTGAGAACTCAGTCCTACCACTGAACTGAATTCCACCAGCAACTTGGAGGGGCTGAGAGGAGGACTCTGCACTCTCGCTGAGAATGCAGCTCAGCTAAGAGAACCCAGCTAAGCTGTGCCTGGATTCCTGACCCACACTAACTATGAGGTAACAAATGAATGCTGGTTTCCACAAAAGGAAAAAAAGGCACATGTAGTCTTCTGACTATAGATGGAGAAACAGTGGAAATAGATGGAGAAACAGAGGAAACAGTGGCAGACTCTATTTTTTTGGACTCCAAAATCACTGCAGATGGTGACTGCAGCCATGAAATAAAAATGAGTGCCAAAAAATCGATGCTTTTGAACTATGGTGTTGGAGAAGACTCTTGAGAGTCCCTTGGACTGCAAGGAGATCCAACCAGTCCATCCTAAAGGAGATCAGTCCTGGGTGTTCATTGGAAGGACTGATGCTGAAGCTGGAACTCCAATACTTTGGCCACCTGGTGGGAAGAGCCGACTCATTGGAAAAGACCCTGATGCTGGGAGGGATTGGGGGCAGGAGGAAAAGGGGATGACAGAGGATGAGATAGCTGGATGGCATCACTGACTCGATGGACATGAGTTTGAGTAAACTCCAGGAGTTGGTGATGGACAGGGAGGCCTGGCATGCTGCGATTCATGGGGTCACAAGGAGTCAGACATGACTGAGTGACTGACTGCTCCTTGGAAGAAAAACAATGACCAAACTAGACAGCGTATTAAAAAGCAGAGACATTACTTTGTCAGCAAAGGTCCATCTAGTCAAGGCTACGGTTTTTCCAGTAGTCATGTATGGATGTGAGAATTGGACTATAAAGAAAGCTGAGTGCCAAAGAATTGATGCTTTTGAACTGTAGTGTTGGAGAAGACTCTTGAGAGTCCTTTGGACTGCAAGAAGATCAAACCAGTCCATTTGAAAGGAAGTAAGACCTCAGTGTTCATTGGAAGGACTGATGCTGAGGCTGAAACTCCAATACTTGGGCTACCTGATGTGAAGAGCTGACTCATTGGAAAACACCCTGATGCTGGGAAAGATTGAAGGCAGGAGAAGAAGGGGACAACAGAGGATGAGGTGGTTGGATGGCATCACCGACTCAATGGGCATGACTTTGAGTAAACTCCGGGAGCTGGTGATGTACAGGGAAGCCTGGTGTGCTACAGTCCATGGGGTCGCAAAGAGTCAGACACGACTGAGCGACTGAACTGAACTGAACTGACTGATAGTCTTTTGAAAATAAAGATATGATCTAAGTCAATTGCATTACGTATCTGTCATCATTTTGCCTCAATAAAAAGCACCAGATTTATCTGAATATCAAAAACTTTATAAAGTCAATGCATTCAGTGATATAAACTCAATGGAAATATTTTTCAGCTATTTCACAAAGAACTTGAAAATACGCCAGGCTGGATGAACCACAGGCTGGAATCATGATTGCTGGGAGAAATATTAACAACCTCAGATATGCAGATGACACCACCCTTATGGCAGAAAGTAAAGAGGAACTTCTTGATGAGGGTAAACGAGCTTCTTGATGAGGGTAAAAGAAGAGAGTGAAAAAGCTGGCTTAAAACTCAGCATTCAAAAAACGAAGATCATGGCATCCAGTCCCATCACTTTATGGCAAATAAGTGGGGAAAATAGAAACAGTGACAGATTTTATTTTCTTGGGCTCCAAAATTACTGTGGATGGTGGCTATAGCCATGAAATTTAAAGACGCTGGCTCCTTGGAAGGAAAGCTATGACAAATCTAGACAGTACATTTAAAAGCAGAGATATCACCTTGCCAGCAAAGTGCCATACAGTCAGAGCTATGATTTTTCCAGTAGTCATCTATGGATATGAATGTTGTACCATAAAGATGGCTGAGAGCCAAAGAACTGTTGCTTTCGAATTGTGGTGCTGGAAAAGAATCTTGAGAGTTGCTTGGACTGCAAGGAGATCCAACCAGTCCATCCATTTCCCTAAAGGAATCAGGCCTGAATATTCATTGGAAGGACTGATGTTGAAGCCGAAGCTGCAATACTTTGGCCACCAGATGCAAAGAACCGGCTCATTGGAAAAGACCCTGATGCTGGGAAAGATTGAAGGCAGGAAGGGAAGAGGGCGACAGAGGATGAAATGATTGGATGGCATCACCGACTCAGTGGACATGTGTTTGAGCAAACTGGGAGATAGTGAAGGACAGGGAGGCCTGGCGTGCTGCAGTCCATGGGTTTGTAATGAGTTGGACATGACTTAGTGACTGAACAACACCATATAAACATTAACGGCGAAGCAGTTTAGTTACATCAGGGGTTTGCTATTGCTCCAGTCTGGTACCCACTCACATATGCACTCATGTTGGTGTTGAGAGCACCACACAGCTTAATGTCTACATGGTGGCGTATTCACATAGGCGTGCGACATACACCATGAGAAAGAATAAGCTACCTCTGCACATACAAACCCCACAAATACAGAGTGAGTGAGTGAAGCCAGACACAAAACATATATGCTCCATGATTTCATTCCTATAAAGTATAAAAACAAATCTGTGGCCAGACTAACCTGTGTTATTAACAGTTTTGATTGTGGAGTTTTTTTTTGGGAGGGTGGGGCACAGTTAAGGCCTGGAAGCAGGCTGTGTGAGGGACTTCTGGGCACTGTTAGTTCTGATGGCTGGCTTCGGAGGTATGTTTACCTTTATTTATACCTGTCCTCTTTTGAATGTATGCTGCGTGTCATTAAACTTTTAAATGATGAAGAAAGGTCCTTCAACAATAAAACATAAGTGAAATCTTGATAAGCTGGAGAATCTCATTGCCCTGCCCAGGCTGACGATTCACCTTCTAAGAAGGGTACCGTGGCACCAACTGCATCTTTAAAGTGGATGCCAGAGAGTGCGAACAGGGCTGTGATATCACTGGGACAGGAGAGGTTAGTTACATCATCATGTCATGGGGTGGGCTATGACAGCAGCTGGGTGAACACTTGGAGGTAAATCATCTTCTCCTCGGTTTTAAAGCCACCAGTGAACGCACATGTCTGCCACCAAATGAAATGCTCGATGACTCTCCGGAGTAGGTGGCTGTCTAGCGATGCCCCAAAGTGGCACTTTGGTGCGAGGTAGGACCGCCACCCCTGACCCCACTCCTGGAGTTCAGTGTGGAAAAAGAACTGTGGACAAGAGTCAGCTAAGTCACTCCAGGGGAAAAGCCAAGAGGGGTGGGGGTGCCCATCCCTTTCCTTTGCTCTGAGGGGGGACCTGCCCTGCTTCTGCCCTGCCGTGGGCAGCACCCCGCCCGCTGCCTCACCCTGCCTGCTCCCATCAGGGGCTGTCTTAGGAGGTGGGAGGGAGGAGTCAGAGCAGCCCCCCGGCAACAGCTCCGTCAGCCCCCAGATCGCTGGATGCCCCTGGACTCTGGAGCACTCATTTAAATCTAAAGCTGGGCCGAGGGGCTGGTGGGGGTGCCAAGCTACAGCACTGGCGCTCTTCCCTGCGCTGACTGGGAGCCAGCTTGGCCCTTGGTTCGGGATTTGTGAGGCTGGGTGTCTCCCGTTGTGGACCCTTGCTCTTTCATCTGTGTATGTGCATCAGACTTAGACTTGGGAGGATTTTTACCTGGGTGTGGGATGGTGCTCAGTCGCTCAGTCGTGTCCTACTCTTTGCAGCCCCAAGGATGGTAGCCCGCCAGGCTCCTCCGTCCATGGGATTTTCCAGGCAAGAATACTGGAGTGGGGTGCCATTCCCTTCTCCGGGGATCTTCCAGACCCAGGGATTGAACTCGCGTCTCTTGTGCCTCCTTGTCCCCTGCATTGGCAGGTGGATTCTTTATCACTAGTGCCACCTAGGAAGTGCGTGGGCTGGAGGTGTCTT
The DNA here is from genome assembly GCF_033118175.1 of Dama dama. Classification (NCBI taxonomy): domain Eukaryota; kingdom Metazoa; phylum Chordata; class Mammalia; order Artiodactyla; family Cervidae; genus Dama; species Dama dama. The sequence goes on along the minus strand of NC_083700.1, from coordinate 114,560,438 downwards.
ATATGCCACAGGTAGCAAGTGCTCAAAGGTCATTCTTCCTCCCCTAAATGAACAGACAGCCCAGAGGGGATTGCTTTCAGCCAAGGCGACACTTCATTACAAAATACTCACAACCAGTAATTTTCAAGCAGCTGTTTCTTTTAATTCCTTCGTCATTTTAAAGATAAGAGTCTGCTTATAACAATAACCACCATAAAATGATTAACAACTGTTTAGAGACATAGCTAATACAGAAAAATGAGTTAGACATGCCTGTGCGTTTTGGAAGGCTAGTGGGCAAGTGTAAAAGATGAAGGGTCCCTCCTCCATCTGTGCTTTCCTTGGCTTCGGGGTGAAATGCACCAACATGAGAGGAGAGTATCCTTTTTCAATCACCTGAACCTGTCTCCCTGCAAACTGTGATTAGCTGTTTGCTGGCCTACCATCCTTGTTCAGTCTTTCAGACTTGCACATTTTTCTTGCCTGCTTCAAATCACAAGGCTACTCTATGTCTGAAGCCCGTTTGATTTTACTTTTCAATGCAACAAAGCTCACACAAATCAGCTTTTAAGGTCTGTAGGAGACTCGTCATATTTATTTTCTCAAGTTATTGGATCTGATCCCACGGCCCGAGAGATGTAGTGGAGAGGGAGTCTGTTTGTTCCACAAAGTGTGTTTTCATCAGTATTAAAAGTCTTCACTGTAGAACTGATTAATAGAGTATGTTTGAATTAACTAGTCATTTCATGCTTCTTCTGAATATGTTTTAACTGAAAAAGGCAACACCATTGGTATGAGGGGACTTCTGAAAACTTCTAGGGGAGGTGGATATATGATTGTTTGAGCAGGAAAAATACTCTTCTAAATTCTTAAAATAACAAAATTAAGTTTAAATCTCAAAACATATTAGGTAATCTGTTTCTGTCTCTGGTATTTTAATTTCAGGATTGAAGAGACAGTAGTTATTTCAGGGGCAGGGGGAGGGAAGACCATTCTCTTTTCAATTAGCACAAAATTAATTTTATAGTTACTTCTTTCATCAGCTACTACTCCACTGATTTTTAAGGTGTGAGTTTGTTGGGGTTTTTTTTTAAGTATTTACCTTAATGCTAATAAAATTAAGTCCAATGACAGGTGAAGAAATTTTGTGAGAACAAACTATACATTACCAAACTCCCAGTGGGCCCCCAGAGTGGCGGGGCAGCATCTGTACTGTGCGGGGGGGGGTGTGCAAAGCTCTATGAACACTCTTAAAAGGACACACGTTTGTAGGAGAAATTGCGACACAGTTGGGGAGGGGGCTTTCTCCCTATTAACTGTTAATGATCTCTGAGACAGTCACACTCAGGAAAGGAGCTGGTTGATCAAACTGTGGAGGGACAAAGATTCAGGAAAGCTTTGATGCTTCCTTAGAGAGGAATTGGAGACCTAAGGGGGAATTGATGGTGGCTAAGAGCTCTTAATAGGAAAGCACATCATGGCCTTATTTATCCTTTCAAAAGTGCTTCCCACACGTGGTGGAAATGCTGCAGACATCCCCTCTGCAGACCTGTTGCAGGAGGACGCAGTGACGAGAAGGGAGTCTGTGAGGTTGCAGTGGAGTGCGTTCTTTGACCAAATTCAGAACCAGGCTCTCTGGAATCCTTCTGCTTTAAGGCGGTCCCGGCACGGGGCTCCTGCCGCAGCCATGGCCAGCACCAAGCTGATTATCTCTGCTTTTTATCTGCGGGCGGAAATGGGAGCAATACTTGCAAAATTAGCTCCATAAATAAATGCTGAGGTCTGATTGCCCGGTCAGCCCTGGCCCGGGAGGCAGTGGGTCCTCCCGTCTCTTCCATCTCTGGTCATGGCTGCCCAGAGTGTAGGAAACCTCAGGTTTTCTGCCTGCAGAGGCGAGCTCTGGTGGCCTTCATCTATTTTCATAGCAGAGAAATGTTTGCTTTGTACTAATTGGTCTCCCTCTTGGCAGCCCCCTGTGATGGCCCCAATTCTTGGAGCTGAGGCTGGGTTCTGTGTGGAAAGGAGAGAAGGTGATAGGTGGCCTTGGTCAAGGGCAGAGAACTCATGGATAACTGCACTTACTATTCTAGAACCTTCTCACCAAGTGATGGGTCCCAGAACAGGGACCTGCTGTCCTCAAAATCACACAGGATCTATCTAACTAGAGAAAAGTTTCTGACACCAGCAACACAGGGTCTGAAGGCAACATTCTGAGCCATTCTTCAGGTCAAAGGGATTCTCCTTCTATCAGGGGCTTTACTTTTCTTCAACATTCACTATTTTGCTGTGCTTATTATAAAGCAGCCCTGTGGTAGAAAACTTGGAAAATGCAGGAAAATGTAAAAAGATAAAAAAATAAGAGTCTTCATCAATTTAAGCTCAGAGATGACCACCCAAACTATTGAGAGCTGTGTGCTCATGGGCCTTTCTATGTGCAGTATCATCACCTGGTTTTTTTCCACTTAACTTTATCCCAGGTACATTTTCTATTCTTCAAAACTCTTAGGGAATTGTTTATACTGCCTGTGCAACATTTCATCACTTAATTTTCATGATTTATTTGGAGACGTATTTCTGATGACGGACACTGTGGTTATTTTCAGATGTCATTATTATAAACGAGGTGGTAATGAATATCTTCAGGCATAAATCATTGTCTCTGTTTTTGATTATTTCTCTAAAGGAGATGACTCAGCGTGGCAGGTCTGGGTCAAAGACAATGGACACTTGATCAGTGTGAATATGTACCTCCCGATCACTTTCCTAAAGTGTTTTATCAATTTGTAACCCCACTCCTGCCAAAACCTAGGAAAATAACTGCCATTCCCCCCACCCTGCTCTCAGCATTGGACATTAATGTTAAAAAAAACTTTGATTATGATAACATTGCTTTGATCTGCATTTCTTTGAACATCAGCAAAGTTAAACATATTTTTAACTTACATCACATTTTGTACTGCCCTTATTTTTAAAATGAACTCCTTAACCTTAAAGATGATGACTGTATAAGGCCGATGCCGAATGGGTTTTTCTAAGTAGCTAATGACGTCTATGAGCACCATTCACTGGGTGACTCAGACCGTGAAGGATCTGCCTGCAATGCAGGGGGCCGGGGTTTGATCCCTGGGTCAGGAAGAGCCCCTGGAGGAGGGAGTGGCAACCCACTCCAGTGTTCTGGACCCTGACTACAGTCCCTGGGGTCCCAAAGAGGCAGACACCACTGAGCGACTAACTCTTACCCTCACCCAGTCCCTGCTTTGTGATACCTTCTCTGTCAAATATTTGCATCTCTTCTCTCTTTCTGGGTTACCTATTCTATTCCTTCAGTCTGTCTGTCCCAGATCAGTCAACCGACATCATGGTTAAGGGTATTATTTCTCTGTGTTCTGACATCTGGTCAATAATAAGACCTTGACAACTGTCACACTATTATTCCTTCACTGAGTGTCTTTCAATCACTTACATCTTTCATAAACTGTCTTTTTATCCCTGGTAGCTTTTCAGACTTTTTTCCCCCTTATCCTTGATACTTGAAGTTTGCCATGTTCTGTCCTCATTTAAATTTGCTTTTATTTATCCTGTCTATGATATTTATCCTTCCTGAGGATATTTTAAAATCACAGCACTCATGTTTTCTTTCAAGGCTGGAAAAATTTCAGGTGTTATCTCTATGTATACCATTTGTGCCCAAGTTTCAACATTCTCTCTTTCTAGAAGTCTTATTGGATATATGTTTAAGCATCTTAATTGCCTACAAAGGTCCGTGTAGTCAAAGTTACAGTTTTTCCAGTAGTCATGTATGGATGTGAGAGTTGGACCATAAAGAAGGCTGAGTGCTGAAGAATTCATGCTTTTAAATGGTGGTGTTGGAGAAGACTCTTGAGAGTCCCTTGGACTGCAAGGAGATCCAACCAGTCCATCCTAAAGGAAATCAGTCCTGAATATTCATTGGAAGGACTGATGCTGAAGCTCCAATACTTTGGCCACCTGATGTGAAGAGCCAACTCATTGGATAAGACCCTGACGCTGGTAAAGATTGAAGGCACAAGGAGAAGAGGGTGGCAGAGGATGAGATAATTGGCTAGCATCACCAACTCAATGGACATGAACTTGGGCAAACTCCTAGAGATAGTGGAGGACAGAGCAGCCTGGTGTGCTGCAGTCCATGGGGTCCCAAAGAGTTGGACAGAACTTAGTGAGGGAACAACAACATTTTATTCTCTAAGTTTCCCAGTTTCTTACTTGTATGTCCACGTCTCTATTTTCCTGTGCTGTGTGCTGAAGAGTTTTCAGACTCTTTCCCAGTTTGTTATTTCTTTCTTCCGCTACATCATGTCTACTATTGGAACTTCAAAAAATTCACTACCCTAAAGTTTCTACTTGATTGTATTTCCATTATTTTTTTCTGTTTCATTATCACCTGTTCTTGTTTCAAATGTTCTTACCTTTTTTGATTCCTTGAATATTTAGAGTATTTTTAGTTTAGAGTTTCATTCATATTATTCTGTTAAGTCTAGTTCTCTGGGTGTGAATTCTCCCATTTTGTGAAGTGGATTCCGTGACTCTGGCCTTATCTGTAGTCAACTGTCACCTGTGGCCTCATTTCAGCGTGGTGCTTCATACCCCGGGAGAAGACGTGAATCTGGGTTTCACGCCTAGCGCAGCACAGGCTGAGTTTCTTCTCATCTCACAGCTTGTTAAAGGAAGTTTTCTCCCAGGATATGACGTGGGGCCAGAACACAGGGATTTCTCTGCTCTTTGTTCATGTGTGGAGAAGAACTTTCTAATTTCTGTCTCCTAGATTCAGATAAGGAGAGCAGTTCCAGATTCTCGCTGCTTAGGATCACGTGTGGCCTCCGTAGCTGTAAAAACACCAACCCACACCCCCTGTGGAGCATGAGGCCAAAACTCCTGCTTTTAGCTGAAATTTTCCTCCTTACTTCTGGGAACTGGAGATTTGCCTTTCTTGCTTTTATCTTGGCTCAGTATTTTAGGTTTAAATCAGCAGTTCTAAGTGTTTGGAACAGGCATGAACAAATCTCATGACTGCTGAGTCTTTTGTAAGGGCTAAAATCTACTTAATGATCATGAGTTGAAAATTGCTGTAAAGTCCTTTCTCTTCCCATTCTTAACTTTCTTCTCCCTTCTTCTCTTTCCCTTTTCCCTGTTTTTACAGAACTTTTTTTCAGAGGCATCTATCTTTGTGAAGTTAGAGAAACTTTGTGAGAATTTTAATTTGAATTAATTTAGGAGGAATTTTATTTATAGGATATTTAGTCTTCTTTATTTAGAAACATGGTGCAATCAACTCTAAGTTCCATGCTCATCATTCTGTTGTTTACTCTAAAACTTTCTTTTTCCTTCAAAACGTTCGTTCAAATATATGCAACATTTTGGGTCATGAATTGATCAATTTTCAAAATTTGACTATTCAGGTATTTTCAAAGGGCCTAGGAAAGTTTTCTTCAATTATAACTTTGATTTTCCTTCTATTTTCCTTTTTTTTAAAAAAAAAAACACAGGTTTCATTCTTCATTCTTTCATTCTTTCATTCTTCATTCTCTGTTTTCTTTGTCATTTTCTCTTTCATAATTTTCTTATTTTAATCTGCATTTTGAGATAACATTTCAGAAGCTTATTTTCTTTACTACAGATTCACCTTTCTGCAGGGGAGCTCGGGCTCCTCCGTGTCCGCTATTGCGGGGGCTCAGGCCCCGCCGTGTCCGCTATCGGGCGTGAGGGAGCTCGGGCCCCGCTGTGTCCATTATCGGGCGTGGGGGAGCTCGGGCCCCGCCGTGTCCGCTATCGCGGGGGCTCAGGCCCCGCCGTGTCCGCTCTCGGGCGTCGGGGAGCTCGGCCCCGCCGTGTCCGCTATGGCCCGCAGCCTCCGTGTAGCCACCTTTCCCCTCGCTGAGCAGCTGGCTCTGGTCTTGTCACCCCAGCACCTGCCCCGCGAGGCTCCACATCCACACGGTTGGCGCAGACACAGCGCTAGGAGGAGCCGGACAAGCCATGCAGGTCATGACTCTCCCCCTTCTTGCACATCACACTTGCTCTCTTCTGGGGAAAGCATGCTTTGATCATCCTTTTTGCTTCTCAGTCTGCCTTCCCTGTCCCCAAGTTGTTAGAAGCTCCTCCTTTCTCTGACACACCCTGCCCATCCCACCCCCACCACCTCTGCTTTGGACCTGATCTGAGGTTCTGCGTGGGACTCTTTCAGGAGTTCCTTCTCCTTCACCTGCATCTTGTCTCCTTTCACCTGGAAAGAGCTTTGGCCACCAGCAATCTGCTGGCTCAGAGCTGTGACTGCACCCTCCCAGAAGACCAGCCCCCTCTCCCCTCCAGGGGAAGCATTTTGACCAGCCTTGCTGGGTCTTATGCCCATCCCCCTGGCCTGGGGTCCCCCTGCATGGATGGTCAGCCCCTCCAGAGCCACTGGTTCATGGAGGGAAGGATGAGTTCCCCAGAAGGAAAGAGGATGGATGCCAGGAAAGGGAGGAGAGCCGAAAAGAGGAGAAGAGTGTGCACCCACAGTCTGGTCTGTATTTAGAATTGAACATTGGTCCTTTCCAAGGTTCCAGAGTAGCCACTGAGTCAGTTAATGAAATGAAAAAATGTTGCCGCTAGTTTGTTGGTGTCCTGGGGCTCAAATATCCTTCAAATCCATTGAATTCTTCATTTTGTAACCTATTGTTTCTCCATTTTTTTTTATTAAGGCATACTTCACTCAATAAAAGTAATCCTTTTTGGTTTTGACAAACGTATATAGCTGTGTGACCACCAGCACAGTCAAGATATAAAACAATTCCATCACCTTCCAAAATCCCTAACCTATTTTTGAATCAAGAAACTATAACCAGAGATTATAACTATAATCTCATCAAAAAATGAGATTTTGTTTTAAAATATTTAATATGTAAAGAAACACAGTTCTCCTCCATCATATTTATAATTGAATTTGTCTAAATTTAACAAATTTAGAATGGGGCCAGTAAATGAATGTGTGCGTGTGTTTAACGTCAGCAATCCTAATTCAACAAAATTGCCTTCAGAAGCCACCCAAGTATTCTCTCTCCTGCCAACATGCATTTCATGGCCCCACGTCCTTGAATGCCCACCCAGGTTGAGTTGCATGTCCCTTTGCAGAATTTAGAGCAGAGGATTTCCACTTAGACGGAAGTGGACTAGGCCCCCGGAAGGGAGGCGAGGAGGATGCCGATGAACCACCAGTGCCTTAGCGCCTGAAGAAAGGAGAAAGTTTATAGGATGAAGGGAGAGGAGCAGAAGGTGTCTGGGGAAAAGCCGGCACAGAGCAGGGCTGGGGCGGACCAGAGGCCATCAGGGCGGAGAGAAGGCAGGAGATGCTGAGTGGGCCGGGGCCTGGGCTGAGAGGCCCAGCAGAGGCTATGATGTTGGTGGGAGCAGGGGCCAGCTCCACACCACCGCCGGGCATGGCCGGCCAGCTAGGAGTGTGAGCAAAGCCTCTCAGCGACGATGACAGGGCCACCAGGAGAGCGCTTTGCCAACGTGCTTTTGTCTCTAACACATGTGTGATCACACACGTGACTCTTCTCTGCAAAGGCCATTCCCCCAAAAGCAAGCCTTCCATCACGAAGGCCTCTGGAACCTAGCTGCAGCACAGAGACCTCTCGGGTTAAGGCAGTGTGAACCGAGTCAGAGTCAGATGATACCTTTTTATTCTCACAGAAGGGTAGCATCTAGAGGCAGATGAGACAGGCCTCTGGGTTCAGGGACAGTGCTCAGAATGAAGGCGATCAGGAGGACGCAGCCTCCCAGCTCTCTGGCAGGTGTTTGCTCCAAGACAGACCTGCAGAGGAAGCTCATGTGACGCACCAAAGCCTGGCCTGGAGCCTCTGCAGCCAGCATGTGGAATCCCGGACAGCCTCATGTCTTCCCAGGAACAGCCATGCTGGCTGCGTACATGCTGATGTTTCCACGTCTGCAAGGTGAAGGTCTCTTACCAAGCAAACAGCATAGTAAATGTCATTATATGCGTTCAAACTAAAAGAAAGAGTTCTTGCAAACTCAGGGAATTGTGTAGCCTATTTTTCCAATTTTTTTTTTTTTATTAAAACACAGTTTGCATTTAGTAAAAGTCATCTTTTTTCTTTTGACAAATATATACACATGACATGGGTTTCCCAGGTGGCGCCAGCTAGTGGTAAAGAGACCTGTCTGTTAACGCAGGAGATGTAAGAGATGCGGCTTCCATCTCTGAGTCAGGAAGATCCCCTGGAGGAGGGCATAGCAATCCACTCCAGTATTCTTGCCTGGAGAATTCCAAGGACAGAGAAGCCTGGAGCAGGTTGCAGTCCCTAGGTCCCTAGGGTCACAAAGAGTCGGACACAACTAAAGCGACTTAACACGCGTGCACATACTTATGACACAGGGTCTCAGAAGAGTCAGACACGACTTATCAACTAAGCCACCACCACCACCACCACAGTCAAGACATGAATTCTGGTTTGTCACAGAGTGAATTCAAAGTTAGGACAAGCTACTACCACTGCAGGGCTGCCTAACGACACGGCTCTGATGGCGTGTGGCTCTCAGCGGCGCATCCTGGCCACACCGCTGGAAGCTGAGTGACTCTGGGTGAGTAACTCAACCTTCCTAGGGTTTTCCCAGCTACAGGGGGAGAGGACAGTCACTAAGGGGGGCAGTGCGTGTAAGGACGGGAGGAGCTGATGGGAAGAATGGAGGTATCTCCGGGCGTGTGTTGGCATCAGCCTCCCTCGGTCCCTGAGCTGGGCGTCAGCACACCCAGGAATCTGCCCTCGGCCTAAGATTCTGGGTTGCATTTCAGCTGGAACTGAGACCCACCGCGAGGAATGGGGAACAGCGACAACAAATGACAAGCAACACGGCTGCCTCTCCCACGGCATTTTCTGTGCTCCGAGCAGGATTCTGAGTATTTAATGGATATTGGCTCTTTTAATCCACACAACGCCTGCTGAATCTCTGTCCTACCCGTGAGAAAACCGACGTACACAGGAGGCCATTTGCCCAGGAATTCACAGCTGGTAAGGGGTGGGGTGAGGTCTGTGGCAATGTCTGTGTTTTTAACCACTACATGACCCCCTGTTTCATGGGTGAAGGCACCATGAGGAGGCAGAAAAATAAGCTGGAAACCATGAAAATAGATGTTCATTTATCTACGAGGAAAGATGTTCCCCATGTATAAGGTGAGAAGAAGCCACTATAAATCTAGGTACACCAAATAACAACAAAAACAAGCAATCCAATTTAAAAATGAACAAGAGACTTAAATGGATGTTTTTCCAAAGAAAATATGCAAGTGGCCAACAAGCACATGAAAAGAAGCTCAAAGTCACTGATCATTCAGGAAATGCAAATCTTCACAACTTTTACTTCATGTCTATTAGGATGGCTGTTATAAACAAACACAAAAGTGTTGGCAAAAAAGTAGAGAAATTGGAACCCTTGTGCACTGCTGGTGAGAACGCAGAGCGGTGCAGGCCCCATGGGAAACAATATGGCAGTTCCTCAGAACAGTAAGCGTAGAGTTACCACAGGATCTAGCAGTCCCAATCATGGGTGTGAGCCAAAAGTATTTAAAACGGGGATTTAAGCAGATGGGTGTGCACCCACGTTCCCAGCAGCATTATTCACTCTAGCCAAGAGCTGGAAGTGATCCAAAATCCATCTACAGTTGAATGGATCAATAAATAAAATGTGGTCTGTCCACACAATAGAATACCATTCAGCCTTAAAAAGGAAAGATATTTTGATGCAGGCGGCAACATGGATGAGCCTTGAGGATGTTATACTTGGTGAAAGAAGCCATTCACAAAAGGACAAATCTGTCTGATTCCACTGAATGTGAAGTACCTAAAAACAGTCAAGTTTGTGGAGACAGAAAGGAGAATGGTGGCTGCCAGGGGCCAGGGGAGAGGGGAGGGGACAGGGGGTCATGTTCAGTGGGGCCCGAGTTTCCATTTGGGAAGATGACAAAGCTCTGGAGATGGTGGTGGGGATGGTTGTACAACAGTGTGAATGCCCTTAAGGCCACAGAACATACACTTACAAATGAGTAAGATGGTGTGTATATCTGTTGTGTACATTTTATCAAAATATTGAGGTTTTATATCATGAACCCATTTGCAAGCCTGGAAGGAAGGAAGGAGAGAGATTATCAAAGTCTGTCTCTGGTGTCTCCTCGGTGAGGAACGACCTTTCTTTCCTCTGTTACACTTTCCATACTTTCTGATGCACTTTTACAACAACTCTAGGCCATTTACTGAACTCTCTCCCCTCTCCCCCAGCCCTCCATCCCCACCCCTCACCTCCATTCACACCTGCCTTTGTGCTTCTCCTTGATGGGTCCTCTATGGAGGGGGTAAAATACAATGAGACCCTTTTTCAGACAATAAACTGAAGACTGACAGGCAGCTTACATCACCTGAGGCCACCAGGAGGACAAGCAAGCCTGGACTCCAGCTGCCCTGCTAGGGATGCCAGAACCTCCCACCCCACCCCTCACACCCACTCCCAGCCCCTCACTCCCCCAGCCCCCAGCTGCCTTCCTCCAAGAAGCGGATCACTGGACCCCTGATCCCAGCTCAGCATCTCTATGGGAATGTGTTCGCTTGCCAGGGTGGGGGCCTGTGCCTATGAGAGTCCTGGTGCAACAGAGGCAGTGGCGGTTAGGAGTGGGATGTGGGTGCTCAGCACCCAGTGGAAAGCTGGGCTGCGCTCACCCCCCAAGTGTGCAGACCAGCTGCACCCTGACCATGTCATCCAGGGAACTGGCAGCCAGGCCCTCACTTCCCACCCGGTTGACCTTCACCCGTGACCCTGCAGAGGCAAGGGCTGCCCAGACCACGGGGCCCTCTGGAGCCAACACCACTGACTCAGACCACCGGCTACCACTGGACTCTTCCTTTTCAGAATGGTCTTGGTGGGGGCTATACTAAATTTCAATTCCTACTGTGTCTGAGCCCCATTTGTAAATCTGTTATCTTTTCTCCTCCCTCAGATGCAACGACCACAAATCATATTGGTTTACACTCACTTTTATACTCCACTCACTTATGTTTATTATCTGCGATCCTAGGAGATTTCTCTGGTAATCGAAACTATTTCTACACATCCAGCAGCCGAAGCCGCGAACCAGCCGCTGGCTGCACTCGGTCGGGCTCTGCGAGACTCAGAGCCGTGCCCTGGCCAGGCGGCGGGGTCCTCAGCCTGGGTCTCCATCAGTGTCGGGAGGTGCTGCGTGCTCCAGCTGGGGGACAGGAGGGGGCCAGGGCAGACGGCCCCCCCCCCCCGGACTAGTCACTGGCCTCTTTCCCAAGCTCTGCTTCTTCTTGGAGGTTAGGCAGCCACAGCGGCTCCATCTTCGATAGAGGAGACCAGGATCTGTAGTTTTTCTTAGCATCTGTCCTTTCCAGCTCACATCACGCAGGCTCGGGCTGTGTTTATTTGGATCTTTCCGAGGAGCCCTCTAACCGTATCCATTTCTATAGACAGACTTGGCAGAGTGATGGAGCTTTCCTCCTCTTCTTTTTTTAAGTTGCAAATGCTTAAAATTCTGCTGGCCTTTAAGCTCCCAGGGGGACCCCCAGCCCCAACCCCCCTGTGCCGTTACCATGGCGATCTCCCCTTCCCTTTAAAGTCTGGAATGCCACATTCCATAAGACTCACACAGAAAGTCGCTTGATCATAGGCGAAGCTCTGGCTGTCGATCTCGAACATTCTGTATCAATAAACATGCTCGAGACCCTCTTGCTGCCTTGCCGTTAGAAATCAGACTTGCAAACTCATTTAGGAGACTCTGGAGGAGTCCAGGATAAGAGAAGCCTCAGCCTGGGTATAGCTCGAATTATCTCCTGATTCTTTCCCTTGGCAGGCTAGCATTTTAAACTATTATTACAAGAACAACGGCCTGCATTACAGAGCAGTGGTAAAATTATATGTGTAGTCGAACCCAACACCGACCAGGCTCAAAATATTGAATTTTACACAGACACTAAGGCCATTTAAAATGCTAAAGCAAATTTAAATCCTTAAATAAATAACTTTAATTACATAAAGCACTAGATTTCAAGGAAATTATGGTTATTTGCTAGAGGAAAATAACCTCTAAGCTGTCTTTACGACTTAATGGCTAGTAATTTTTGAAGGAATATTCTCTTCTCTAAGCCCATGTGTTCAACCATTTTCTGAAACAGGGACAGGACTAATTGCTCTTGAGTAAAAGATTGTTCCTTATTTCGTGTCAGATCAGAGGGATGAAAATAAACAAAAGATACAATGTTTCTTTGTACAGAGAACTTGCTTTGTCAAAAAGAAGAGTTTCCACAAACAAAATAAAGCATCAGGAAGAGAATTGCTATTTTGTTACAATGAAACCTTATAATTCCTCTGTATTGAATAATGATGGATTTTATGTTTGTTACTAAGCAGAGAGCTTTTTAAAAATTATTATTATTATTTCAGGAGTGTGTTCTTCCTTGTTTGTAGCTACGCTTGCTGTGATGTGAAACAGCGAGGTGTTAGCAACTGATTAAAGGAGCAAAAGAAAGCCCTGCCAATTACAGGGAGACCTGGGAATCGGTTTCTGTTGCTGGACTAGATGACAGCCGACGCACCTGCAGAGTTTTACAAGCAGGAGCAGTGTGGAGACTGAGTTCGGGCAGTCCATGCTTGTAATGAATCCAGAAAAAAAGGACACAACTTGTTTTCCCTTAAAGATAGAGGCGACATGGCAAGGTTTTCAGATGTGTTTGGTTGGAGACTGAGGAGGGTGGGGGTGGTTCCCCGCAGGTGTGTCCACTGCTATAAATCTGTTGGGAGCGCTTGCATGATAAAATAAGAGAGTGTATCGCCTGCTTCAAGAAGACAGCTCCAGGAAATTGCGAAGACAGAATAATGCACACGAGTCCAAGCAGGGAGGCTGGCTTCCTCGTGCCTGGACAATCAATTCTCCAAACATCCAAGACCACTTAAATGCAGAGCTTAGGCTGGATGGGGTTGAATCTGCATTTTTACCCTAAACGAGAACGTCCACTGGAATATTGCATCAAATTAGTTTCAGGAAACTTTTCACTCCTGCTGTATTGTTTTCTCATTGTAAGATACACTTTCTATAACACGGCTCGGTAAAGAACCAATAATCCGAAGCCTGATTTTTTCCCCATAAAACCTTTATTGTGTAACAAGTCGATGAGCCAAAAGCACTCACTTTTAAACACTGTGGGTATATATATTAGAAACATGCTCTACTCCGCAATGACTGTGTTTGTGTATCTGTGTCAATGTGGGCACACATGTTGTAAAAGAGTTATATGTTCCAGAATTACAGAAATGAAATCATTTTCAATTTTAGAAATGTTTGGAGACAGAGAATGTGATTTCTGTTGCTAATTTAATGCAGGTTTTAAAAAATGCCTTATAACTTCAAAAAAATTACAGATGGAAAATATTTTTGTCCTTTTCTTTTATCTAGACAAATTCAGGAAAACCCAGAGATTTGGGATGACATTTTCATCAAAAAAATATCACCGTGCTGTGTTAGAAACACTCCTGTGGAGATAGGAAGGTAGGATTGAAAGCCTTTTTTCATTGAGGAAACCCTTTCAGGGAGATACACTCAAAATTACCCAAACGTAAAGTCTGAAGAGAGCCTTCAGTTAAACCAGAGATTTTGTTTTTTTAAAGAACACTCTATGATTTGAAGCTCTATATCTTTTCCTGCATGATTTTAAATTATTTATTTTTAATTAGATGTGACATTGTTTGCTAAGGTATCGGTACCTTCTGAAGGATTATAAAGAAGAAATTCATTTAAGCTTAAATTTAGCAATTTGCAATTTTCCAAGAGCTCAAAGGAGTGCAAATAAAAGGCTCATATTCAAAAGAACTCCATCAACTACAAAAGAGTCCATACTGAGTTTATTAGAAATTAACAAATTGCTATGAGAATACATTTCCAGTTTTAAAAATTAGTTTTCAAAGATTTAAGGAGAATATCATCTAGGTAGCAAAACTGGAAGTCTGTTCATTAAAAAATCTAGTCATCGTTAACGGAGGCTGCAGTTTCAAACAACACCAAAACTTGAAGTCAGGGAAATAGCTCGTCCTCCAGATGATTTCTCAGTGACCGTTTCATGTAGCACATCCCTAGGTTTTCCACAGAAATCCATCTTTTATGACACTTTCATTTTCTGAAGCAATCTGCTTCAGAAGTTCATAAAGAGAAGAAGAGCTTTATGGTTCCCTGTGAGGATTTTACTTAACTGTATGTGACTTTGTCTCATTGCACTTACTTGCTATTTAAGCAGCTCATCTGAACATCAGGCCACCCCCTAGGGCTTTGCCTGTTGGATTCTGGCGAGCTGAAACCACCGGTGCCTGCAGCTGGAGGGGCGAGGACCAGGGCTGCCTGGGAGCTGCTGTCTGTGTGTCCTGGGCTGTGCCCGCGCTTGGACACATGCACTTGGCTGGCGCAGGTCTGCCCTCTCTGGACCAAGGATGTCCAGTAAAACCAGAGGGAGGCTGAGCTTGACCTGTCTCTCCTGAGCACTCAGGGATGTGGAAGGAACACTGTAAGTCGGTTTTCACAGGAAAGGGTGAGCTGGGTGCAGGATTTTAAAAGGGACGTTTGCTTAGCGCCAGGAAGTGTGGAAGAATTGCAGCAAGGGCAATTCACTTTGGCCTTTGGCCTTTGGCAAGTTTCATTCACTTTGGCTGCGGGCTGTGATCCTGACGCGGGGAGGGGGCCTGGCTGGCGTGAAGGCTGCGGGTCCCTGCTCTGCGCCTACGTTCAGGACGGGTGGGCAGGGAGAGGTGAGCAACGGCACAGGTCCAGGAGGGTTTCGGTCATCAGGACAAAGACGAGGCTTTGCGAGAGTGCCTGGAACGGGGCACATGCCCCATGAGCTGCAGACTGTGCAGGGGGGAGCCATCACCCCACCCCACCCGCTCTGATGACCTCTGTCTCGTGCATTTAGTAACCGCCCATTGGAGAAGTACCTTTTTCAGCAAACTGACACTTATTCTGTGCTTTCAGATCACGTGAAAGGTTCTTTTCAGGTTCTGGATTTTTTTTTTTTTTTTTTTAATCCAATTCCAAATTTCAAACAGCATCTGATCCCGGGCTGTATAGCCCATGCCAGGCACCGGGATGGGTGAGCTCCCAGGCAAGAAGGAAGGAATCCAGGCCGCACCAGCACACCTGTGACTCAGGGGAGGGGCTCCTGGACGCCAGGCTGGGAGGGGACATGCACCCCCTCCCAGAGGGGGATGTGATTGCCTGGCTTCCTGTCGCTGGCAGTTCATGCGATGGTGGCTCCCCTGCCAGGAACCATGGAAACAACCCACATGTCCAGCAGCAGAAGAATGGGAAAGCAAGTGGTGGTCCCTGCACACGGTGGAATATTACACAGCCTGAAAGGGAAGGCCACTTGGGTACAGGCTACAACACAGAACCTTGAAGCCTGACCTTATGCTCGCTGAACTAAAACAGTCATGAAAAGACCAACACTGCATGCTTCTGAGGCGGTCCCTGCAATAGTCAAATTCATGGAGATGGAAAGTCAAATGGGAGTCATGGAGGAGGACAGGGATTTAGTGTCCAATGGGGACAGAGTCTCAGGCTGGGATGGTGAGAAGGTTCTAGAGAAGGATGGTGGTGATGGTGGTTCAACCTTGTGAATACACTCAATGCCAGTGGACTGCGTGGTTAAAGTTGGTTAAGATGACACAGTTTATAAAGGTACTCATATTTTACTACAATTTAATAATAAATTTAAAGATGAAGTAAAAAAAAAAAAAACACCAGAACTCATGGCCTCATGAGGCCACAGAGTAGCCACCTTCTGATCAGGACAAGTGGTCAGAGGAGCTAAGAGAAGACTTTCCGAGAAGACCAGGGGCCCAGGTCCTGGCCTTTGCCCAGACATTTGGGTCTCTCCTGTCGGGTCCCGGCACACAGGCTCTGCGTGAGGCTAGGCTGGCGGGGGAGATGCTGTCAGGTCAGGAAGAGGGCTGGACACAGACGCGAGAGTGACCACCTGCCCATGGGACCGGCCCCCAGCACCCATGCCTGGGCCCCGTCCCTGGACTGCACCGCCCCCGTGTCTTCTGCTGCGGCAGAGAAGGGACCGAGCTGCCTGCCTGTCGGAACCGCTCTCCGCTTCACTCCCGAGACCGCCAGCAGGTCACTGTGTGATCTCAGGGAAGATACCCACATCTCTAGACTTTAAATTCTCTAATTTTTTCAAAGGAAGGATTTGAACAAGATCGTCTCATAAATTCCTTCCAGCTTGGACATCCTGTGGTTTTGGACAGCCACAGTGATGACCTACCATTCTGTCATTTTTTAAAAAGTAATAATAATGTCATGTTCATGCTATTTCTTTTTGACGGAGGAAGGTAATCCTGACGAAGCATCTCTCCTGCTTACACTTGTATGTGCATGCACAGCGTGGAAAAAAGGTGCCCAGCGGCGATGCTTTCCCTGATGGAGAAGGTAGTGTTTCCATTCATGCAAAATCACAACCTCCTTGTAGCTTGCCTTTGAAGTTTTTCATCTGCTGCGTGACCACAAGAGGGCGGTGCGGGCAGCGGATTTGGTCAGGACATATTGGAGCCAGATTTGCTGTTTGTTCTTTCCTGGAGCCTTTGGGGTCTTTCTCTGGAGCTCAGTGCCTGCCACAGCTTCTTCAAGGGACTGAGGACACATACGGAGGCAGCAATAAGCTGAGACTATTTAAAAACAGAGTATCTTATACTCACCAAATAGAATTCATTTAACAATAAGACTAGCTATAAAATATTTTAGATTCAGATATTGACCTCCATCCAGGGTATGTCCCGGTGGCACAGTGGTAAAGAATCCACCCACCAATGCAGGAGGCAAAGGAGACCTGGGTTCGATCCCTGGATCTGGAAGATCCCCTGGAGAAGGAAATGGCTACCCACTCCAGTATTTTTGCCTGGGAAACCCCATGGACAGAGGAGCCTGGCGGGTTACAGTCTATAGGGTCTCAAAGAGTCAGATACAACTGAGTGACTGTACATACACACACACACACACACACACACACACACACACACAGATTTCATTGCAAAGTAACCTAGGAAGTGCCCAGGGCCTAAAAATCAAATGTCATGCCCCTCAGGCTTGCAGACTCTGGGGTGATGAGTTTCCAAACCTCAGAGGGGGTCAGGCTCTTTCCTGGCTCACCACGTTGCCATGAGCTTTCATCACAGTGCGCTTTACAGACCATCTGAGACTCTGTGCTGGTGAACCATTCTGGTACCAGACTGGAAACAGGCAAAAAAGTCCATAAGGGGAAATACACTGAGAAGTTCCTCCCACAAGCAGGCCACCCTCCTGTCCTCAAGACTTCTCCTTTGGTCCAGCCAGAGGGGTCATTTGTGTCCTGTGTCCCAGTCCATCCTCCCCTAACTGAAAGGTACAGCTGCCCGTCAGGTCAGCACGCATACCGTGTCCTCCTGGTTGATCATGACCTCGCCTCCTTTGAGGTCAACACCTGCTCCCCACACGTGCTCCCCACCACCTGCTCCCCCACACCTGCTCCCCACACCAGCTCCCCCACACCTGCTCCCACACCTGCTCCCACACCTGCTCTCCACCACCTGCTTCCCACACCTACTCCCCCACACCTGCTCCCCACACCTGCTCCCACACCTGCTTTCCACCACCTGCTCCCCACACCTGCTTTCCCCCACCTGCTCCCCACACCTGTTTCCCACACCTGCTCCTCCACACCTGCTCCCCACACCTGTTTCCCACACCTGCTCTCACACCTACTCCCCCACACCTGCTCCCCACACCCACTCCCCACACCTGCTCCCACACCTGCTTTCTACCACCTGCTCCCACATCTGCTTTCCACCACCTGCTCCCCACACCTGCTTTCCACCACCTGCTCCCTGCACCTGTTTCCCACACCTGCTCCCACACCTGTACCCCACACCCCCACACCTATACCATGTCCTTCTGGTTGATCATGACCTCCCTTCCTTTGAGGCCAACACCTGCTTCCCACACCTGCTCCCACACCAGTTCCCCACCACCTGCTCCCCACACCTGTTCCTCCACACCTGTACCCCACACCTGCACCCCCACATCTGCTCCCCCACACCTGCACTCCCACACCAGCTCCTCCACACCTGTTCCCATACCTGCTCCCCCACACCTGCTCCCACCTGCTTCCCCACATTTGCACCTGGACCCCTGATTTGAAGCCCCTGCTTTCAGCCTTGTCATGGATTCTGCATGAAAGATTGCCCCTGAGATGAGTGAGTTTTTACTAAAAGGCTGGGCTTATAGTAACTGTTTGCTTTTTTTCAATTGGAGTATAGTTGATTTACAATGTTGTATTAGTTTCAGGTACACAGCAAAATGAATCAGTTATACATACACATGAATCCTCTCTTCTTTTAGATTCTTTTCTCACATTGGCCATCACAGAGCATTGAGTAGAATTCCTTGTGCTATATAGCAGTTATCTATTAGTTATCTATTTTATATACAGCCGTGTGTATATGTCAATCCCAATCTCCCAAATTCAGGTGATGTTGTAAGCATGACTACCCACCAGGCTCTGCCCTAAGTTTTCCATTTGTGGAGACTGACTTGTATTTTCCAATTGACTTGCATCATAATTTTGTTTGTGACCAGTTTTCAGTGGCAGCTAACATTTCTGCTTTCACTTTCTCTAGCCCATGCTCTTTCTATCCCCCAACAATCTGAGAACCTTGAAAAGCCTAAGACATCCTGTGATCACGTTACTGCGGCAGTGCACTGCGGCATCCTTCAAGTCACCCTTTTGTCGTGGGTGGATACTGGTATTTTGAAGGCACAGTACCAGGCAGAGAATACAGACACAGTGCTGTGGAGCTTAGATACAAGTCTGTGGTACTCTCAGCTCAACCCAAATTTGTTGACAAATGTGTGTCTCCTGTTTGTCTTTCCATTGACCCAATATTTATTAAAGGACTAAAGTACACAAGACAAAGTAGTCAGGCCCTCAGGATGTTCTAAAAATACATTCAACAGGCTAACCCTAACAGGCTCCTTGGCCTCAAGATTTGCATCGAGAAGAAGCAAGACCTACACACACAGAAGTGTGCGTGGCTGTGGCTGTCCTCCCTGGGCTTCTCCTTGTTTGTGACTCCCTGGCTAAGTCTGCACATTCGTGTATGCAGGCACTCAACGTGTTTTCAGTACCCGCTGCGGTGCCTGGCACTGAGGCAGACTCGGGAGTGCAGGAGGTGGGGAAGATGAGTTGTGGGGATCGAGAAGACAGAAACACAGAAAGCCCTCACCACTCCCTTCCTCCTGAAACAAAAACAAAAACCAGGCCAAAGATGGAAAATCACTGTTTTCAAGACCCTGGAATCAAGCAATGATGGACAGTGATCCCTGGGGAGTGGTGAAGAAATGTGGGGAGCCCCCCCAAAGAGCCTTGGACTTTCAGGCCACCCCACTGGAAGAGGCCTCAGCCAGAGCCCCAGCAGACCCCCTGAGTTGAGAAGACAGAGCTCCCGGAGCTTACTCAAACTCATGTCCGTTGAGTCAGTGATGCCATCCAACCATCTCATCCTCTGTCATCCCCTTCTCCTCCCTCCCTCAATCTTTCCCAGCATCAGGGTCTTTTTCAAATGAGTCAGTTCTTCACATCAGGTGGCTGAAGTATTGGAGCTTCAGCTTCAGCATCAATCCTTCCAATGAATATTCAGGACTGATTTCCCTTAGGATGGACCAGTTGGATCTCCTTGCAGTTCAAGGGACTCTCAAGAGTCTTCTCTAACACCACAGTTCAAAAGCATCAATTCTTTGCTGCTCAACTTTCTTTATGGTCCAACTCTCACATCCATACACGACTACTGGAAAAACAATAGCTTTGACTAGATGGACCTTTGTTGGCAAAGTAATGTCTCTGCCTTTTAATATGCTGTCTAGGTTGGTCATAACTTTTCTTCCAAGAAGCAAGTGGCTTTTAATATCATGGCTGCAGTCACGTTCTGAAGTGATTTTGGAGCCCAAAAAAGTAACCTATGTTGCTGTTTCCATTGTTTCCCCATCTCTTTGCCATGAAGTGATGGGACCAGATGCCATGATCTTAGTTTTCTGAATGTTGAGCTTTAAGCCAACTTTTTCACTCTCCTCCTTCATGTTCATCAAGAGGCTCTTTAGCTCTTCTTTGCTTTCTGCCATAAGGATGGTGTAATCTGCATTTCTGAGGTTATTGATATTTCTCCCAGCAATCTTGATTCCAGCTTGTGCTTCCTCCAGCCCAGCATTTCTCATAATGTACTCTGCATATAAGTTAACCCACCAATAGCAAGACTCAAGAGGATCAAAGTGTTTTCAAGAAACTCAGTTACATCTCAGAACAAAACTTTAGAATGTTTACAAGAATACAAAAACACCCAGGACCAAACAGGATGAAATTCACAAAATCTGGCATCCAATCAGGCAAGCAAAAAACAAATAGAACTTACAATGAGAAAAAAAAAAAAAAAAACAGTAAACTGAAAGAGGCCTAGAACTGAGGCAGATGTTAGAATTATAAAAGTAATTAATATAATTATTGTAGACTGCATTACATATATTCCAAAAGCTAACACTTGGGAGATATAAAAATATTTGAAGAAAAATGGAAATAATAACAAAAAAATCCAAATTTGATGTGAAAATGATAAACTCAAAAACCCAAGAGGTTCAGTGAACCTCAATCATGAGGAATATATGAAGAAAGTTATAGCAAGTCACAAGGCTTCCTAGATGGCACAGTTGGAAAAGAATCTGCCTGCCAATGCAGAAGATGCAAGAGATGCAGATTTGATCCCTGATGGAGAAGATCCCCTCAAGTAGGAAATGGCAACCCATTCCAATAATACTCTTGCCTAGAAAATTCTATGGACAGAGGAGCCTGGTGTGCTACAGTCCATGGGGTCCCAAAGAATTGGACACCACTGAGTATGTGCACGCGCGCACACACACACACACACACACACACACACAGCAAATCTCATCACATTCTTTGCTGCTCAAAGGCAATAATGGAGAGGAAAACCTAAAATATGGCCAGAGACAGATGACATTTTAGGTAGAGGAACAAAAGTAGGACAAGAACAGATTTCTCATCAGAAATAATATGAGTGGGAAGATGGTAAAACAGCAAGTTTAAATTACAAAAATAAAAAAATCATTAGCCTGAAATTTTATACCCAACTACAATATCTTTCCAAAATGAAGGTAAAACAAAGTCTTTCATTAAAAAAAAAAAAAAAAAGGTAAAACAAGTGGAGAAATGGAAGTACAGTCCTAAAGGGCTCCTACACTCTGCCTGGTATGGTATAGAACCACTGGAAAACGGACTGTGAGAACTTAAAGATCCACAGTTTAGACCCTAAGATAGCCACTCAGATGACAAGACAAGCATCTACAGCTAACAAGGCATTGTAAGGGGATAAAATGGGGTCATAAAAGCTACTCAGTTAATTCCAAAGAGGGCAGAATGGGAGAATAAAAACAGATGGGACAATTATAAAGTGAATATCAAGAAAATAGCCTTAAATTGAACCCTGTCAGTAATTATATTAAATGTAAATTGCCTAAATGCCTCTATTGAAAGGCAGATATTGCCATATTAGATAAAAAGCAAAACTCAAACCCTATGCTGTTAAAAAAACCCCACTTTAAATATAGAGACGCAAATAGGTTAAACGATGGTAAAAAGATATGCCACGCTATGCCAGTACTAATTTACATAAAGCCAGAGTGGTAATATTAATATCTGACAAAGGCGATTTTGAAGCAAAGAATATCACCCAGGATAAAGGAAGTTAAATCATAGTGATAAAGGGGCCAATTCATCAAGAGGACTTAACCATCCTATATATTAAAATTATTAAAAGAATGATGGAATGCTACGAAAACTTGATGCCAATAAATTCATGGCCTTTGATGAAATGAACCTTTCCTTGAAAGACAAATTATCAAGGCTCACTCAACAATCTCCTCCAACAACAAATACAGCTGGTATTAAAGGAGAAAGTCTCCAACATCTGAAGAAATGAGTTCTGTAACCATAGTGAAAGACCCCTGGAGGCTGTGGCTGGAGTTTGAAGTTTTCCATTTGCTATTTCTGAAAATAGTCCATCCCAAAGGAAATCAGACCTGAATATTCGTTGGAAGGACTGATGCTGAAGCTGAAACTCCAATATTGGCCACCTGATGAGAGGAACTGACTCATTGCAAAAGACCCTGATGCTGGGAAAGATTGAAGGCAGGAGGAGAAGGGGATGACAGAGGATGAAATAGTTGGATGGCATCACCGACTTGATGGACATGAGTTTGAGCAATCTCTGGGAGTTGGTGATGGACAGGGAGGCCTGGCGTGCTGCAGTCCGCGGGATTGCAGAGTTGGACACAATTGAGCGACTGAAGTGATTTCTGAAAAAGGAACCACAGATAATGTGAGCTTGAATCTGGATTAGCCACAGATGAAATCCCTTGCCCAAAGTCAGAGAACAAGGTTGCAGAAACAGGAAGTCTTCACTCAACTCAGAAACTCTGCAAGATGGAGGTCTCCTGGCCCTAGAATTTCCAGAAAGGGCCACAGCACACCTATCAGTCCTGAAACTTCACTTCGCAGATGATCAACTTATGGAAAACGCCCAGGGCTTTGTAATCAGGGAGGTTCACAAAAGACCTGCCTGCAGAACAGAGGGGAAAAGACTGAGATGCGATGAAAAAAACATGCTTTTGGAAACTGTTTGCTCTAGGACATGTCAGTTAATTTCAGAAAGCATCCTCTGTAGCCTCAACATAATCCAGGAGAACAGTCTCCATTAACAAGGGACGAATAGGTCTGAAACAGACAAGCACTGTTCCTGCCTGCCCCCTTTTCCACCCCACCTTGAACTCTGACCCGGACTTTGTCCTCTCCAGTTGCATCGCTGTTCTGCTAGCTTTGTCCAACCAGACCATGGTGCTGTCTCCTCCCATCTTGACCTGTAGCACCAAAGACGGGTGGCTGGACTGCCCCTCTCTGGGTTCACTGTCGGCAGCACATGGCATACTTCCTCTTCCTGGGTCTTGTTCAGGCCCTTTGCTCTTGCCCAAATCGGCCTGCAGACAAGTCCCTGGAGTTCAGAGTCACAGGCAAGCTCAGCAAGTCACACAGTGTCCCCTGCTCTCAGCCACTGGTCAGAGCTTCTTCTGAAATGCCCAACTGATGCACAAACCCCACAGATGCACCCAGGCACAGGGGCATCTGCTGGCCTGAGCCAGAAGCCGACTTTCACCCCCAGCTCCAGCTGGAGTCTTTGGTGCCCGTGGGAGGGGCAGGACGGAGCCTCAGCCCCCACAGCCCTGAGACCTCCTCACTCAGGCGGGGCACTGGGGCAGCTGCCGGGTCATAAGTGAGCGAGGCCCTGGCTCTGAGCCGTCTGGACTCGCGACGTGAAATCACACCGCGGATCTTTCAGCAGCTGTGTTTGAGAAGCACGGCCAAGCCAAGGCCTCAGGCTGCCTGGAGCAGCCATACCCCTAAAGTGCCAGCCAAGGGTGCTAGTGCTCCCGTGGGGACGAAGGGGGCCCACTCCCTGAGAAGACCCCTGGTGCTGCCCTCAGCTCTGAGCATGGTGGGGGTGTGGCTCTGGCTCGTCTAAGGTACAGGAGAGCAGGCAGGTCCATGTGAGGACCAGGCAGCCTCAGATGAAGCGGGAAGGTGGGGACAGCGATCCGGGTCATGTTGAGACTTCGGTGGGACCCCTCAGGGCCCCCCAACTCCCTTCTCTCCCTGACCCTCCCCAGCCGGTGCTTCCAGTGAGGGCAGGGGCAGAGAGGGCGACCCTCCCCTGCTCCCACTCCATTCAGCAGAGCCCCGGGTTAATTATCAAAGGTGCCCTTCCTCCTCCTGCTCACCGGAGACCCCAGGCCCCAGGGAGGTGGGAACCACTCAGGCTGAACCATCTTGGCAGGAAACCAAATTAGGTGGAGACTCTGGGCATGCTTCTCATTAACCAGGTTGTGCCACGTGGATGCCCGAGGGGGGCTCTGGGGCAGAGCCCCGTCATTGCCCGCGGGGCCGGTGGGCAGAGGACTGACTCCCTCCGGCCTTCTGCAGACAGTTTCCTGAAAGAAGTCATCGACCGGCCCGTGACTGAGAAAAGCAAAATGCTCTCTTCACAGCTCAGAGGCCAGAGAGCGGGTGGCAAGCTGCCTGACCCTGCGGAAGGTCTATACCACCTCCGGCGTGGATTGCCCCTCTCTCTCAGGAGAGCGGGGGCAGGCGTCGTGGTTGAGGCTCTGAGCATTTGGGGCTGTCTTTAGGAGGTGCTAGTGGTGGAGCCACAGGGTGGAAACCCGGGGAAGTCGGCCTTCTCAGCAAGTAGCAGAACAGGAGAACGGGGACCATGGCTGCACACGTGGACCCGCGCTTTATCCCTCACGTGCAGCTCCATGCGTCTGACATCTCTGCCACTCTCCGTGTGTCGTCTGAGGGTCTGAACACCCCTCTCCCCCACAGGGATATAAGACCAGGCTCTGAGGAAAAGCCGACTTCGGGGGCGTTGCTCTCGGTGGGCCCTGGGCTCCCCTCACAGCAGCTGACAGGCCAGCTCGGCAGGCAGATGGAGGGGCTGCGATGCTCAATGGCGCTTCTGGTCATGTCAGCCACTGGCCTGGCACAGCCCTGGCCTGCTTTCCCCTCTGGAGGCCCCTCTCTGAACGCCCCCTGCCCCAAGGTGGTCCCAGAGCCCAGCTCCAGCCTCACCACGCCTCCCTCTGTCAGTTCAGCATCTCCACTCGGCTGGAGCCGAGGCATCTCAGGCCAAGTGCCCATGACTCCATCGCTCCCCACGGCCCGCTGTCTGCCCAGCCGCCTGACACAGAACCTCGGGGACCTGTTTCTCCTTCTCCCCCCCTCCCACGGCCAGTCAGCTCCTCACCCGTGGCGGCTCCTGGGCCCTATGCTATCCCTCCGTGCCCACCACCCCTGAGCTTGTACGATGGCAGTTTCTGACCTCGCTTCCGCTGGTCTCAGGTCACAGCTGTGGCGGCCAGGACAGCTTACACACGCAGATGGCATCCATGGCTCAAGTGTCTCAGATGGCCCAGCAACACCCCGCACACCTAAGCGGAGCCTGCAGTCTCCTTGCTGGCAGGAGCGGCCCCCAGGGACACCCTCACCTCCCAGACTCCAGGTCTGTGCCCCTCCGGATGCCCTCTGTGACCCCCCCCATCTCAGGCGGAGCTCCCCCACCCTCTTTGTTCCCTGTCACAGGCCATTTGTTTCTTGGCAGTAGCACCTGAAATGGTTTAGAGCTACCAGTTGCTTCTGTAATAACCAGTCTCGGCTTGGTCTCCTCTTTCAAGAGAAGGAGCCCACAGGTCAGCGCTGGTCTATTTCCTCCACCCTGACCGTGGCAGCCTGCCCTGCAGGCAGTCAGCACCGCAAAGACCTACTGGTCAAGCGAACCAGCCCCACTTGTTCAACTCTCCCCCTGACGCTCTGCCCGTTGGAGCCCTTAGAGATCTCCTCCCCGGGGAAATCCTCGGGGATGTGCTCCGGTCCCTGATGGCTCTCTCACGTCACTTCTCCTGCTCGTCTGTCGAGCGCTGGACGTGGGAAGCCTTGTCTTTTTTGAGCCACCCCTGGAGATGCAGCCCCTGAAGTTGGTGAGTCCAGTGGGACCTGGGGAGCCTTCATCTCAGAGGCTGGGTCTTTTCTGACATGTGTTGCAAGGAAGCGACATCATGTCCGGATTTCCTGGACCCTGGAGGCTGTGGCTGCCTCGGCATTGGGCCATCAAAGTGTCCTGAGGAAGCAGACGGGACGTCCGCTGTCCTGAGGGGTCACAGAGGCAGACCAACGCCATTCACGTCTCGAAAACATGTGCCCAGAGGCCTGGGACTCTTGAGAGTCCCTTGGACAGCAAGAAGAACAAACCAGTCCATAAAGGAAATCAAACCTGAATATTCATAGGAAGGACTGATGCCCGATGCTGAAGCTCCAATCCTTTGGCCACCTGATGAGAAGAGCCAACTCATTGGAGAAGACCCTGATGCTGGGAAAGATTGAAGGCGGGAGGAGAAGGGGATGACACAGGATGAGATGGCTGGATGGCATCACTGACGCAGTGGACATGAGTTTGAGTAAGCTCTGGGAGTTGGTGATGGACAGGGAGGCCTGGCATGCTGCAGTCCATGGGGTCGCAAAGTCAGACAGGACTGAGCGACTGAAGGACAGCAGAGGCAGGGGTGGGTGTCCGGAGCAGGCAGGACACAGACCAGGAGCTGGGGGGAAGCGGCACGCTGCACCCCACAGGCCGCACCGTCCAGGCCAGAGCTCCGCGCTACACTTGGCCGTTGGGATCATTCGCGTGTGTGATAGTTTTAACCCACAGGCTCTCCATCTGGCTTCTCGATTGGCTGTGATTTCTTCTGAAAACATTCACGGTCCTTTGAAGTATTTATAATTGAGTGGGGGCTGGGGCGAGGGATCCCTCTTGGCAGTGTTTCGCAGTTTCCGCGACTGAAATTAGAATTTGGCCTGATAGCCAGGTGGGCGGGGTTGAGGGCCAGAGGTCAGATTCCACTGGCTTGGTAATGAAGGCTAATGAAGTGATGGTGGGGGGGGCTCTGTGCTACAGGAGGGAGCACGGGCTTGGGGGATGGAGGGGTGCGGGGCTGGGTGGAAAGAGGCTGGGTGAGAAGTGCTCCGTGCCTGCAGGCGACCACCAGCTCCGCCATGCCCACACCTGGAACAGGTGGGGAGTCGTTCGCCGTCCTGTCTTCGGCTGCTCAGAGGGGGCAAGTGACCTGTGGAACAAATGGGCTGGTTTTAAAGCCCAGGGAAGTCTCCCAATGCCTTTATCCTCTTTAAAGAAGTTAAAGGGTTGGGAAGGGGGGTTTTGAGGTGGCAGCATCACATGACAGGACCTGTTTTCCAGAGGGAGCTGGCACCGAGGCAGGTTTGCTCGGTAGGTCTCTTGGTGTGGGTGGTCTCTCTCTCAGGGGTGGGTCCCCCCACACCTGCCCCCTGGCCTGGGGCCTGCAGGCTTTATCCCAGCCTGCATCATGGGGAGCCAGGGGCAGGGGATGGGAAGGAAGGAAACCCCTGGGCAGCTTGCTCCTGGGCCAGAAACAGCACCTGCTATGGGCTGAACTGTCCCACTCAAAATCCCTGGGCTGAATCCCAGTCCACCAGGACCACAGAGCGTGACTGCATCTGCGAGCAGGGTCGTTACAGATGTAACTGGTGGGCGTGAGGTCACAGTGGAGGAGGGTGGCCCCATCTAATACGACAGGTGTCCTTATGAAAGGGAAATATCTGGACACAGACATGAGACGTGGTTTCGATCCCTGGGTCAGGATGATCCTCTGGAGGAGGGCCTGGCAACCCACTCCAGTATTCTTGCCTGGAGAATCCCAAGGACAGCGGAGCCTGGCGGGCTACAGTCCACAGGGTTGCAGAGAGTCGGACACGACTGAAGCGACTTAGCAGGCACACGCAGGCCCACAGGGAGAGCACTGTGTGAAGATAGAGACAGGGACTGAGGTGACACTGTCTCTAAAATAATTTAATGGCATGAAGTATTTTCATGTTTGACGCTTTAACCATCTCAATGTCAGCAAAATCAATGAACTGCACTGTGTGTTTGTAACAAATGTAGAGGTAAAAGGAGGGACGACAACAGCAGCAGGGCGGGGGAGGGACGGCTGATGTCAGCTTCGCTGCGTGTGAGGATGACCGATAGCGTTGCCTAAAGATTGGGTCTGATAAAACCATCTGTGCCATAAACCGCAGCATGGATCCACAGCCAATACACCGGCAAGGCAGGCAAGATGGAATCACATTCTAAAAGACGACAGATGTCAGGTTCAGTTACACTGTGCTCAGAGTGCTGGGGCATGTGGACATTCTCATCTGGTTGCTTCTATTTTCGCAAGAAATACAAGCAAAGTCATCAGTGCAGAGTGAACTTTCATTTATTCATCCATCACATAAATACTGTAACTACATACCCTGCCCAGGGCCGATCTAAGAACTGGGGGAGTAGCCATGAATAAAATGCCCCCACTGAGTGTACAGTGTAGGGGTGTAGACAAAGATTCACACACTGTTGGTGATTAAATGCTGTGAAGGCACGTGAAGCTGGGCATGGGGGAGTACCAGGGGCCAGGCCCCACTGCCCGCGGATTAAGGATTGGGGTCCGGGCTGCAGGTGGCCTGAGCTTCTGGGCTCTCGGCCTGGCTAAGCAGCACATCCTGGGGTGAGGGCTGATCACCGCACGGTGGATGGAGGTGGTCCAGGCCATGGAGAGGTAGCAGGTGGGAGAGCATGTCGGGGGAGGTGAGATGGTGGGCCTGGCTGGGGGCTGGCAGAGCTCCGGACCCCGCCTCATTCCTGCCAATCTTGTTGGAAGCCAGGGAAGGAGGAGTCACATCTGGGACCCAGGGGGCTTCCAGGCTCTCTGGACTTCTGTTGCAGAGAAGGCTGGGGCTGGAAGGCATGGTGACGTCTCACAAGACAGGGAGGAGCAGGAGAGGTCACTGTTCGGGGAGCAGGGCAGCAACTGGAGCCTTGGAGTTTCGGGGACCCGTGTGGAGGGAAGGGTCAGCATGTCACGGCTGTTTCTTGGACATGTGCCTCTGTGGCCAGACCAGGTGAGGGGGTGTGATATTTGGCTTTGAAAGTGAGATGGGGAGAAGGACAAGAGAGGTAAGCTAGGCAAGATGATGGTGTTGACTGAAAAAAAAAATGTGCAATGTGAGACTTGTGTATTGAGTTTTATTTGGGACAAAATGAAGACTACAGCCCAGGAGACAGTGTTTCAGACAGCTCTGAGAAATGGCTCCACAGAGACTGTGCAGGGAGGTCAGTATGTATGTGACTTTAGTGAAGGGGGTATGTGCATCAAGCACGTATTTTGGCAGAAGGTTGCCACTCGTCACTAGGAGCAGATGTCTGCTAATGGTTTCAGTGCTTTTCTAGACATGAGGAGATGCAAGAATTGGGCTTATAGAATCTTCTCCTGAAAATGCCTAACTATTCGAAGACCTGTTCTGCCATGTTTTCCCCAGAGCACAGAGAACTTCATTTCTGCTCTTGACCCTGAACTCCTTTCAGGGGGTGTTGAAGGTCAGCGGCCACAGCGGCTCAAGATTTAATCCTCGTAGAGATGGATGGCAAGTGCCCACGTGTAGGTGGCAGTGGTGATGGGCTGGGAGGGAAGAGGGCAGCGAGGGACCGGAAAGTCCTCCAAAGGGCACCTGACCTCGAGCGTGATGAGAACCTGAATTACTCTCCCCAACTGCCATCCAATCAAAGTCTTATTATCTGTCTCTTGGGAGTGCTAGGAGGAAGTTCAAATTGAAAACTACCAGTAACATTAGGTTTCATATATGAAGAAGTGAAGTCGCTCAGTCATGTCCGACTCTTTGCAACCCCATGGACTGTAGCCCACCAGGCTCCTCCAACCATGGGATTTTCCAGGCAAGAATCCTGGAGTGGGTTGCCATTTAATGTACACAAATACAAAGAGAAGACCCTGCACTGTGAGCTTATGGACATGAGGCCTGTCCTGCAGGCAAGAGAGGAATGGAAACTGACAAACAGGAAGCCAGGGGTGTCTCCTCCAAATCCGGGTACTTCTGTAGCCCCCAGAACCTCAGCCCACCTGGGGGCTCCCAGAGCAGGGAGCCGCTGACAGCTCTGTGCCCCTGTGGAATCTTGTTCCTGCGCAGTGTCTTTAGCCCCATCTCTTTGTCTGTTTGTTTGGTAAGTTTGCCTACTTCTTTCTTTTGGTTGTTCTGTCTCCGTGACTGCACTGGGGCTCTTCTCTAGCTGCAGGGAGCCGGGGCTACTCTTCCAGCTGCGGGGAGTGGGCTGCTCACTGAGCGGCTTCTCTTGTCGAGAAGTGCAGGCTTTAGGACACACAGGCTTCAGCAGTTGTGGCGCACAGGCTTAGTTGCTCCGCAGTATTGGGGGTCTTCCTGAGTCAGGGATCGAACCTGTGTCTCCTGCATTGGCAGGCAGATTCTTTACCACTGAGCCACCAGAGAAGCCCCTTTTTTGTTTGATATAAGAAAAGAATTATCCCATGGTCAAAGAAAATATCTATCTGTAGTGTTGGAAGTCCACTGAAATATATTTGCAGAGGATTTGTGGGAAAAGGAAGAAAGGAACCTACTCTGACTCCTGCTAAAGAGTGTTAAGGCAGACCATTCGGGCTATAGGTGTAGGGACCACTGAGGTGGGATCTTGCAGTAGGGGAATGAGACTGGGGTCACCTCCAATCAGAGCTGCAGGAAGAAAGGATTTGGAGAGGGGAAAAAACAGGAACTTGACCAAACAGAGCAAAGAAACGTAACAGTATGATCTTAATTATATAAAAACAGATGCTTAGTTGTGTAGATACAAAAGTAAGACCTTGAAGTTTTACAGGAAGGGGGACCCCTTCTGGGGCCAGAGAGTGGGCTCTTGTCTAACTCTCAGAACTGAATTGTCCTAGGACACACGAGCTGACAAAGCAAGAGACTTTATTGGGAAGGGGCACCCAGGCAGAGAGCAGCAGGGTGAGGAACCCAGGAGGACTGCTCCGCCCCGTGGCTCAGTCTGGGGTTTTATGGTGATGGGGTTAGTATCCAGGCTGTCTCTGGCCACTCACTCTGACTCAGGGTCCTTCCTGGTGGCCGTGCATCGCTCAGCAAGAAGGAGCTCAGCGAGATGGATTCTTGGAGACTGGATATATGGACTGGCATCGTCACTCTCCTTTTGGCTTTTCCCAAATTATTCTGGTTGGTGGTAGTTTGTTCGTTCCGAGTTCCTTACCAGGACCTCCTGTTTTAAGATAACTCATGCCAGTGGTTACTATCTTGACTGGCCAGGGCAGGCAATTTTGGTCAGTGGTTCCCCAAACAATTTAATGAATGAATTATGACTTTGTGTGGCTCTGTATAGTGTTTCAGAAGAATAATCCCTGGATAACTTCTCCTGTAATTAGATTTTCATCTGTTACACAGCTCAAAATTTCCATTGTATACTCTAATACATTTTTGGTAGATGAATGTAATTCATTTTGGCACCATTAAAACTGTTGAAAATTCAAAGAAGAAAACCACAAGACCATCAACACTGAAATATATACTGTCAATTTGTGTTCGAATTGTAAAGACCTTTCAAATCCAAATTTATAAAGTCCATTAAAAAGCAAAAATAAATACCAGTTTTTTTGTTGCAGCCCTCAAATTGATGACTTATAATTGTCTTCTAATAATTTATAAAATACATTGATTTAAATATTCATTTAATAACATTTATTAGTATATCCCTCCAAGGGATATTATTTTGAAATGTGTTTAAATTGTTTCCATTGTTAGTTTAATGGTTTAATTTCTGCATAGCAGCCTCTGTTTACATGATGTTGGCTGATTTTTATGGACTAGCATCTCCCCACTCATTTTCCAGGCGGCATTCTTCTGAAACTTGCAATCATTTTGCACACACTGGTCTACGTGTGATCTGGGGTCAGAACCTGAGATGAGAATGTCTCTGATTAAGGCAACACAGGCAGCGTGGCCACGCAGGGTGTGGATTTCCTGTGGAAAGATCGGAATGGGATAACTCGGCTCATAGAAGGCAGGGGTGGTGTTGTACACTGCTTCCTCGTTCTGAGGCTGGCTGCTGACTCTGCACCTCGGGAGGGAGCGGGCCACCACGTTCTGAAGCCTGGGGCTGCCATCCTGCAAAGGGGCCCACAGGGAGCTGTCCTCTTCAGCACTACTCTCCCGCAGCAAGACCTGGGCACCCAGACTGGACAGCAGCTTGATTCTCGGAAGAGGTGGGCAGACAAGGGTGTGCCAGGGGTCCCATCGATCCACCCCAGATGGGCAGCCAACGGGGAATGCTGAGAGGTTCAGGACTGGCTCCAGAAATCCAACTGAAAGAAGTCTTGCTCAAAATCATAGGAAGATTATCCATGACTTGTTGTTTTAATGACCTCAACCATCTGCTTTGTTAGAGAGACTGTCACTGGTTTGGCATCAGAAAGGATGCACTTGGCAGAGCTGACCCTGAAACCAACCCCCATGCTGGAATAGCAGCACTCATCAGTCAGGGGCTCACCATTCTGCCAGTGCATTCACGTGGGATCAGGGCACCTGCTCATTGCTTTACCACTGAAGACCCCTAGAAGGCAGAGGACAGAATGAGAGGATTGAAGTGTCATCAGCCTTCAATTGAAAGGTGTACTGAAGTCATTCTAAACCTCTTCCCCAAGTTTAATTTCCAGCAAACATTCACAGGAGGAACATTGTGAAGATGTACAAACATAGGCTTCACTGTTGGTGAGAGCAGAGAGTAGTGACAAAGAATGATCTGACATTCTTAGTGCCAGGAAGTGATAACAGATACAGTTTGCAGTAGACTGGGAAACAGCATGCAATTCACAAGCAGTCAGAACCACGTGGGAGACAGTCAGATTTCTCCTGGTTCTACCCCCCTGGCAATGAGGGTACAGCTTTGAAAAATAGCATAAGAGTGCCCACTCTACCCAGGACCTGAGAACACCCAGTGCCTCCCCACACAGCCTCTGCCCATCATGGAAGCACAAGGAGATGTGGTTACACTGAGGGGACTCTGTGAGCAGAGATTCTAACAAGTTATCTGAACCATTTCCCTTATTGAGGCTGCTTCAGATCCTAAGAGAGGGTTACTCTGAACCACTGCCAACTACTCTCTCCCCAATACTACCTGGTCTTATGTTAGTTCAGTCACTCAGTCATGTCTGACTCTTTGTGACCCCATGGACTGCAGCACGTCAGGCTTCCCTGTCCATCACCACCTCCCAGAGCTTGCTCAAACTCATGTCCATTGAGTCAGTGATGCCATCCAACCATCTCATCATCTGTCCCCTTCTCCCGCCTTCAATCTTTCCCAGCATCAGGGTCTTTTCCAGTGAGTTCTTTTCCAATCAGTTCTTCACTCAGGTGGCCAAAGGATTGGAGCTTCAGCCTTGGCATCAGTCTTTCCAATGAATATTCAGGACTGATTTCCTATAGGGTGGACTGGTTTGATCTCCTTGCAGTCCAAGGGACTCTCAATAGTCTTCTCCAACACTACAGTTCAGAAGCATCAATTCTTCAGCACTCAGCTTTCTTTATGGTCTCTCACATCCATACCTGACTACTGGAAAATCAAAGCTTTGAATATATGAACTTTTGTTGGTAAAGTAATGGCTCTGTCTTTTAATTTGCTGCCTAGGTTGGTTATAGCTTTTCTTCCAAGAAGCAAGTGTCTTTTAATTTCATGGCTGCAGTCACCATCTTCAGTGATTTTGGAGCCCAAGAAAATGAAGTCTGTCACTGTTTCCATTGTTTCCCCGTCTGTTTTCCATGAAGTGATGAGACCAGATGCCATGATCTTAGTTTTTTGAAAGTTGAGTTTCAAGACAGCTTTTTCACTCTCCTCTTTCACCTTCATCAAGAAGTTCTTCAGTTCCTTTACGCTTTCTGCCATAAGGGTAGTGTCATCTGCATATCTGAGATTATTGATATTTCTCCCAGCAATCTTGATTCCACCTGGTCTTAATCTCAGGAAAAGAACAGAAAATTCTGCTATGTTTCAAGAAGTGTCAGTACAACTCCTCTTCAGCTGCAGAGCTGACATATCCTGGGACCTCTTAGGGTGTGATCTGTCTTACAGGCCACAGCAGGCTTGCTCAGGTTCTCCCAGAATCACGCTATAAGCTAAAACACTCACTGCATACATGGGGAGATGGAGACTTCCTCCTGGAATTGACTCACATCTTGTCCGATCACAAGGCAGGAACACACACACAGACACACACATAGGCACACAGACACACACAGGCACACACAGACACACACATATACACACAGACACACAGACACATGCAGGCCACTCCGTTTTGGCCTCTTCGACTCTTGTCTCAACACAGCAGCCAGTATGATTCTTTCAAAACCGAGTCAGGTCACATCACTCGTCTGTCAAATCTGTCTTATTTGGGGGTGAAAATGGAGGCCCTCACAGTGACCTGCCAGGTCCCCGTGAGCCTGGCCCTGGCGCCCTCTGCCTGTGTCCTGTGCCCGGGCCCCTCCACACAGCCACGGTGGCCCCCTTGCTGGTCCTCAGACAGCCATCTCCTCCGGCCCAGAGCCCTCGAGTGTCCCATCCTTCTAGAAGGGTCTTCTCTCAGACATCCACACGGCTCCTTCAGGTCACAGGTCAGTGCTTCTTGTTTTTCCTGGTAGTCCTATCAGGAAATCCTTGGAACTCCTTACGCCCCTACCCCATCTTGTTTTTATCCATTGCACTTGTCACCTAATTAAATATGCAAGCATTTGCTTTCTGTCTCTCCACTCTGTCTCGAATATAAACTCCGTGAGGATCACACACACACACACACACACACACACACACACACACCAGATACACATGGACAGGCAGCTAGCAACTAGGACAGTAATAGGCAGCAATAATGTGCATGAATAAAATCTATTGAATGACATATTTTTACATATTTTATAATGAACAATATACTAAGGAAGAGAATACATTGGTAATGGTTTAGCGTGCACTTCGGATGTCCAATACAAATATTTCTAGACTCTACAATGGCCATGCAAGGTATGAACAGAAGATAAAAAATTACAGAAACCTCCACACATTAAAGCAAAAAAGTGTCACTGCCAGTAAAACACTGACTTGAGAATAATATTAAATCTTCTGCTTTACTTCACAGCCTATTTCCTTTGTGGTTTCCTTCTTCTCCGATATTTCCATTCAAAACTAGTTTTCTAATCCAAAAAGTTCTTGCTTCTTCTCCTAAGAATAATCAGGACCCATACTGAATACTCAGGATTGACTTTTACAACAAAATCAAAGCAGAATGATGCTTCTTCCCTGTGCTGCCCACAGGCCCACAGTATCCGTGTGGGGCTGGCTGGTAAACTGGGGAGGCGTCACAAGGGCCAAGGCCTTCTCAATTCCAGTTAGATCACCGTCGTATATGTTCTACTTCCAGACAATTCAACACAAAACGACCCCAGCATTCCTTGTCTCTGTCCATTTGGATCCCAAGCATCTTAAATGATGTCTGTATCTTTATTAAGATAAAGTTGAGAGAGTGTGGGTGGTTTTTAAGACACACTTATTCTTTTTCCAAGGGGCTAACATTAATTAGCCAGCAGATCTCCCCCACAGAATAAAAATGCCTTTGAGGATGTGAATGTGTTAGAATTTCTCCCAAAGAAAGACGGGTGAGAGCAACATTTCCCTTTTCTATTGTTTAAAGAACAAAATATGTTTCTTTTTATCCTCATATAAGAGTTAATGCAATGGTATAATAAAAAGCAGAGATGGAATTTCTTCTGTAAGGGAATTTCAAAGAGACACAATCTCCTTTTGAAAAGCTGAAATGACTTCTAAGTGAAATCTGCTCAATTCATGGGGTGAGCTGGTTTTTACCGACACCCACCACAAGTTATCGTTCACCTGACAGCTACGTGATTTGTCCAAATTAGAGAGGATGGTGGGGACCCGTGAGGTTACCTTTGCTAGCGTGAGAACTATGACAAAAATTTGTCTTTGAGGGTTTTCATTTTACTACTTAAAAAAGAACTTGGCCAGTACAGTCCCCTTCTTGTACGTTCAGGGCTCCATAAATTAATTCCAGTCTTTTTTCGAGGTGAAAGAAGTTTCTCTGATAAAAAGTCATTGATGTTTTCACATTTTTCATCATCTTTAAAGAAAAAGCTGTACCGCAACATTTTATAAAACCTAAATTTAATGGAATGTCATGTTCTTTGTTTTACAGTGTGGATCTGAGAAGAGAACAGCCTGGCTTTTTTTGATAATGAAAAGCAGAGTTTTAAACATTAAAAAAAAAATAAGAAAAAAGCAATATGTTATGGAATATTAGTGTTATGGTATATTGATGCAATTATTTTTAAAAAAGAAAAATAAAGTGATCAAGGTTTTTCAAACGAATAATATATGGATTCATTTAAGGAAAAACCATTTTTATGGATGCCCAGCATTTTTTGTATTACTTTTATTATGATGGTGCTTGAATAGGCATAAATATAAGCCAACATATTGACCCTTTATAGTAGCCTTTATACAGCAAATGAAATATGCATAACAAGAGCAGATGAAAGAGATTCTTATTTACAGCATCACCTTAATAAATAATGATGCTTTGCTGAGATTAATCTGTCTCTTAAAGACAATGCCATCCTTGGTGGTGAGGGCCTGGTCCCGTGGCTCACCAGACCCAAGTCCACGCGCTCTGTGATAAGCTGCCTCTGCCACCCCTGTTTACTCTCTAAGCGTGGCCTCCGCCGGCTGTCACCTGATGCTAATGCATTGCTTCGTCACAGACCACCGCTGTTGTTCCTCTTTACGTTGAGCAGTTACACACCTACACATCTCCGCCAAGGGCGCAGTACTAACTTAGTGCCCAAATCACCTGGCTCAGTTGGTTCTCAGCTGGCCATCTAGTCGATCCAAAAAAATTAAAGGCAATATTTTAAAACGCTGCTACAGAGGGAATTCCCTGGTGCTCTAGTGCTTTAGGGGTTCTCCAAGCAAGAATACTGGAGTGGATTGCCATGCCCTCCTCCAGGGGATCTTCCCAACTCTACAGTGGAAACCATATCTCTTTCATCTTCCCTGATGGCTCAGACAGTAAAGAATCTGCTTGCAATGCAGGAGAGCCGGGTTCGATTCCTGGCTTGGGGAGATCTTCTGGAATAGGAAATGGCAACCCACTCCAGTATTCTTGCCTGGAAAATCCCATAGACAGAAGAGTTTAGCGGGTTACCAGCCCATGATGAATTTATTGGAGTAGCAAAGAATCAGACACGACTGAACAACTAACACTTTCACTTTCACTAATGGTTAAGACGCAGATCAAATTGCCAACATTCGTTGGATCATAGGAAAAGCAAGAGAGCTCCCGAAAAACATCTACTTCTGCTTTATTGACTATACCAAAGCCTTTGACTGTGTGGATCACAACACACTGTGAAAAATTCTTGAAGAGATGGGAATACCAGACCACTTTATCTGCCTCCTGAGAAATCTGTATGCAGGTCAAGAAGCAACAGTTAGAACCGGGCATGGAACAACAGACTGGTTCCAAATTGGGAAAGGAGTAAGTCAAGGCTATATATTTTCAACCTGCTTATTTAACTTAACATACAGAGTACATCATGCAAAACGCCCAGCTGGATGAAGCACAAGCTGGAATCAAGATTGCCGGGAGAAATATCAATAACCTCAGATATGCAGATGACACCACCCTTGTGGCAGAAAGTGAAGAGGAACTAAAGAGCCTCTTGATGAAAGTGAAAGACGAGAGTGAGAAAACTGGCTTAAAACTCAACACTCAAAAAATTAAGATCATGGCATCCGGTTCCATCACTTCATGGCAATAGATGGGGAAAAAACAAACAATGAGAGATTTTATTTTCTTGGGCTCCAAAATCACTGCAGAGTGTGACTGCAGCCGTGAAATTAAAAGATGCTTACTCCTTGGAAGAAAATCTATGACCAACCTAGGCAGCACATTAAAAAGCAGAAACATTACTTTTTCAACAAAAGTCTATCTAGTCAAAGCTATGGTTTTTCCAGTAGTCCTGTATGGATGTGAAAGGTGGACTATAAAGAAAGCTAAGCACCAAAGAATTGATGCTTTTGAACTGTGGTATTGGAGAAGACTCTTGAGAGTCCCTTGGACTGCAAGGAGATCCGACCAGTCCATCCTAAAAGAAATCAATCCTGAATATTTATTGGAAGGACTGATGCCAAAGCTGAAGTTCCAATCCTTTGGCCACCTGATGGGAAGAACTGACTCACTGGAAAAGACCCTGATGCTGGGAAAGATTGAAGGCGGGAGGAGAAAGGAATGACAGAGGATGAGATGGTTGGATGGCATCACTGACTCGATGAGCATGAGTTTGAGCAAGCTCCGGGAGTTGGTGATGGACAGGGAAGCCTGGCGTGCTGCAGTCCGTGGGGTCGCAAACAGTCGGACACGACTGAGTGACTGAACTGACTGGCTGCCTGAGGACTCAGTGCTCTGACAGCTGGGGCCCAGGTTCAGTCTCTTTTGGGGAACGAAGATTCCACAAACTGCATGGCGCAGCCAAAAGTAAGTATGTAAATCAAAATAAAATAAATATAAAATTCTGTTAGGAGCACTTCTGCAGACCCCAGATAGATTGACACAGATGTCCTTGCTGGTCTCAGGCTGACAAATCAATGGTTGAAACATGTATCATTGTAAAACCAGATTTTCATCTTTCTCCTTAGTTCTTTCTTTGCAACAGGTTCTTCTCATTTGTGGTCTAGAAAACTGCTAGTCACCCTGCGGGATCCCCCAACGAATGTCACCAATTCTGCAAAATCTGTAACAGCTGAGGTGTGAACATGCACACACATGTGCACGCATACACACACCAGGTGAAGTCAACCCTCACAGTCTGCCAGGCCCTGGAGTGGTGCTTCTCATGGCTGACTGTTCCTCCCATTTCTATCTCTCCTGGTTCCTCGGTCTGTCCACAAACTCAGGAAGAAGAAACCCTGTTTCTTCATCTCTGTCTTTCTAGAACCAGGCATTGACAGGCTCTCAGGAAAGGCTGAATGAATGAACTGTCATGGATGGTCAACTGTATGCATCAGCTTAGCCCAGACAGGCAGTCAGACATCATTTCTGGATGTTTCTGTGAGATTACTTCTGGAAGAGATTGCCTTTGAATCTGTAGACCAAGAAACACGGGTGGGCAACATCTAGTCCCCTGGTCGAGGAGACCAGTGAGGCAGAGGAAAGGCGAATTCTTGCTCTCCCCTTGAGCCAGCCACCCATCTTCTCCTGCCCTAGGACCTGGGAGCTCCTTGTTCTCAGGCCCTCAGACTCCGGGGTTCACACCAGCGGCCCCTGCAGTTCTCAGGCCTTGGCACGTGGACTTGGTTGAACCACCAGCTCTTCTGGTTCTCAAGCCTGCACCTCACAGGATTTCTCTGCCAACATAATCACATGATACCACCTCCCCTCAAAAATCTCCTTAGACACCTGCATGTGCTATGGATGTGTGTTCCCTGAGAGAACCCTAACTAATACAAGTCAGGATGCACATGTGTTGGTAAAACTCAGAATACAACCAGCAAATAATCAAAATGCAAAGGAACCAGGGGATGGGTGGTGGGCGCTTGTGGTCCCTCCCCACCCTGCCCAGACCAGGCAGATGCAGGCTACTCATCAGGATTCTCTTCTGTTCACAGCAGATGTTTCAAATGGTTCTTGCAGCCACTCACTGTGCTGTTGGGCGGAGGCTCACGCCATGCATCTCCAATAAATCCCTGATAAACTGAAGCTTGGGAGCAGGAAACCTTGCCACACAGTTGTTTTGCCTCGAGGCCTGAGTGGAGATGGAGTGTGCTGGTTTCCTGGGGGGATCAGGTGGCAGGAACCTGGGAGTAATTCTTAGAGAGGGGCCCAGCTGCTCCCCACTGACTGCCTCGGAACAGCCTGCTGGGACCTCCAGCCCCAGGGAGGGGGTCCAGATGGAGACGGGTTGGGGTGATTGTGCCCAGGCTCCAGGGTGACTTCAGGTCTGAGCTCCGGTGAGCAGGGAGGGCCTGGGAACCGTAAAAGAATAAGAAGGCAACATAGCAGCATTTTTAATTTGAGAGTATCTGATTGATAAAGAAATAAATCCATAGCGTCTGTGGAGAAGACTTGACTGCTGCCCCAGCCGCCTCTAGACCATCAGCAGATGCGACGGTAGAATCTGGGCTCCTCAGCTTGCCAGACCCACCTCTCAGCAAGTTTGGGCTAGCGTCAGTCACAGGTTCATAGACACAGTATCTTTGTGTTATTGATTTGTAACTTAATTGCAGTTTGGTGAAATAACATGGTCTTGTTGCTGTTGTTCAGTCACTAACTTATGTTTGACTCTTTGTGACCCCACAGACTGCAGCACACCAGGCTTCCCTGCCCTTCACTGTCTCCCAGAGTTTGTTCAAACTCAGGTCTATTGAGCCAGTGATGCCATCCAACCATCTCATCCTCTGTCGTCCCCTTCTCCTCCTGCCTTCAATCTTTCCCAGCATCAGGGTCTTTTCCAATGAGTCAGTTCTTCGCATT
Source organism: Dama dama (assembly GCF_033118175.1). Classification (NCBI taxonomy): domain Eukaryota; kingdom Metazoa; phylum Chordata; class Mammalia; order Artiodactyla; family Cervidae; genus Dama; species Dama dama. The sequence continues at coordinate 114,520,249 of NC_083700.1, read as the reverse complement.
AGGTGGCCGAAGGATTGGAGTTTCAGCTTCAGCATCAGTTCTTCCAATGAATATTCAGAACTGATTTCCTTTAGGATGGACTGGTTGGATCTCCTTGCAGTCCAAGGGACTCTCAAGAGTCTTCTCCAACATCCCAGTTCAAAAGCATCAATTCTTCAGCGCTCAGCTTTCTTTATAGTCCAACTCTCACATCCATACAGGACTACTGGAAAAACCATAGCTTTGACTAGATGGACCTTTGTTGGCAAAGTAATGTCTCTGCTTTTTAATACGTGTCTTGGTTTGCCATAGCTTTTCTTTCAAGGAGCAAGCATCTTTTAATTTCTTCTGACACGAGTTCATGTCTAATAACCCCAAACTTAACGAATATACCTGTTCAACCATAAAATTGAGAAAAATTCATTTCAGCCCCGATGACTTCCTCTGTCCCCCTCTGATGAACAAGCGTCTGATGAGCCCCTCAGCAAGCAGTGCTGTTCCTCCCTCACCCACCCTGCTCCCTCCCGCACAACCTCCAGCCCCGTTAATCAGAGAGGCGGCACCTCGTAAACCTGCCGGCCCCTCCCAGCTCGCTGGGCTGCTGTGCAGATTTACGGGGTGACTCGGGGTGACTGCTCTGCGGGCGGCAGACGTTCACACGTGGACCAGAGCAGCAGCTGGGTGGGGGTCTGTGCCAGCGCTCGGGGCCAGGCCGTCAAGTGGAACCAATTCTTGTCTCCAGGACGACCAGGAGGCGGGATGCTCTCTGCCTCACCTTTCTGGTTCTGTGGCACTTTTATTTTGCCTGCAGCATCACGTACAAGATCTAACCAAGGACAGTCAGTGAAAGAGGTGTATGTTTAGGAGGCAAAGAGCAGACAGTCATGCTTGGAGAGTCATGAATGGGGACAAGATGCCTCCATCGGGTATCACCCCCAGTAGCCGGGTCACCCTCCAGGTACGTTGCTACCCAACTCCAGACTTGCCAGGGCAGCAGGGTCCATGCTCCTGCCCTCGGCTGTTGTGACCTTGGCCTCCAGGTTGCTCCTGACCCTGATGCTCCCAGGATGCTGCTGCACCAGCGCTTCTGGTGTCAGCTGATCCTCAAACCACCACCGAGGGACAGAGTCCGGATGAGCATCCCTGTCTGAGATGGAGAGACTGAGGCTCAGGGAGATGGAGCTACACATGCTGGTGGAATCTGGCCCCTCAGCTGGCAGCTCAGTGCTCTGTGCCCCTGCCCCCCTGCTACGGATCAGAGGCACTGGCTGAAGATAAACCAGCTCACATGTTGACTCACCCCCCGCCTTGTCCCGCAGACCCTGCTGGTGGCCAAGCAGAGCAGAACCTGGTCAGGAACCCCCGCCCCGGCCCCTCAAGATCTGGCCCTTGGGGAGCTCACAGGGGACAGTGGGAGCATCAGGACTCCCAAGGAAGGCGGCCCACTGGCTCCAGGGTGCAGGTCACGTCCCAGATGTGATGCCCTCTCACTGGGCTCTGGGCTCAGACCCGCGCTCCCACAGTCAGGGAGGGCCCTGGCCCCCTGCACCTGCACGGCTCCGAGCTCACCCCGCGTGGCTGCTGCACAGGACGCTCGTGGACTTACATCAAGAAAGCTGCCAGGGGAGAGCACGGAGGTCCCACGTGTACACTGGGCCTCTCCCTGGGGGCAGGCAGGGCACGGGCTCTCCCCACCCGGCATGCAGACCCCTCCAGAGAGAGGCGGGTCCCGCCCCTGGGAGCCCGGAGTTCAAAGGGGGACACGTGGGGACACGTGTGAGGCCTCCTGGGGACAGAGCACAGTGGTGGGCGTGTCCTTGCCCAGGAGTGCCAGGCAAGGTGGGGGCCAAGCGGGACCTCCGCCAGTCATCGGAGCTGAGGGAGGTTCAGGGAGACGAGGGCCAGCCTGGGATCCGAGAGGTGGGAAGCGCTGCCCATGGAGCAAGGAGCGGAGAGCGGGGCTCAGCTGTGGGCATAGGATGTGGTGGGGGGTGAGGGGCGTCAGCCTGGCCGCAAGAAGGGCCGCCCACCCTCAGGGGCCGGGAAGGAGGGGAGAGCAGGAAGGGCCCATCTGGGTTCAGAGGGGTCATCAGGGCCGCGGGGTGGGGCACAGGTCGGCAGGTGGGGCTGGACTTGGGGACAGGGAGGGCACAGCTGGGCGGGGCAGGCGGCCCACTCAGAGGGGAGTGGAATCTGGGGGGGCACTTGACAGCCGAGGGCGGTGGAAGGGGCAGGGGAGGGCAGACTCCCACACACCCGGCCAGGCAGCGGTGGAAGGGATGCCCCAGAGACGGGGTCTGCAGAGCTGGCCCCAGCCCTGACCCACCCGTGCATCTCAGCCCACCCGGCACCTGCGCGGGGACTATGAATGTGTGCCCTGGTGTCCAGCTGCTGCAGCTCCAGATCGTGGCCGGTGCAGGCCACCCACAATCTGGTGACTCGGTTGGACCATCTGTACAGAGAAGACCAGTCGCTTCCTCCTCCGGACACTGTATCACATGAGGACACATAACCATCCCCGGGAACTGGGAAGCCCCCCTCATGGTCACTGTCTGGGCTCATTTAGAATGGAGGAAGCAGGCATGCTCCCCCGGCCCCTTAGAAAGACCACCAACCATGGACCTGACCACTCAGCCAGTGAGTGCCTTGACTGCACCCACAGAATCCGAATGAAGAAAGAACCGGCGTGTTTCAGCTCCCATCTCCTCCCTCACTCCCGGGACTGCCATCCGAGGGCTCTTGTGGGCACTCCCACCCTCTCATAACCAGGCTCAGCCAAGGGTGCACCCCAAGGATGAAGCATGCATCCAGGGAACCGAAGTCCTTGAGCAGAACCCCAGGGAGACGGAGCCCCATGGTGGAGGAGGTGTGGAGGTACAAGGCCTCCGATGGCGGAGGGGATGGCGGGCAGCCTGGGGAGAGCCCCGGGGGAGTGCCAAGCCCCAGGGGAGTGCCAAGCACCAGGAAGCAGCTGCATTCAGGTGGGACCAAGGTCTGCGCGGGCAGGAAGGAGGTGGGCAGTGCAGGATGATGGGACTCAGAGCCAGGGGCCAGAGACCCAGCGAGGACCATCAAGGAGGCGCGGGGTGGGCGGCCCCGAAGCCCTGGGAGCAGGGAGCCCACTGGGCTACTACCCTGCCACAGGGGAGGGGCCGAGGAGACCCCCGCAGCGGGCGGTGGCAGAAGGGAATGGGGGGTCAGGCGTGAGGCAGTGCAGAAGGAGTGTGGTCAGCGGACAGGGCTGTGAGTGCTGGCTCGGGACTCAAGATGCTCACAGGTCAGGGCCCTGGGGGCCGAGAGAGGGCCGTGGATGTTGGACCCGTGGGTGCCCCGCCGGAGGAGGGAAAGGCTGGCCAGTGCCCTTGGCTCCGTGACCAGGACCCTTCTGGAAACGCTTTGACCAGCTGTGTTCAGGGCTGTGCCAGTCTCCAAAATCGTCTGACATATCTGGAGAAAAGCACCTTGTAATTACAAGGCAGTTTCATCAGAGTTTTCGGCTCAGCAGCCTGTGACCTTCTAGGAGTCCGGGACACATGGCGCGTCGTGGGTGCCCCTGAAGTCTTCTTGAATGAGCAGCACCGATGATGGCCTCCTCTCGCCCAGATGGAGGGGGGAGGTTACAGACAGGTAGGACCTGTCTGCCGGCTCCTTGGTTTACTCCTGGATGTCCTGTGTGGCCCCGCGGCCACCGACCCGCCAGCAGCCACCTGCACTTTGCATTAGCCAGTGTTCCTCTCCTGCAGCCCATCAATCAGTCTTAAATACAGGATTTAACACCACCCCGAGCCATTTATCTGTGAGGCCCGGGTTTCGGGCTCCTCAGCCTCCCCCTGGGCAGTTGAGGAAATCATTAACACCTACCCCAACGCAAGCCAGCTAGCTTTTCTGCTCTGCACATTAGTCAGACGCCTGGGCCCCGTGTCTGCTCCCTGATCGTCCCCCAGCCCCCGCTTCCCGCCGTGGACACGGAGGGACCCACTCACGCACCTGAGGCTTCAGGGGCAGGTTTTTCTTGGCCATCAGCAACAGTCTGGTCACACACCCCATAGCCTTTTCAGTCCCCTTGGAAGACACCTTCAGTGGCATCTAAAGAGCTGGAGGCTGAGTCTGCATGAACCATTAGCCCACTGCCTGTTGTGGACTCACCAAATGTCCCCAGAGGGGTCTCTGCTGGATCCTGTCTCCAGTTTCAGATGAATATCTGAAGCCCCAGGAGAATACGGGGCCAGGCAAGTGTCAGGACACTCAGCCGGGCTCCTGGCTCCCAGATCCAGGTGTTTCCATGGCAACATGCCTGGGGGCGGAGGGCAGGGTGGCTGGTTCCCTCCTGGGTGGTGGGTGGGATTTGCATCTGATTCAGCTCCAGCTTCGCCTCCCAGTGAGAACTGCCCGGCTGGGCCCTGACACCCTGAGGGACCCTGCCAGCTTGCCCCTGTAAGTCACCACATTTGGGGGGGAGGGCTTGGGACAGGATAGATACCCAGAGCCCCGAGGGCTGTGTCGGCCACCGGAGCAGGGCCGCGCGGATCCTGGGTGCCTGGTGTCTACGAGGCCAGGCTGAGCTAAACGGGTTCTGGTCTGGCTCTGCTGCGCGAGCCAGGACGGGTCATTCTGCCTGGGCCTCAGTGTCCCCCTCTGTCCAGCAGGAAGTTCCACCCCACTGTATTGTTTCTGCCTGACTGTGATACCTGTTCATATCGGTTGATAGAACCCAGGCTGGTGATATCATTTTGAGGCTGGCTAATTCTGCTGTGTTCCATGATCTCGTCTGTATGCTCAGCCCAGCCACCAGATGAGCCACGTTCCCGAGTGAATGGGTCAGTGCGAGTCCACAGCTGACTACATCCACAGTGCTGGGTGCCTGGACCCTGTACCTTCTGGTACAGAAGGTGCTGCGATCTTGTGGTGGTTGAAGATTCCCCTCCTTCCAGTTCCTCGAGCCTACTGCTCTTCCAGTTGGACAGCCCTCTCATCCCACGCCCCTGCTTTGGAGAGAGAGAGACACCCATGGAAGAGGGTCTGGAGACAGGGGTCTCTTTCTAGCTCTGTCCCCAGTCCTCAGAGGAATCTGATCTATAAAGTGAGGGGTTGCAGGAAGTCTAAGGGTCTGGGATTCTCCACACACCCATTAAATCATCCACTCAGAAATATTTACCAAGCACCGAGCCCCCCTGTTCTGTGTCTAATCACCATAACGGGTTAAAGCAAGAAGACCTGAGACTTCCCCCGACCCCGAGGGCTCTGTCTCCAGAACTACCCTCAACTTGTGCTTAACTGGGTTTGGCTGATAAGACCACAGATGTGATGTCCCACAATACACATTGCCCAGCATCACCCAGTTTGTTCTAGAAGTTCCTGTAGTCAATGCAGGCAACCTCATATATTTAAAACAAGATAGGTCTGCAGACTTTATTTTCTTGGGCTCCAAAATCACTGCGGACAGTGACTGCAGCCATGAAATTAAAAGATGCTTGCACCGTGGAAGAAAAGCTATGACAAACCTAGACAGCATATTAAAAGGCAGAGCCATTACTGTGCCAACAAAGGTTCTTATAGTCAAAGCTATGGTTCTTCCAGTGGTCATGTATAGATGTGAGAGTTAGACCGTAAAGAAGACTGAGCAACGTAGAATTGCTGCTTTTGAACTGTGGTGTTGGAGAAGACTCTTGAGAGTCCCTTGGACTGCCAGGAGATCCAACCAGTCCATCCTAAAGGAAATCAGTCCTGAATATTCATTGGAAGGACTCATGCTGTAGCTGAAGCTCCAATCTTTTGGCCACCTGATGCAAAAAACTGACTCATTGGAAAACATCCTGATGCTGGGAAAGATTGAAGGCAGGAGGAAAGGGGGAAACAGAGGATGAGATGGTTGGATGGCATCACCAACTCAGTGGACCTGAATCTGAGCAAACTCCAGGAGACAGTGTAGGACAGGGAAGCCTGACGTGCTGCAGTCCATGGCGCCGCAGAGTTGGACACAACTGAGCGACTGAACAACAAGGTCTGCAGAGAGAAAGAAATGGCAGTGGTTGCTTACTTAGACTTTGAACAATGAGTCCTTTCACAGTCCTTGAGGTGTCCTCCAAATCACCCCGACTATCACGAGAAACCGACACTTGCAGTAAATCTCCAACAAAAACGGCAAGGCTACAAAATAAGGGGTTTGGTTTTCCGTTACTCTCGACTGCCAAGTGACACTCGAGCAGGGCTGACCTGCAGGGGGGAGGTCAGGAGGGGGTCCTGCTGCTCTCGGACCGGGGCCCCCCTTCTTCCCCTGGACAGTGGTGATGTGAAGCTGTGCTGAGGGTGCTTTACTCCACATGATCACACCGAGAGATGTCGCTGCCAGAAGGGGCCCTGTGAAAGGACCATTTGACGAGCACGGGGTGTTCGGAGGCACACACAGCATTTCAGCCTTGCTTCCAATGTTTCAGCTCCAATGATAACAGAACAAAGTAACACAAGTCAGGAGGAAGGCCTGCTCTTCCAAATGCCGCTGTGTAGGGTAACGCCAGAGAGCTGTCCGCACACCTGCCGTTTCATCTTATTCCACGCAGCTGAGGTCATGTTCTTTATGAAAAGAATGAAAAAATATGCAGGAAGGAAGAACGCCTTGAGAAGTCCAGAGAAATACAAGAAGCGAAAGGTCTTGTCTTTAAGTTGAAAGCAATTAGAAGAAATTAAAACAATTAGAGCAGAAGGCAGCAAATTTTAAAACAAAATTGATAAAGAAAAATCAACAAAACCAAAATCTGGTTCTTTGAAAAGACTAATAAATTTGACAAGCCTCTAGCCAGGCTAACCAAGAAAAAAAGAGAGAAGACACAAAATACTAATAATAGAAATGAAAGAAAGATCATCACTACTGGTCTGCACTTTAAAAGGATGATAAAGGAATATTACGAACAACTCTATGCTCAAAAGCTTCTTGCCTGTGATGAAGTGGATCACTTTCATAAAAGACAAGAGAGATGCCTCTCTTCTTTTCTCCAAAAGCAAAGTGAACTTGGTCTATGGTTTTCATCCTAAGAAGAGAGAGACAGACAGACAGACCTAATACACTTTACAAAAATTAACTCAAAGTGGATCATAGAGCTATATGTGAAATGCAAGACCACAAAATTTTTAGAGTATTACATAGGCGAAAAATCTAGGTGGTATTGAGTTTGGTGGTGAGTTTTTAGATATAACACCAAAAGCACAATTCATGATAGAAAAATTAATATTAGGCTTTATTAAAATTTTAAAACTTCTGCTTTTACAAAGTCATTATTAACAGAATGAGAAGATAAACAGCAGATTGAGAGAAAAATACTTGCAAAACACACATCTGATGAAAGACTTACATCCAAAACAAAATGTGTAAAGAATACCTAAAACTTAAAGTCAGAAAAAATTCAATTTTAGAGGAGACAAAATAAATCTAAACAAATCCCTCATTAAATCAGATGTACAGATGGAAAATCAGCATATAAAAAGATGCTCATATCATTTGTCATTAGGGAGTTTTAGACTGAAATAACAAAGAGACGCTGCAACACACCTGTTTGTGTTGTTGTTCAGTCCCTAAGTCACGTGCAGCTCTTTGGGACCCCATGAACCGCAGCACGCCAGGCCTCCCTGCCCATCACCAACTCCCGGAGTCCACCCAAACCCATGCCCATTAAGTCAGGGATGCCATCCACTGATCTCATCCTCTGTCATCCCTTTCTCCTCCTGCCTTCAATCTTTCCCAAGATCAGGGTCTTTTCCAGTGAGTCAGTTCTTCCCATCAGGTGGCCAAAGGATTGGAGCTTCAGCTTCAGCATCAGTCCTTCCAATGAACACCCAGGACTGATCTCCTTTAGGATGGACTGGTTGGATCTCCTTGCAGTCCAAGGGACTCTCAAGAGTCTTTTCCAACACCACAGTTCAGAAGCATCAATTCTTTGGCACTCAGCTTTCTTTATAGTCCAACTCTCACATCCATACATGACCACTGGAAGAACCATAGCCTTGACTAGATGGACCTTTGTTGGCAAAGTAATGTCTCTGCTTTTTAATATGCTATCTAGGTTGGTCATAACTTTCCTTCCAAGGAGTAAGCGTCCTTTAATTTCAAGGCTGCAATCACCATCTGCAGTGATTTTGGAGCCCAAAAATTGAAGTCTGACACTGTTTCCACTGTTTCCCCATCTATTTGCTATGAAGTGATGGGACCGGATGCCATGATCTTAGTTTTCTGAATGTTGAGCTGTAAGCCAGCTTTTTCACTCTCATCCTCCAATTAAAAAAAGAACAAGCAAAAAGGAATTGTATAAAAGCACCATGCTCAGTAAAACATGCCCCATGAAGATGTGGCTATTTTGATACTCCTTACTCAATCTGCAGGAACTGAATGGTTGAGTAAAGAGATGGTGGAAGCCACGTTCTCACTGTTGGAGTTGAAATTCTTATCTCAGCAAGGAGAGGAGAGTAAAATGACCCATGAGGTACTGGGTTATAGTTAGAGAATCAGTAGAACTCGTGTTAACCTAATACAGGTACAGATGGCTACACAGAGAAATATTTGTAAGCGTGTGTGTGCCTGGGTTAGGACATACACATATCCTCACTCTGCCCGTCATTGTTTGTTGTCCAGTCGCTCAGTGACCCCATGGACTGCAGCACCCCAGGCTTCCCTGTCCTTCACGATCTTCCTGAATTTGCTCACATTCATGTCCATTGAGTCAGTGATGCTATCTATCCATCTCCTCCTCTGCCACCCCCTTATCCTTTTGCTTTCAATCTTTCCCAGCATCAGAGTCTTTTCCAAATGATTCAGCTCTTCCCATCAGGTGGCCAAAGTATTGGAGCTTCAGCCTCAGTATCAGTCTTTCCAATGAATATTCAGGGTTGATTTCCTTTAGGATTGACTGGTTTGATTTCCTTCCAGTCCAAGGGACTCTCAAGAGACTTCAGCACCACGAGTTGAAACCATTAGTTCTTTGGCACTCAGACTGCTTTCTGGCCGAACTCTCACATCCATACTTGACTATTGGGAAAATCCATAGCTTTGACTATATGGATCTTTGTCAGCAAAGTCATGTCTGTGCTTCGACTTAAAAGACAAGATCCCCGCATGCAAAAAACACAGGCAGCACCCAGATCTTGGTTTCTCATGCCATTCTCCCATGAAAGGAACCAGACTCTTTAGAAAAATGGCTGATTCTAGGACTTGGGGAGGAAATATACAAGATAAGCCTGGAGAAGAAAGTGAGAAAGAGAGGAAAAAAGAAAGAAAGCAAGAAATAAAGAGAGAATGGAGTCCTAAAAGAGTGAGAACTTAGCTTCACCCAAATACCTACACACCGATATTCACAGCAACGCCATGCCTCGTGGCCCAAACCTGGACGTGACCAAGATGTCCCTCAGTAGGTGGGTGGAAAAGTAAACTGAAGTCCATCCAGAGAGTGGAATAGTACTCAGCACTGAAAAGAAATGAGGCTTCAAACCGTGAAAAGACTATAAAGAAAATTTAAATGCACATTACTAAGTGTAAGAAGCCAATTTGAAAAATGATCATTTTCATATATGCTGTATGATTTCAACTGTATGACATTCTGGAAAAGGACAAACCATGGAGATGGTAAAAAGATGAGGGGTGGCCAGAGGCTGGGGGAGGGACGATGTACAGAGCGCAGAGGATCTTAGGGCAGTGAAACTATCCTGCACAATACTGTGGTGCTAGACGCATGTCATTACACATTTGTCCAAACCCGTGGCAAGTACAACACAAACAGTGAGCAGGAGGGGAAGCCACAGACCCAGGGTGATGGTGGCGTGTGAGTGTCGGTTCTTCAGCTGTGACAGAGCTGCCCTCTGGAGGGACACGTTGACAACGGGGGAGGGCCTGTCTGTGCGTGAGAAGGAAGCACAGGGGGTGTAAGACGTCTCTGTGCCTTCCCCTCACCACTGCTGTGAACTGGAAACTGTTCTAAGAAACCAAAGCTTTAAATCTGAGCTAAAATTACGAGCCAAAAAATATTTTAAGTTAATAAACTAAAAGTTAAAATTTGAAAAGGAAGGAAGAGGGGGAAACAGACACGTCTCCCAAGGCCGGTGTAGGTTTAAATGACTCAGTGGAGACATAGGGGAGCATGGTGTCTTTAGCCACACGCACTCTGGTGGCTGATCCTTGGATGGAGATGTTGGCGGAGGTGGCGAGTCCTTGTTTAAGCTGAGCTGAGTTCAGACCACCCATGCAGCCCTGACAGATGGGCGGGGACCTAGGGCCTCATGGGGGTCACAGCAAATGTGACCCAATAACTAAACCTCAGAGTAAATGAGGGGTGAGTCCCTTGGTCTCCCAGGTTCACCCTGTAACTGAAGCCCTCATCACACTGAATTTCAAGGCTCTTCTGTCCATGCCGGGTTTCTCTTCCTCGGCTGTGTCGTCACCTGGAGTCAGGTCATTCCAGATTGTGGGGCTGAACTGTGCGTGGAAGGACATCTAGCAGCATCCCAGGCCTCCACCCATAGGAGGCCAGTACCCTCGGGTCGGGACAGCCAGATGCCGGCCAGCGTGCCCTGGAGTCAGAAGAGCCCCAGCCGAGAACCTCCATCTGCTGAGAGGGACTATTCTTCTTGACTCCGTGTCTCTAGGGCCCAGCACACAGTAGGTGCTTACTTAGGGCCCAGCACACAGTAGGTGCTTACCAAAGGGAAACCCCCAGCCTGCCTCTGTCAGGTGCCGTGTGCAAGTCCTGGCCAGTTGGCAGAGGCACCTACTACACTAAACTCCATGCTCCGCTCCCATCCGCCTGGCTCAGCTGGACTCAGCACCACTTCCTATGCCCCAGGGGTAAACCCTACTTTTAAAGGCATGGCACTAAACCATGTTTCTTGGGAAGGTCAGGCAGCTCTTGTTTTACTGGGAGCTTCGAGATGGCTGGCTTTTCCAGGGAGGGAAAGAAAGACTGACTTGAGCGTTAGAAAAGTTTAGAGGAAAATGAACTCTGATGACCATACAAAAATAGGACTCCAAAGAAAGCCATTGCCGAGAGAAAAGCCAAAATGGAACAGGACTCGGGTTCTGGAATGATGGATACATGAATTGCAGTGAATTTCAAAAAAAAAAAAAAAATGAGTTTGCTTTTCTCCTTTCATCGAAGTACAGATGATCAGAGGATGAATCGTGTTTGGAGAAGAACCAAAATGATGGGATTAGGCTTTCCTGCAGTATTGCAGACTCATCTTGGATCCAGGGAACCTGATTGAAAACTTACCTCCGCACCACACTTGAACTCTCTCCCCAGCTCTCAGGGAGACACGTCTCGGTTCTGCACCATCCCAGGGAGAGGCCTCCTTCTGTGGAAATGCTCTGAGAGGCTACACACGTGCCCTGTTCCCCCGGAATTGTGCTGGGTTCATGGATTATGGCTTCCCAGGTGGCACAATGGTAAAGAACCCGCCTGCCAGTGCAGGAGACATAAGAGATGTGGGTTTGACCCCTGGGTTGGGAAGACCCCCTGGAGAAGAGAATGGCTACCCACTCCAGTATTCCTGCCTGGAGAATCCCATGGACAGAGGAGCCAGGTGGGCAACAGTTCTCGGGGTCGCAAGAAGTCGAACACGACTGAAGCGACTTAGCACACATGGGTTATAATGCTAGTAATTGTCTGTGATGAGATTCCTCCTTTGCTTGACAGACTGAGAATAAAAGCAAGCCCAGTTACAAGCAGGCACCCTTTTCTCCTAAATGAGGGCAGGAGGCGTGATGTTAAGCGACCACTCGGTTCTGGTGCGTTCCCCAGCTGATGGAGCCATGAACTCACCTGCCTGTTGCTAAGATGCCAATGACTTCAGAAGGTCTTCTGGGTGCCCTCCCAGGATAGATTTCATTCTTCTCCACACTCAGTGTTCCAGAAATACCTGCACTCATGAGCAAATCCTAACAAGATCTCTAGATAGACCTTCGGTGATGGAATTTGCCAGAAGAGGGAGAGGAAAAATGAATGAGCTGTTCTCCTAACTGGGTCTCCCCTGGCCCGGGATTGGCATGAGGGCCCCAGGCCCGCGGTTCCTGGGACCTGACGGCTCTCCAGCTGGAAGGGGCCCTTGTTGTCCACGCGCTCCCAGGACACACCTGGCGTTGAGCTCTGTGTGGCTCCAGTGTGCCCCCTGCACACCCGGGGGGCCTGGGCCATCCCCGGAGGGGGCGGCCAGCTCCCCATGGTCTTGAGCCTGGTGAGGAAGGGGAGGCGAGAAGGGTGGATGTGCACTGAGGTGGAGAGAAGGTCAGACTGGAAAACGTTCAGAAACGAGGCAAAAAGGTGTCGGGGGCCAGAGACCCACAGAGCCAGGCAGGAGCCCCGGGGGTCTTTCCCAGCCGTGACATCGTGGCGGTCACTGAACCTGCAGCCTCCAGGGTTCTCACCTGAGCCTCCAAGGACAGGCTGTCCTTCCTTCCTGAATCTCAGCTGTGTCCACACCCCCACAAATCGGAGCGCTAGGACGTGGTGAAAGCTGAGTCGTGAGATTGTGTGTTAATTGCTCAGATGTGTCTGACTCTTTGCGACTCCATGGATAGGAACCCGCCAGGCTCCTCTGTCCATGGGATTCTCCAGGCAAGAATACTGGAGTGGGTAGCCATTCCCTTCTCTAGGGGATCTTCCCGACCCAGGGATGGAAGCCGGGTCTCTGCATTGCAGGCAGACGCTTTACCATCTCAGCCACTAGGAAGTCCATGACTGTGCACAAGGATCATCACATTCAAGACATCATGGGTGGTCTCTTCTGCTAGAGTTTATGCTCCACAAGGTTCTCCATTGATGTGTCTTCTTTGCCGACTGTCACACAGATGCCGAGGGGCTCAGTGAATGTTGGTGAAGAGAAGGAAGAGCAAGGCACACAGCCTCCTGCCTCGGAGCTCCCCACATCACCCAGGCGCCCCTCCCCCACCTTGCTCAGTGGCGGTTCTAGGTTCTACGACCGATGCGGATGTAACCAGCGTGGTGAGCCCACAGGGGCTCTGCTCAAAGGACCAGCAGCAGAGTCAGTGTTGGTCCCGTCGCTGACCACCAACCATGTGGTTTCAGGAACATCCCTCCCTGCTCAGGGCCCTGTTTGCACAAAGATGGGGTTGCATCAGGACAGTGGCTTTGGTCTGTAAGCCACAAAAGCTCTAGGTGTTTTCCCGCTGTTGCGGTAAAAAGGAGGAAGAGGATTGAGCTTTTCTTTCCCTTTCCTGAGAACAAAGAAGATAAAGAACATGGTGAGCAGGCCTGAGCATTCCTAGCTTTTTTACTTTAACTGCTCCTAGCTCTGCATGTCGTGTACCTAAGTTTGCTTTTCTGCCCCCAATGCCACGTCCCATTCTCCTCCTGCCCCCTATCCCACCCAGCATCAGGGTCTTTTCCAATGAGTCAAATCTTCACATGAGGTGGCCAAAGTATTAGAGTTTCAGCTTCAGCATCAGTCCTTCTAATGAACACTCAGGACTGAACTGACCTCTTTTAGGATGGACTAGTTGGATCTCCTTGCAGTCCAAGGGACTCTCAAGAGTCTTCTCCAACACCACAGTTCAAAACCATCAATTCTTCAGCGCTCAGCTTTCTTCACAGTCCAACTCTCACATCCATACATGACCACTGGAAAAACCATACCCTCGACTAGACGGACCTTTGTTGGCAAAGTAAAGTCTCTGCTTTTTAATATGCTTTCTAGATTGGTCATAACTTTCATTTCAAGGAGTAAGCATCTTTTAATTTCATGGCTGCAGTCACCATCTGCAGTGATTTTGGAGCCCCCCAAAATAAAGTCTGACTCTGTTTCCACTGTTTCCCCATCTATTTGCCATGAAGTGATGGGACCAGATGCCATGATCTTAGTTTTCTGAATGATGAGCGAGATGGCTGGATGGCATCACCAACTCAATGGACATGAGTTTGGGTAAACTCTGGGAGTTGGTGATGGACAGGGAGGCCTGGCGTGCTGCAATTCATGGGGTCGCAAAGAGTCGGATACGACTGAGTGACTGAACTGAACTGAACGCCACAGGAGCTGCATCTCGCACCTGCTGTCCTTTGCTCACCCTCACAACACTTCCTTCACCGTGTTACATGCCAGAAGGAAGGCTGAAGAGCCACCCAACTGCCGGACTCCATTACGGGGTTACTGGCACCAGCCTGTGACTGTTTTTGACAAGAACATAGCACCTTTGTTCCTCGTCACGGACCCCTGTGAGGCTGACTGTCAGCCCTCGTCTCATTAAAGTCCCTAGACTCCTCCCTGAGGAGGGGTGCAGTTCTTGAAGCAGGAGCTTACTGTGCTCCCCTCTGCATCAGCTGAGGTTTAAAGCCACCTTTCTATTACCTCCAAACTCTGTCTCTGTGTTTTTTATTCGGTGGGCAGAGAGAGCCAAGATTTTGGCCGGCAGCATCACCAAGAACTGGGGGTCACCTGAGTCATTCCACTGAGCCTTCCTATGTGCACAGCTTCTGAGAAACGTGCTGCTAGAATGAGCAGAAGTTTCATCCCCAGTCCGTTCTCTGCTCTAACTATGGTGCACACACGTGTGTACAGAGACACGCTGGGAGGGAGATGAGATGTCCTCGTGGGACAGTCACCGCATTGTCTCCCGCAGGACATCGGAAATTCCACACTGAACAGCTCTGCCTTCCACAGAGGTGGCCAGGCCCGTGTCTCCCCAGGCAGTGGGGCCCTCCTGGGAGAATGAGTCTCCCCAGAACACAGACGGCCCCACCACCTACCGCTGAAGCAGTACCTGCCGGCTCTGTCTCTCACGCGCTGAAGTTTCCATCATAAACTTGCATCGCCATAGTTTTTACATCAAGATGCACAGCCTCAGTAGTAGGTTGTTTTTGAAAGATTAGTGTGTGTTATGTTGCTTCAGTCATGTTCAGCTCTTTACGATCCCGTGGACTGTGTAGCCCTCCAGGGTCCCCCATCCATGGGATTCTCCAGACAAGAACACTGGAGTGGGTTGCCGTTTCGTTCTCTAAGATTAGTACTAAATATTAACTGTATTTTCTCATTTTAATTTTTTCCCACTTTACCAAGAAAAATTAATATTCACCCTATGCAGTCTGGGCCCACTTCCATGACTAGCCTGCGTTTCAGTACAAGTGGGTTTGTTTCTCCTGCTGAGTCTTCAAAACTAAGATCCAGGACAATGGGACCAGTTAAGAAATATTTTATGAAGTGTATTGCATAAAAAGATAACTAATTTTAGGCTAAATTTGAAAGTAGGGATGAGAGAAGGTGAGGGATATTTTCTTCCAGAAACAATTTATGACGAGTTTTAATCCAAATTTTTTCCCCAAATGTTTTAGAAAGAGGGAAAATCTCAACCTGAACTTCAGGATACTGTGAAGGACTTGTACTTCCAGCTGTGATGTCATTACCAGAAGGAGACTTTCCCCTCAGGTTAAAAACTAGACAGATACATAAAAACAAAAACACCTTATTTTGGACATTGGACTCAGGACCGTCATCTCTGAAAGAAGGGGAATAAACATGAGCAGTGAGCCTTATCATTTCTCTAAATAGACACCTGAAGGCGCTTTCTGGACTGCATTACGGGGACAGATGGGCAGTCATGCTGCAGTGATGAGAAGGTATCGGAGTTCCAGAAGTCCGAGTGAGCAGAGTCTGCCAGGCAGAGAACCAGAAAGAAAGAAGATACACAGAGAAAGAGCTACAAACCTCAAAGGTGTCCGCTTAGGCTTCTTGCATTAAGCCTGACAAAACAACCTTCATTCTTTAAAGGGAGAGTGCTCAGCAGTGTGTTATCACGACGTCCAGTAACTGATCTCCACTTCCTCAGGTGTTTGGATTCCTGTATCAGAGGGTTGTGGCTTCCCTCCTATAGATCTCACACACACTTTGTTAGGTTTATAGCTGAGCACTTCATGGGGTGGGGGCAGTGCTAATGTAAGTGATGCTCTGCTTTTAATTTCAGGTTCCACCTATTCGCTGCTGGTCTATAGGAAAGCAACTGACTTCTGTTTATTAATTTGCATTCTGCAGCATTACTAAGATCACTGAATTCTAACAATTTGTGGTAAATTCTTATAAATTTTCTATATTGACAATCATATCATCTGTTAACAAAGACAATTTTATTTTTTTCATTTCATCTCCTTGTGAGTGTGTGTGCTACTGCGTTAGTTTAGGCTCGCAGTACAGTTTTGAAAAGAAGCGGTAAGAGGGAACACTTGCCCTGTTTCCAATTTTAGTGGTAAAATTACTGTGAACTACCATGTTAGCTTTTTGTAGGTATTCTTTACCAAGTTGAGGAAATCCCCTCCATTCCTAGTCACTGAGAATTTTTAGCATGAATGTGTGTTGTTCTTGTTTTAGTCACTAAGTCATGTCTGACTTTGCAACTCCGTGGTCTGTAAACCAGCAGGCTCTGCTGTCCACGGGGGTTCCCAGACAAGGATACTGGATGGGTTGCCGTGCCCTCCTCCAGGGGATCTTCCAGACCTAGGTATCGAACCCACATCTCCCACATTGGCACGCTGATCCTTTACCACTGAGGCACCCGGGGTTAGATTTTGTTAAGTGCTTTCTCTATGTCTCTGGATCCTCCCAAGCATGTGGTTTTTCTTTTTTTAGGCTGTTGGTGTGATGAGCTACATTAATGAAGTTCTGGGTATCTGTCATTCAATTTTATAATCATATTTGCACCTTTTCAGTTCACCTCTAACTCTTTATGATCAGTACCTACCTGTCATTCTGTATCAGGACCTTCCATTTGGGATTTTTATTAGTCCTCGAGTAGGTTTGGGGTCACTCAGGAATGAGATTTGGAGAGTACTGTCTGTGCCTTTGCCTTCCTGCGCCTTTTAAACAGTTGCCTTCATGCACAAAGCTGGAGATGCTCAGCCCTGAGCAGTTCCAATACTGTAGAGGAGTTTATCCAGCTCCAACAGACTGGGAAGGGAAGAGAGTATCATCAGAGTGTCTAAACGCGCTCCGGACTCCGGGGTGCTCTGTAGGTGCTCTGTCGGTTGCCTGGTCCAGACGCAGGGGGCGCAATCCTGCACCTGCTCCTGGCCCATGCCCGCTCATGCTTAGCCTCACACCTGTGGGATGAGTCCCTGCCCTCTGCGGCGGGGAGACACCACCTGCCAGCTCTCTTCTCTTCGTGAGACACAGTGCTGCTGGCTGGAGCTGCTCTCTCCTTCTAGCTGAATCGGGCAAGAGCGGACAGTAGGGTGATGACTCATCTACACCTTACTACACCTACCCTACACTTTAGTTCTCACCGCTTGGAGCTACCGCCGGTGGGAGAGGGTGGTGGGGCTGTATTAGTAACACACACCCCCTTTCTACACTGAAATGTGACCCCCTACTGCAGAGGGCGGGAGTGCCCCCCCACCTCAGGCAGAGCCTCTTGACCCTTCCCTGCCCTGTTATGCTTCATTTAGCAGCTATTTCTGGAGACCTGTTTTTTTCCTACTTTATTTTCTAGTCCTGTTTATGGGGTGGAGGTGGGAGGCATGCGCTCTTTGGTAACTTGGAGGCATTCATGTTTGCTTTCTACTTAGAAACATCTGCAAGAAGGCCACAGAGGCTGGCTGCAATGGAATTTGCAGAGATTTAGTCTCATCCCTGGAGGACGGCATAGCAACCCGCTCCAGTATTCTGGCCTGGAGAATCCCACGGACAGAGGAACCTGGCGGGCTAGAGTCCATGGGGTCGGACAGAGTCGGACGTGACTGGTCACTTCACTACTCACTATTTCACTGTTCACTTTCACTTCACTGTTCTTGTCCCAGGTGCCCCTCAAGCTGAAGGGCCTAGTGGGCTCATCCCGCTCACATTGTGTGGAGGAGATCAAGGCCAAATCAACACGGAATCTTGCTGAAAACTTCCTAAATTTTCAAACCAAGACTCAGATCACCTTTTCCTGCTTTTTTCACTTTACAATACCACCTGCTCCAAATAATGTTATTTCTACCATGCAGAAGTGGTATGGCATCTAAGTAGAAACTTCCTTCCTGAAGGGATTACGATTCCAAATATTAGGAAGTATGCAACAAGCTGGCATTTCTGCACATAAGGCAGGAAGCAGGCCAGGCTCACCCAGATGCAGGAGGGTGCTGCAAGCCGGCCTCCCCAGAGCAGCATCTGTCTGCCCGCCATGGGCCTCCAGCCAAAGGCCTCCACCTCTGCTTTTTCTCAGACACACACACACGATGTCTGCGGGCTGAGGCGGGCAGCCCAGACAGACACCAAACACAAGATGCTTAATTTCTACGTGCCATAAAGGAAGGGGGAAAACTGCTCACTTAGAAAACTCAATCTACCTTACACATTAGGTTTTTGATACTTTTAGTTCTTCTCTAGTTTTCCTAAATGTTTAGTGAGATTAAGCCAAATTCACACAGTTCAGCCATTTAAAATTGGAGCTGTAAAAATGCAAGCCTTGGTTTTTCCACTTTTCCAGCAACTTGAGAGTTTCAAAGCCTCAGACAATAAGCCATATACAGTGATAAAATGTAGAAAGGTGTACAAGTCAATTTGTAAATTCAATAGCGGTTAGGAGCAGCAACTTTTCTGAAAATTTTGAGGCTAGTAGAAAAATTTTGTGTGCATGTGTTGGCAGTATGGATATGGGAAGAGTTTCAAAATAAAAGTATGTGTAACACTTAAAGGTCAAGAATTTCTTCACTGGACTAAGAACATTAAAAGTTATACAAATGAGTTTGCTTTTAAATTATCATATCTGATATGTTTAAAAGATATAGAAACTCCTCCCCCCCAAATAATTTTGACCAATTTTTAAAATAGTTTTGGGACAAAACCAAGTTTTTAGAGCCTTCTCCCAAAAATATGCTTGACCTACACAAGTCTGGCTGCACTTAGCCCCAAGCAAAGATGTAAAGAATGACATTCTTCCCCAGCCCTGAAGGACATCTGGCCTTCAGAGAAAGACAAATATCATATGATAACATTTATATGTGGACTCTAAAAAAAAAAAAATGATAGAAGTGAACTAATTTACAAAACAGACTCACACAGAAAACAAATTTGGGTTTTCAAAGGGGAGAAGGGCAAGGGATAAATTAGGAATTAACATGTACACACTACTATGTATAAAATAGGGCTTCCCAGGTGGCACTAGCGGTAAAGAACCCACCTGCCAATGCAGGAGACTTAAGAGATGTGGGTTCTATCCCTGGATCAGGAAGATCCCCTGGAGAAGAGCATGGCAACCCACTCCAGTACTCTTGCTTGGAGAATCCCGTGGACAGGGGAGCTTGGCAGGCTACAGTCCACAGGGTCGCAAAGAGTCAGACACGACTGAAGTAATTAGCATGCACATGTGCATGTATAAAATAAACAACAAGGATCTACTGTATAGTTTTACTATATTCAGCATCTTATAATAACCTGCAATGGGAAAGAATTTGAAAACTAATATATATGTGTGTGTGTGTATAACTGTATCATTTTGCTGTATACTTGAAACTTATACAATATTGTAAATCAACTAGACTTCAGTACAGAATAAATAAATTTTTTAAGAAAATAGCTGGCTTTCTGTAGATGCTCTGTCTTCTCCCCACGCTGCCCACCCCTGCCCTCCCATCCACTGGCAGCCCCACCTTCAGGGGCTGGTGAGGGGTCAGCCTGTGGGCTGACCACCCCCCAAAGTCACTCCATGCTTCGCGAGATCACAGCTCAGGTGTCATCCTGACCACGAGCACAGCTTATGACGTCTCTTTATCCATCACCTTCCTCCAGACGCAGCCAGTGTTGGGCAGGGAGGTGCTTAAGGCAGGGGTGAGTCCTGGGAGTGAGGGGGTGGGGGGTGTAGGCCAAGAAAAGGGAGGGGAGAAGGAGAGGAAAAGGACCTTAGAGAAGAGGTTGCATTCCGGAACGAAGGCCCGCTCCTCTCCCTTAGGAAAAGCGTGCGCTCGCAGAACCTTACGTGGCCAGCTCTCCGGTCTCCTGACCCTCTCCTCCCGCCCGGAGCTCCCCCATTCATGCTGCTCCCCACCCCAGACGTCTGGTGCTGCTGTTTTCCCGTCTGCCTGCTCCCCTCTGCCCCACCCCCCCATTGACAAGGACAGCGCACAAAGGCACATCTGTGACTCAGCAGCATTATTCACACACGCCAAGACAGAAACAAACTGACTGTCCACGGAGGGATAAACGGGTAAAGATGTGGCATGACCATCCAGTGCGATATTATCCAGACACAAAGAGGAAGGGACTCTGCCCTTTGCAACATGGATGAGCTTGAGAGCATTGCCCTCCGTGAAATAAATCAAAGACAGATACCACACGATCTCACTTATATGTGGAATCTAAAAAAAGGAGGGGAAAACACTCACAGAAACAGAGAGGAAGGGGACATCCCTTCTCTGGCAGTCCAGTGGTTAAGACTGCCTTGCCATGCAGGGTTGAGAGTTCAACCCCTGGTCAAGGAGTTTCGATCCCACATGACTCATGGTCAAGAAAGAAGACAGAGCGAAAAGCTAAAAACACAAAATAGAAGCAAAAATTCAGTAAAGACTTTAAAAAATTAACCACATCAAAAACAAATCTTTTTATAAAAGGAACAGAGGAGAGATTTGCAATTGCCAGAGGTGGGGAAGGTGGTCAAAAGGTACAAACTTTCAGCTGTAAGATAACTAAGTCCTAGAGACATAAGGAGGGTTTGGTGACTGTGTTAACAGTAACTGTGTATCTGAAAGTTACTTAGAGCATAGATCTTAAAAGTTTTCATCATTGGAAAAAGACTCATAACTGTGTGAGGCCATAGATGTTAGTTAAACTTATTGTGGTGACTATTTCACAATAGAACATTGTACTCGTTAACTTAATACAATGCTATATGTCAAGGACGTCAGTAAAACTGGGGATAAGAGAGACTAGAAAACTTAAGTGGAAAAAAAGAGACAATGAGACTAGTAATCAAAAGTGCTTACCAATAATACAATGACTCCGAGTCAGTAACATATATACATATATATATACAGGTATCTTGGAGACTTCCATGAGCTAGAAAATGGACAAAGTTTATTATCACATATTACCTTACTTAAGGGCTTCCCTTATGGCTCAGCTGGTAAAGGATCTGAATGCAGTGTGGAGACCTGGGTTCGATCCCTGGGTTGGGAAGATCCCCTGGAGAAGGGAAAGGCTACCCACTCCAGTATTCTGGAGAATTCTCTCAGTCATGGAGAATTCCATGGACTGTATAGTCCATGGGCTTGCAAAGAATCAGACACGACTGAACAACTTTCACTTTCACCTTATTTAATTCCCTAAACGATGCTATGGTGTGGGTACTATTACAAATGAAGCTTAGGGAGGCTAATTATCTGCATAAAGCACCCCATAAACACTGGGTTCACCACCTCCACACTATTCTGTATGACCTATCCCTTTAGATAGGTGCAAGAACCACAATTTATCCCAATTTTATTGCCTCTAGAGGACCCAGGACTGGAATAAACATGCAATAGGTGCCCAATAAAGGATTACAGCATGGCTGGTTATGGAGGTCACTGGTGACCCAGGTGGACAGAAGGCAAAGTGGGGGGCATGCTCTCAGTAGTTATTTGGGCATCCAACAGGCAAACTCTCCTTGCAAACACAAACTGATGATAAATTTAAGCATCGAGATCGTCGGTTTAATTTTGCACAGTAGATTATGCAGATTAAGTCTTGTCAAAATAGAAATGCATTGTAAGTAAGATATTTGGAAGCCCAAGAGAATGATGAATATTGCTGGAGGAGTAGCCGATACAAAAATATTCCAGGGCAACCAAAGGATCTGCTGCTCCCACAGGAGAGATTGGCCGCTTCTTGCTTGTTCAGACACACCGAGTCATGTGCTCAACATGCAAGCTAAAAATCCATCTATAATTAGATCTGCCTAGAAATGAATAAAAGGCATTCCAGAAAAAGGTCTTCAACAGTATAACAGTAAAATGGCCATATGTTTAACTTGGCTTCAAGTTGCAAAATATCGCAATGTTATATGCTATTAATGTTGTAAACTTATATGGGCTTTTCGACTGATCCAAAAGCTGAAGAGGAGAAAGTAAGTCAAATAAAAAGGAGGTGAAAGCTCAAGATAGATGAAAAGAAATACTCAGTAATATTTACTTCTAAAAACAATGCAGGTGACTCCACTGTCCATATTGTGACTTTCCTGTTTACAAACATTGGACTGGTTTTCAGAAAGTCATTAGGTTTTGATATATTTTAGGGCAAGTACAGACATCTGGTTGACAGAGCATCCAAGTATACATTCCTTCAACACTTTTAGTTTCTCAGTCATTCTGTTTTCTTCCTGCAAAACTAATGGATCGAGAGCCCGATGGAGTGGAGAACAAAAGGCTTCTCACACATCAACAAGTTTATTTCTTTAATGAAATGCAGAGGGCAATGAGCAGGGACTCACCCACAGTCCTGTGATAGATTCCTCTACATCTATCTTGATTTTTAATACCTAACTGCCAATGAGTATAACATAAATACATGTTTACTGGAGAAAATTTACCTAATAGTAATTTCCTCCTAATATTTCTCCTAATAGTATTAGAAGAGAAACACCTAATAGTATGAAAATATCCAAAAGTTCCACTTCTAGGAATGATAGAGTAGGTAATTCTTGCCAACTTTTCAGCTGAGAAAAACTAGAAAAGTTGAACCAAAGAAATCTTTTGGAAGACATTAGACAGCTAACAAAGTAAAGAAACATTAAAAGGCAAAGATCCAGGAAAATAAAAGAAACCTCAGCGAGCCCAGCTTTCCCCCAGAGCCATGTATTCATTCCAGATTTTTTTTCTAAAAGGGGTGAGAAGCTGAGCAGTGCTTTAGATTCAGAAGAATAAGGGGAAAATTGGAATTTGCCAAGAAGAGAGTTCTTGGGATATCTGAAGATTATAGAGAATGAGTGAACCAAAAATAGATAATTCTTGCACAGACAGCACTCAGCTTCCCCTCAAATTCTAATCAGATTAAGGTCATCTGTGATTACCAAAGTCTGTAGCCACCTTTCAGAAGCAGACGTCAATTCCCTCTGGAAAAATATAATATCATCTCATACCTCAATTATCTCTACAATTCTTGGTACATCATATCCAGCACTCAGTGAAAAAATAACCAGCCTTCTGCGAAGACAAGGAAAAAAATCAAAACCAAATAAGACAACCTTCAAAGGAAATGAATCCCATGGGAATTCAGACAATGGAGTTTTCAGACATGCATTTTAAAATAATTATCATGAGTATACTTAAATGAATAAAAGACAAGAAGGAAAATTTTCACAAAGAACTTAAATTTTTAAATGTGGAGATAGTACAAGTGCTAAAAAACAATCAACCCAAGAACACAGTGGAAAATTTAATGGATTAGATACAGCTAAAGAAAGAATTAGAGGATTTAAGAGCAGAAGATAATATCCATACTGAAATACAGAGGCAAATGGAGGAAGAAAGACAGAAGCAGGTAGCATTTGGTAATAAGATTTAAGATGCAACTGGCTTCCAGGGAGAAAAGAGAGAAAATGAGTCAGAACTTCAGTAAGCACAGGATGTATTGAATTGCACAAGATTTCTGTAGAGTTTGGAAATGTAGACACTGTTTTCAAAGACATCTTCAGTCTGCAAAGACAAAAGCATATTATCTCCATTTCCAGAGTTGAGGACATCCTGTAGATGAAAAGCAATGGACATACAAGTGAAAAATAGTATTAAAAACTGTATGGTTTGACAAGGGAGGAAATTTGGGAAGATAAAGAGAAAAACAGACTAAGCTCATGAGTTGATATATAGGTAACAAGTAGCGATGAATGAGGGTCAACATATACAATTAAGACTGACAAAGTGAATGTGTGTGTGTATGCGCGCTTAGTCACTCAGTTGTGTCCAACTCTCTGTGACCGTGTGGACTGTAGCCCAGCAGGCTCCTCTGTCCATGGGATTTCCCAGGCAAGAATACTGGAGTGGGTTGCTATTTTCTCCTCAAGGGGGTCTTTCTGACCGGGAATCAAACCCATGTCCCCTGCATCTCTTGCATTTGCAAGCAGGTTCTTTACTACCGTGCACCTGGGAAGCTGCGGACAAACTGACTGGTAGAAGCCTAAATAAATAATGGAGGATGGGACTGAGGACTTTATATGAAGGGATGCAACCTATAAACACAAATATTATACATACTTAAATATAAAGTGAAAGTTGCTCAGTCATATCTGACTCTTTGTGACCCCATGGACACAGTCCATGGAATTCCCCAAGCCAGAATACTGGAGGGGGTAGCCTTTCCCTTCTCCAGGGGATCTTCCCTACCCAGGGGTTGAACCCATGTCTCCTGCATTGCAGGCAGATTCTTTGCCAGCTGAGCCACATAAATACAAATATTATAAATACTTAAATATAAAGCCACTCACAAAATTAAATGCAAAGTACAAATCTAATTCCAAATAAATACGCAAAACAAAAAGAAAAAATAAAACATCATGGTAAAACAGCTCAAATAAATATACATAATATAGCAAAATACATTAAATAATGTGACTGAGTTGGAGAGTTCAGTCACAGCAATAAGTTAAAAGCCCAACTCATTAATTGGGCTTCCCAGGTGGCACAGAAATAAATAATCCTCCTGCCAGTGCAGGAGCTGCAGGAGAAACTTGTTCAATCCTCGGATCAGGAAGATCCTCTGGAGGAGGAAATGGCAACCCACTCCAGTATTCTTGCCCTGGAAATCCCATGGACAGAGGAGCCAGGTAAACTACAGTCCATGGGGTCACAAGGAGCTGAACAGGACTGAAGCAATTGAGCATGCACATAACTCACTAATTAGAAGGAAAATGTATTAAGACTAACTCGAAAAGCCAAGCCCAATTCCATGCTGTGTGTAAAAGACATGCCTAAAGTGAAGTGATTCAGAAAAACTAAAAGTATAAGAGAACATGCAAACAGACATAAAGCAGAATTTGTGCTCTTGATAGATGACAAAGTAGGCTCTGGGTGAAATAGCATTAAATGAGATGAGAATGACAGTGTATGGTGCTGAAAGCTATGATTCAGGATAAAAACTAAATGTTGATACCTACGTTCCAAATAATGCAACAGGGCTGATAAACAGTCACTACAGTGACGGCAACAGAAAGAGATAGAAACACCTAATAGTCAGAGGCATTAGCCCATGCTTCTCATAAAAAGAGGGGTCCAGGGAGCAGCAGCAATGAATCAATGGGGAGGCAGAAAACCTCAACAGTAGATTCAGCAAGGACACACAACACCCTGATCTCCACGCCAGAGGAAGCCAGTGTATGCAAAACATTCTTGAAAGCTCACTGCATTTCAGGCCACAAAGGGAAAGTTTAGGAAATCCCAGAAAAACAGAGTTAATGAAAAGTGTTTTCTGTTTATAAAGAAACAAAACTCAACATTAATTCCAAAAAGGCCCTTCTACCAGACAATTAGAAAAACCTGTCAATTAAGCACTCAAGGGTGAAAGGCTAAGAACAAATCTAAATTATAGAATTTCTTTCAAAAAGATGATAATGGAAAAGCTACAATGAAATTGATGGGATAAATTAAACTAGTGCTCAGAAGAAAGTTCACAGCATAATGCCTAAATTGTTGAAAAATAAAACAATGAAAATAAATAGATTAAACATTCTACCCAGTTAAGTCAGAAAAAGAAAGTAATCTAAAAGTAAGCAGAAAGAAGGAAATAATAAAGGTAAAAGCCAAAATTAATTATCAATAATTGGAAAAATAAAAAACAATGGAACTTGTAATGAAATTGAAATGCCATTTACTTGGGAAAAGATAAAACCACAAGTGAAACTAACCACGAAAAAGGAGGAAAATACAAACACACAAAATAAGAAATGACAAGGATGAAATAACCACTTAAATACAATAATTTTTTAAAAGCATGAAACTACTGCAAAACTCTGTACAGACACATTTGAAAAGTTCAAAGTAGTGATAACTTCCTAGGAAAACATGATTTATCATAATTAACCCCTGTAGAGACAGAAAGTTTACATCAATCATTCTATAAAATATTAGCTAAGAACCAAACCCAGAGAGCAAAAGGCCCACCCAGATGGTTTCATGGGGAATTCCACCAAACTTTCAAAGGCCAGAGAACTCCTGTGCTACTTACATTGTTCCAGACACAGAATAAGAAACACAACTTTAAAACAATTTTTTATAAAATACGGTGTTGATACTCACCAATGAAATATATATGATCAGCCCTCAAATCCAGCAATCTGCTTAATAGACAAATGCTGGATGCCTTTTCCCTAGAATCAGAGGAAACAGAAGAATGGCGTCCAGCAGCATGGCAACCTGGCAGGGTGTTAAAGTGGCATGCAACATCGACATCGACAGACTGAAAAAACATTTAGAAGCTTAAGAAACAGAAAAGAAGTAATAAAACCATCTCTGTTTATAGATGATGAGAGTGCAACCTGGAAAACTCCAGGGCATTGATGATAAAATGTATACTAACAGCAAAAGACAATTCATCAAGGTTATCAGGCAAGAGTAATACACTTCTTATTCAGTTCTGTCCAACTTCTTGCAACCCCATGGACTTCAGCATGCCAGGCTCCTCTGTCCTCCACTAGCTGCCAGAGTTTGCTCAAATTCATGTCCATTGAGTCCGTGATGCTATCCCCAGCATCAGGGTCTTTTCCAATGAGTTGGCTCTTCACATCAGGTGGCCAAAATATTGAAGCTTTAGCTTCAGCATCAGTCCTTCCAATGAATACACTTCTTACATACAGACAAAAATCAGAAAAAAATTCAACGGAAGGCTACAGTAATAATAAAAAATAAAATAATAAAAAAGATAAAATAAAATGCAAGAGATCATAATCATAATTTAAGAGATAAAATACTTGGGAAAACGCATCCAGAATGTTCAAAAATCTGTGTGAGAGACACTTTAAGGTTCTCCTGAAAGGAGTCTACCTACAAAAGGTAGACTGGGAACAAATGGAAAGATTGATTGTTCTTGGCATAAACCCTAAGGATAAAAAGAACTGCCATATCCTCACCATTTTTCAGTCATTATATTGCTGCTGTTGGTGTTGTTATGGCTAACAAATAATCTTGATGTGTGTTGTGAGCTGAAACAAAGACAGAGTATTGGTGGGAAGTGGGGGCTTCCCAGGTGGTGCTGGGGTAAAGTACCCGCCTACCAAGGCAGAGACACATAGAATGAATGCAGCCTTTGACCTGGTGAGTGCATCCTTTCCTATCTCTCTCAGAAAGGAGGACCAGAAACAGGGTGCATTCACATGGATGGACAACAGCATCTTTGAAGGTCTTGCCCTGTGCCTGGGTTACCTCTCCCACCCTCCATTATGATGCAGCCCAAAATGGCTGGATCATGTGGTCATTCTGCAGACCATCACATTGGTCCCCATTACCCACGGGGGCCTGCCAGCGTCTCTTTTTCAGGGCTTAGAGAATGGTGGATCCATTGAGATGGATGCTGCCTCACCTCACCTCAGCTTCAGGAATCCATTCCACTGCACAGGAGATGTGAGGACAGGCATGTGGTCAGGGGATGCACTGGTCTTATCACACCCAGGAGCTGCCAGCATGAGTGATGCAATGGCCCATCAAAGGTCTGGCTCAGGGATTGTCTTGGCAACCTCCAGGATCCAGTGCACATCCTAAATCACATATATACCATGGAAGGATGGAAGGGAGGGAGGGAAGGAGAGAGACTGGACAGAAACATAAACTATCTAATGTAGGCTAGGGCAATGGGTTGTTCAATATCTCATTCTCCCAACCTTCCCATAGATCTGAGAGATTCTTCAAAGACATCAAGAATCAACAGCAATGGGAAAAGCACCAAAATGAGGCAACAGGATCAGATTTGCATTTTGGAGAGAAGGCTCTACATGCCAGAGGAGAGGGGATCTTCCAGGGCCCAGTGTGGGAGGATGGTTGTGATGATGGAGGAGAAGATGGAGTCTACACGTATCTAGATGAGAGGGAAGAACCTCCTGATGAGGGTGAAGGAGGGGAGTGAAAGAGCTGGCTTAAGACTAAATATTAAAGAAAACTAAGACCATGGCATCAGGCCCCATTACTGCATGGCAAACAGAAGAGGAAAAGGTGGAAGTAGTGACAGATTTCCTCTTCTTGGGCTCCAAAATCCAAAATCACTGTGAATGGTGACTGCAGCCATGAAATCAGAAGACAATTGCTTCTTGGCAGGAAAGTGATGACAAACCTAGACAGTCTGTTGAAAAGCAGAGACATTACTCTACTGACAAAGGTCCATATAGTCAAGGCTATGGTCTTCCCAGTGGTCACGAATGGTAGTGAGAGTTGGACTATAAAGAAGGCAGACTCCAAAGAATTGATGCCTTTGGACTGTGGTGCTGGAGAAGACTCCTGAAAGTCCCTTGGGTGGCAAGGAGATCAAACCAGTCAATCTTACAGGAGATCAACCCTGACTATTCACTGGAAAGACTAATGCTGAATCTCCAGTATTTTGGTTATCTGATGAGAACAGACGACTCATTGGAAAAGTCCCTGATGCTGGGAAGGATTGAGGGCAAAAGGACAAGAGGTGTCAGAGGATGAGATGGCTGGACAGCATCACTGATGCGATGAACATGAACTTGTGCAAACTCTGGGTGTTGGTGATAGACATGGAGGTCTGGTGTGTTGCAGTCCATGGGGTCGCAAAGAGTTGGACAGGACTGGGTGACTGAACAACAAGATCAGTGTTGGTCCTTGTTGGTCTGGAGACCAGGGTCTCCAGGGAGAGCAAAGGCATGACACTTGCTACCACCCTTTCCAGCAGGTCCCCTGAGTCAAGGCCACGGTGCCTGCACCAGAAGTCCTGCAGGGTACGGCTTCAGAACCGGATGCTACCAGTGCCTGTGGCCCAGGCCCTGCCCTTCCCTTCTTTGCTGAGCTTTCCCCGTGACTAGCTGAGGGCCCAGACCCCTTGGGCTGTCCTCTGGGTTTGCCCACGTGGCTCTATGGTGGGAAGATTTCCACTGCCCGTGGGCACATATGAGGCTGAGGCACGGTGATCACAGGGGCCTTGAGAGCCAGGCTACCCGTGTGGTCTCTGTCCTGCCAGCAGTGGGAAGTTTCCAGAATGTCTCAGCAGAAGGCAGGTTGCCAGGTGTTTCCTCGAAAGGTTATTTTGGGAGGAGGACTCCGGAGGCTGCCGGAGTGAGGGTGAACTCACTCCGGAGGCTGCCGGCTGGCGATGGGTGAAAGGATGCTGCAGCTGAGCAGGGTGAGCAGAGGGTGGGTGACAGACGGGGTGCCACCCAGGATGTGGGATGTGAAGGGCGCCAGTGACAGCAGCCAGGGCAGGGAGGGGGACAAGAGGCAAGATTTGCCCTCCTGCTGGAGAGGACTTTGGTCAGAGCAGATGATGAGCTGGGCGGTAAACAGCCAGCCAGGGAGGGCCCTGGGGACCCTCAGGGAGAGTCACCAGCATGTCACTGGTCACTGAGTCCGGATCCCAGGAGCATGGTGGGTGGTGGAGGACTGTGTCCCTGGGGCTGCTGCCTTCTCGGGGGAGCAGCCTGCTTGGGTCCATCAACCCTGCCCACCGGCCCTCATCTTCTCTGGGCTGAGATGCAGCCAAGAGCACATCTGTCTCCCCAGATGCTTCCTTCCTGGGAGATTTCCTCCTCCCAACCCCACCCCACGAGCTGTTTCTCATGCAGACCCCCTGGAAGTTTTTTTTTCCCCCTAAATTATAATGAATTTCTTTTCTTTTTATAGGAACAAGATCCAATTAAAACCAGACTTTGGAAAAAATGTATAGGAGGCTCGCTCCACCTCACCCTCACCCTCCCCAAACACAGATTCTCCCAAGCCTCCCTGATTGCAGCACCGTCAGTCCCCAGGGGCACAGACCCCCAGCCCTCCAGCCAAGCCTGGCACCCCCTCGGATGACAACCCATGGGGGTTGCGAATCCCTCAGAGCCGCACTGCCAGCTGCTTCACAGCTTCCCGTGAAGTCCCCGCCTCCAGATTGCCCCTTTCCCGTAGGGTTCGTGAGCCCAGTCTGACTCACGTTATCCTGGAAAAGGAGCAGGAAATGGACACAGGGCAGTCATTGCCTGGCGTGAGTGTCGCTGCTTCCCGCCTGTGACCACACTGCCAGTGTCGGCAGAGTCAGAAGGGACTTGGGTGGTCGGGGCTCCAGGACATGAATCTTAGGACACAGAAGCGCAGCCGGGTGAGCGGGGCAAGGGCCACGTGGTGAATGTGGCTGAGCGATGATTGGACTTCAGCCTCTGTTTCTCTTCACTGTGTAGACCCCCCTGCTACCCAGCTGCCTATGAGTGGCTTGCTTAAGGTTCCAGCGCAGCACTTCAGGTACAATACAAAGAGCTGAAGATGCTTGTGAAGCTTTAAACATTTTTTTCCCTCTATGACACATTTGCTGAAAAACTCCTGGGAGCCACGTTGACAGTTCAAGGGCAATGGGGGTGAGCCTGGGGATGTCTGGGAAGGCACTCGTGCCCCTCCGCCTGCTCACCTGTGCAGGGTTGGAGACGGCAGGTGGCCACAGGTGGGATATCCTGTGGGCCAGGGGCTGGGTGGGGGCAGGGCCGGGCATCCAGCCTTATGGCGACAGCACACAGTCCCCAGGGGGCTCTCTCCAGAGGGCTTCCCTCTGGTCGCACCAGATGCAGCCTTGAGGCACGGTTGGGGCTGCATCAGGAAATATCCCCAGAGAGACAAGCAGGCTGCAGGATGGGGAAGAGAGAAGCCCAGAGGCTGTGGCCCCCGCCAGTGTAGCCCAGCCCAGTCCCCAGGGAGCCCTGGGCACAGATCACCCTCCTCACAGCCTCAGTGTCCAGCTTGTCCCACGAGGCAAGGGAGCTGGGACTTTAGCGTCTGCATGTGAACCAGTGCAGCGTGGGGCATGCCAGCCTCGGGCACCTTGGTTCAAGGGCTTCTCCAAGGAGGAGAGGTGGGTGCTGGCGGGTGGGGGCAGTGCTTGCAGAGGGAATCCTGGCAGAACATGCTGTGTCTGCTGTGTGAGTCCACATGCATAATACACACGTGTTCCTTGTTGAGTTCAGTTCATTTCAGTCGCCCAGTCGTGTCCGACTCTTTGTGACCCCATGGACTGCAGCATGCCAGGCCTCCCTGTCCATCACCAACTCCTGGAGTTTACTCATACTCATGTCCATTGAGTTGGTGGTGCCATCCAGCCATCTCATCCTCTGTCATCCCCTTCTCCTCCTGCCCTCAATCTTTCCCAGCATCAGGGTCTTGTCTAATGAGTCGGTTCTTTGCATCAGGTGGCCAAAGTATTGGAGTTTCAGCTTCAGCATCAGTCCTTCCAATGAGTATTCAAGACTGATTTCCTTTAGGATTGACTGGTTGGATCTCTTGCAGCCCAAGGGACTCTCAAGAGTCTTCTCCAATACCATAGTTCAAAAGTATCAGTTCTTCGGTGCTCAGCTTTCTTTATAGTCCAACTCTCACATCTATACACAGCTACTGGAAAAACCATAGCTTTGACTAGATGAACCTTTGTTGTCAAAGCAATGTCTCTGTCTTTTAATAAGCTGTTTAGGTCACAACTTTTCTTCCAAAGAGCAAGCATCTTTTAATTTCATGGCTGCAGTCACCATCTGCAGTGATTTTGGAGCCCCAAAAAAGAAGTCTGTCACTGTTTCCATTGTTTCCCCATCTCTTTGCCATGAAGTGATGGGACCAGATGTCGTTATCTTAGTTTTCTGAATGTTGAGTTTAAAAGCCAAGTTTTTCACTCTCATTTTTCACTTTCGTCAAGAAGCTCTTTAGTTCTTCTTCACTTTCTGCCATAAGGGTGGTATCATCTACATATCTGAGGTTATTGATATTTCTCCTGGCAATCTGGATTCTAGCTTGTGCTTCATCCAGCCCAGCATTTCTCATGATGTACTCTGCATATAAGTTAAATAAGCAGGGTGACAATATACAGTTTTGATGTACTCCTTTCCCGATTTGAAACCAGGCTGTTGTTCCATGCCCAATTCTAACTGTTGCTTCCTGATCTGCATACAGATTTCTTAAGAGGGTGGTCAGGTGGTCTGGTATTCCCATCTCTTTAAGAATTTTCCACAATTTGTTGTGATCCACATAGCTAAAGGCTTTGGCATAGTCAATAAAGCAGAAGTAGATGTTTTCCTTATACCCACACACATACACAAAGGTTACATGTGTCTCTACACATATGCATACACAGGCCATGTGTCTGCACATGAAAACTGCCTGCCCCTACATGTCCAGTGCATGGTATGTGTAAGTGCATGTACACACACATCACAGAACAGAACCCATGGGAACATTTTTTCCTAAGAAGGGTGGCTGTCAGCAGAAACACAAAGCTGCTCTGAGACCATCGAGGAGGAAAGCAAGCAATGCACGTGCCATGTAACGCTAGAGAGAAGCAACGGAACAGCAAAGAAGCAAAGAAAACAATCAAAATGTGGACAACGGAGCGCGAGGACAGAGCTGGATCTGGCTGTGATAACAGTTACAACCGAAAATGTCTTAACTGACAGGCAAAGCCTCTCATGTTGGGTGAAAAATAATCTGCATCTCTCACAAGCACAAAATGGTCCTGAAATGTTAAAAAAAAAAGAGAGAGAGAGAGAGAGAGAGAAAAGACAAGCCTTGCTCTGTCCAACACAGGCATAATAAATGAAGCATCAGTACAAAGTGGGACCCAAGGTGACGAGCGGGATGGACAGCAAGCCCATAGCTCCTTGATGCAAGTGCTGAAGCGGACGGGACAGCTTGCGTGGCTCTCAGACGGGGTGGGCGAGGCTTACTTCGGAGACGAGCATGGTGCATCTGTCCAGGCTGCAGTGGGTACTGGAGGTGCTGTGAGTCCTGGAACAGTGAGTCCACCTTCCTGGGTGGGCCACACCCTGAGGGCCCCACTGACCATTTTTCAAGGAGGAGACCCTCCCGAGCACCAGGAGCTGACATCAACATCAGAGTCAAGCAGAGCCCCTGGGGAGAGTTTCCTGGGACAGTGACTGTGCAAGATTTCTGATTCACGCACACAGTTCCACCCGTCCACTCCCCAGCCCGTCAGCTTTGGGCAGAGATACCAGCCAAAAGAGTGCAGCAGAAATCCTGCAACATCGCAGTTACTGGGGCCCTGGACCAGACAGCAGGGCCATTCAGTAGAGGGGGCTGGGAACATGGGGCCCACCAGTTCCCAGGTGCCCGCTTGGAGGGGGCAGGTGCCGGCTGAGCCAGAGCCTCAGGGAGAGCATAAACGCAGCTTGGAGCTTTACGTGATGTGAGGTGCCCAGGGGCGGCTCAGCCTCGGATGCAGGCGGGGCTGATGAAAAGGACAGAGCAGGTTGGGTCTGCACTGCCCAGGTGGAGAAGCTGTCAGAGGGGAAGCCCAGGCCAGGGCCCAGCGGCGGGCGCGAGCCAGCTCCTCTGAGACGGAAGTTACGCACATCAGCCAGGAAAGGAAGCAGAGTGACCCTCCCGCCGGGACCACCGAGGGGTGGCGGGCGGCGGTGGGGCCAAGGGGATTATGAAAAGGCTGACGGGACTTCTAGAGTCAGAGGCAGAGAGAAGCCGTGACAAGCAAGACTAGCCAAGAGAAGTGACTGTAAAGACACATCCGCACCATGGTAACACACCCACATTCACACGCCTCACGCGCCACACTGTGCTCGACGTCCGCCTGTGAGTCCGTGAGCTCTCCCTGGTCTTGATACTGTATTACAGCCTCACGGTGTTCCCGGGGGGGGGGGGAGGCCTGCGACGAGGCCCAGAGACCCATGGACTCTCTCTGTGCTAATCTGGCGGCTCCTTGTGAGTCTATAGGGCTTCCCTGATAGCTCAGCTGGTAAAGAATCTGCCTGCACTGCAGGAGACCTGGGTTCAATCCCTGGGTCAGGAAGATTCCCTGGAGAAGGGCAGGGCAGCCCACTCCAGTATTCTTGCCTGGAGAACTCCATGGACAGAGGAGCCTGGTGAGCTACAGTCCATGGGGTCTCAAAGAATCAGACATGACTGAGTGACTTTCATTTTCACTGCAAGAGTCTATAATTCACCCAAATAAAATATTTTTAAAAATTCCCTAATTTCACAAAGCGTCTCATTGAACAGTGCAAATGCCTGTGTGGTTGTTAGGGATCTGTTAGTCATTTACACCCTGCTATGAATTGACTTTAAAGACTATTTCCTCTAAGCACCTCTAATGACCAGGATCAGATCAGTCACTAGGTGAGATGGGCACCCTGGGGACAAGGCTGAGGAACGAGGGCCTCCTCCTCGGCCACTTCCTCTCAGCTGAGGCCCTGGGCAGAGACTTCATGGTGAGTCACACACATCTTCTGGGCCATCCGGAGCAACTGGACAATACGACTGGTCCACCAAGTCGGGCTGCAGGCAGAGAGGTCTTATTCCTGCCAAACAGCTTCTGCCCGGCTCGCCTTGGGAGAAGCAGCCCCTGGTGGCATGGATGGTTTCATCTGGAGGTGGAGTGGCCTTGGGGCCTCAGTCACATCAAATTTTAGGGCCTCAGGAGACAGGCAATTTCTGTCGGCTCACTGAAAAAGAGGCTTCTTTTTAAGTTTATTTCAAATGCATCTAATAGCAGAGTTAAGCAATTTTTATTTTCCAGCTTTAGAGTACTCTTTAGAGTTCAAAACTACTTATCTGCATGAAGAATACATAACTTTGTAATCCATTAAACAGCTAAGAAAAAAAGCCAGCTGGCAAAGTCCCAAATGTTGACCCTCCAAAAGGACCGAGGTCTAACCACACACCCCCGGGGGCCCCTTCACATTCTAGCAGAGAGGTCGTCAAAGGAGAGGTGAGCCCCCGGGCCTGCTCTGCTGTGGTTACACACACAGCAACATAGCAGGAATCCGGCTTTGTCGAGTCAGACCCAGTAAAACAAGCGCCTCGGCTAATGTGGACATTTGGCCGCCAACTGGCTCCGCCGCAAGAAGGAGGACGGCAAGCCAGCTCCCGGGGGCTGTGACTCGAGGACTCATCACAAAATCAGCCAAGATGCAGCCTCTTTGGGTGCGTTTCGGGTTCCAGCAGACCACGGAGGAAGTGCAGAGTGCGTCCAAAAGCAGAAATAGCCTTCTTCCTAGAATTCCGTTTCTGAACCGCAGGCCAGCGTTTTAATGTAAATACCTTGGAAGGTAGGATTTATGAGCTCTGTTAAGTAGACGAGGTCAGACCTCATCCAAGACATGGATGAGGGCCTTAAAGCATCCGCTGGCCCGGCAGGGCTAACCCGCCAGAGGTCAGCGCTGTGGTCTGCGTCCGGGGCATCCACGCCATGGGGGTTTCTCTCTGCAGCTACTGCTCTGACCCCAACGTGCACGGGCCCCCTTGGGTGAGGACTTAACTGCTCATGCCGGGAGGTCTGTTTGGGAGTTGAGACACTAGATACAGGGGTGTGACTGTGTGGGTTTCAGCGAACACGTGGCCTTAAGCATCGGGCATTAGTGTTTCTTAACCAGGACATCTTATAAAATGAAAAGCAAGTGCAAGCAAGCCATCCTAACAGTGTCATGGGGAGGGAGTGTGTCCCAGATGGAAGCGGGGAGTCAGGAGATGAGTGGGAGAAGTGAGCGGAGCTGAGGTTCCCTCTCCCCTGCCCCAGAAGCAGACACCACCCAAAAAGCCAGGGGAAGGAGGCTCTTCCAACACAGAGAGAAGCCTGTGGCTTAGACACTGAAAAATTCACAATCTGCCTGGACCGGTGAGAACTGAGGAAGTCGGGGGAGGATTACGGTGTATAACAAGTTGCCAAAATTGACAAGTTCAAGTTAAAGATGTTCTCAGGGCACAAGGGCCCTAAGACGCATAGCAGAGGACTGTGGATGGAGCTCCTGCCAAGTGCTGTGTGCAGGGTGCTATGGGCAAGGTGCGGTGCTGTGTGTAGGGTTCTGTGTGCTGAGTGCTAGTGCTGTGTGCAGGGTGCTGAGTGCTGGGTGCAGGGTACTGAGTGCTGTGTTCTGTGTGTAGGGTGATGTGTGCTGGGTGCTGTGTGCAGGGTCTGTGTGCTGTGTGCAGGGTGCTGTGTATAGGGTGCTGGGTGCTGTGTGCAGGGTGCTGTGTGTAGGGTGCTGGGTGCTGTGTGCAGGGTGCTGTGCATAGGGTGCTGGGTGCTGTGTTCAGGGTGCTGTGTTTAGGGTGCTGTGTGCTCTGTGCAGGGTGCTGTGTATAGGGTGCTGAGTGCTGTGTGCAGGGTGCTGTGTATAGGGTGCTGTGTGCTGTGTGCAGGGTGCTGTGTGTAAGATGCTGTGTGCTATATTTAAGATATTGAGTGCTGTGTGTAGGGTGCTGGGTGCTGTGTGTAAGGTGCTGTGTGCTCTGTGCAGGGTGCTGTGTGCTGTGTGCAGGGTGCTGTGTATAGGGTGCTGGGTGCTGGGTGCTGTGTGCAGGGTGCTGTGTATAGGGTGCTGGGTGCTGTGTGCAGGGTGCTGTGTATAGGGTGCTGGGTGCTGTGTGCAGGGTGCTGTGTATAGGGTGCTGTGTGCTCTGTGCAGGGTGCTGTGTATAGGATGCTGGGTGCTGTGTGCAGGGTGCTGTGTATAGGGTGCTGGGTGCTGTGTGCAGGGTGCTGTGTGTAAGGTGCTGTGTGCTCTATTTAGGATATTGAGTGCTGTGTGTAGGGTGCTGTGTATAGGGTGCTGGGTGCTCTGTGCAGGGTCTGTGTGCAGGGCGCTGGGTGCTGTGTGAGTGTTCAGCCGGCAGAAGGGCTCAACTCTTCAGCTTGGGGAAGGGAGTGGGTGCTACAGCCGGAGTAGTAGGGGGGTTTCCTCACCCCAGTTCTCTCTGCACAGACATATCACAGATCAACACATAGAAGGCCTCTCCTGATCCAAAAGACGCCTCCTCCATCTTCAGGAAAGTGTGGGGGAGCACCCTCTGACCACAGCAACAGCAGGGGAGCCCCGGCCCCTGGGCTCACCCAACAAAGGAACACACGCAGTTAGCTTTGCTGCACGGTGCTCCCAGATAAAATGCTAGAAACACAACCATTATTTGCAAAGCAGAAATAGAGACACACAGAAGAGGCTGTCAGCAACGATCGGTCCCCAGGGCCACTGTGGACAACACGCCTTCTGCTGGAGAGACCACTCCAAGGGCACAGAGTGGGCAAAAGGGAGACTGAATTATCTTGGTGCTATCTTTATGATTTTTCTGTAAATTTGCAACTGCTCTTTAAAATGTTTATTTTCTAGATCTCTGTCTTGTCCAATCACCCCACTTTCTGTCTGGGTTTGTGGGCATAAAGTGGACGCTGAGAGGACCTCCAGGCTGCAGGCACTGGGTTCTTAGGCCGGTCAGCCCCCTTTGTCGAAAGGAGCATCGCTAGCTCCAGAACCCAGAATGCCCTGAATTTCTCCACCTGCAGCGTCATCCTGGAAGTGCCAGGGATGACCATGTGCTTGTACTTGGACCCAACCACCCCCGTGCGGGCGCCTGGGAAGGGAAGGACAGCGTCTCTCTCTGAAGCCGGATGTGACCCTGCCTCGCCCACTGTCTGGCTTTTCTAGATCAGGACATATGAGTTTCAGGGCTGTGATCTCCTTTGCTAAGATGCCAGATCCCCTTTGCTAAGATCTCCAGAGCTAAGATGCCAGAGCTGAAGAGTCGTTGGACTGTGCATTTTGTCTGCAGACTCCCAACTTCACTCTCAGGGGCTGTGGAGCCAGGCCCCCCCAGAACCCTGTTCCGCCATGTCAGGAGTCCCCCCATGCCTCCTACTGTCCCCAGAGCTTCCTCCCGGGGCTACAGCCGAGACTTTCCCTGCGGCTTCCACCCACCAGGTGCTCCCGGATCTGAGCACCCACGGCCAGCTGGATGCAGACAGGCTGGTGCGCCCACCACGACGGTCAGCGGGCAGCACCGGCACCTAAGGAAGGCTGGGGGCAGCTGCGCTGGAGGAGGCAGGGTCTGCAGATCTGACTTTAGAACACGTGGAAGGAAAAGCAGGGGGCGTGAGAGGGGGTCTGGGGGAAACATAGGAGAAGGAGACGTCTGGGCAGCCAGGGCTGCCGCTCCGTCTCCCTGGGGGGGCGTCCAGCCCTCTTGGCTGAGCCCTCATCACGGACAGGGGTGGTGGAGGGGCCAGGAGGGCCCGAGAGCCGATCTCTGCCTGACAGGACTTCTCAGGGCTCAGTCTGCCACACAGATTCATGACCTCCCCATTGCCCATCAGACTATTGCCCCAGCGTACCGGGAGCCAAACTGCCATCCCTGCAATCTCTCCTCCTACCTCCCTTCTCTCCACTAAAGAGCTAAGAGACTTCCTCAAAGCCTCAACAGAGCAAAGACAGACTTTCAGCTGATGTCGGAGGCTTGTTCTGAGTCCCCAGTGGCTGGACTTGATGCCCAGAAGAATCTGCCTGCAATGCAAGAGACCCGGGTTCGATCCCTGGGTCGGGAAGATCCCCTGGAGGAGGAAATGGCAACCCACTCCAGTATCCTTACCTGGAAAATCCCATGGACAGAGGAGCCTGGTGGGCTGCCTTCCATGGGGTCGCAAAGAGTCAGGCACGACTGAGCGACTAACACTTGTGACACTTGTGACACGTGACTTCTTCCCTGGAGTCAGGGGGACGGGGATGTTTCCCGGGCTGGACTTCCCGAGTCCCATTTCCTGCTGGCACCTGGGTCCCCAAGGCAAGGTCAGCGATGGGGATACAGATGACCCGGTGCTGGTGTCTTTCACTACACATGGTCCCTACGCTTCCAAGCTGGGCGCCTCAAGTAATGGTAAGACCTTCATGGTCATGAAATGACCATGGCATCCTTGTCCCCACTTTCCGGATGCAGAGACTGAGGCCACGAAGGTGAAGCAGCTGAAGTCACAAAGAGTTGGGCATGACTGAGCGACTTTCACTTTCACCTTTCT
This sequence comes from Dama dama, assembly GCF_033118175.1. Taxonomy (NCBI): domain Eukaryota; kingdom Metazoa; phylum Chordata; class Mammalia; order Artiodactyla; family Cervidae; genus Dama; species Dama dama. Next base: position 114,481,372 of record NC_083700.1, on the reverse strand, counting down.
GCTGATACTTCTGTGAAGATGCTTGCCATCTTCCAGGCTGATCTATTCAAGGTCTCGGGGTTCGGTCCCCTCCCCCGTGATATGTGGACAGTCCGCGCCCACCCAGCAGGGCTGCGTCAGCTGGGGGTGCGGCCGTGTTTGTCGTAGGTCAAAGCCTCTGTCTCTGGATGCGCACGGCGAGCCAGGGCTTCACGTCCCTTCCACCTCCCGTAGGTCAGCTTCACGTGTTTAGAAAGAGCGATAGAACTTTTCCAAACTTTTCTAGCTTCAGTATGCTTAGAAAAGCCTTTTCACCCCCAGAGTGCAAAAATATTCACCCATCTTTCCCTCAAATTCCTTTACCATTTCATTTGCACTATGCTTATCTCTTCAAACCATCTGGAATTTATTTTATCATGAGGTAAGAATCCAACCTCAACTTTTTTTTCCCAAAATTGTAACCACCTATGCCAGTAACGTTTATTGCACAATCCATCTTTGCTACACGGACTTAATTCTCCCTTTTCATGTAAGAAATGCTAAGTTATCTTGAGTCATTTCTGGACAATCCACTGGTTGCCATTATTCTATTTCTGTCTACATGAGTATCGTGCTACTTTCATCATTATCTTAAGGTGTTTTGCTATTTGGTTCTCTGTGTCACTTCACACTGTTATTTTTCAGAGCCTACTTGGTTATTCTTACCCATTTTCCCAAATGAGTCTCATATCATTTTGTTCCCAATAGACTTTGGGGATTTTGACAGGAATTTCATCCACAAGACATCAAAGTGCCTTTCCAGGAGAACAGACACATTTCAATATGAAAACTTCCCATGTGGGAACACAGATCTCACTCTGAAGACTCACAGTGCTGTATTCTTGATCATTCTGTTATTCTTGCAATGAAAAGTGTTTTTCAGTTGAGCCACATTTTATTAACCTGAAGATATTACAACAAACCTAGACAGTGCATTCAAAAGCAGAGACATCACTTTGCAGAAAAACATATTAATTTTGCTGATTGATATGCAGAACATATAGACAAATTACAGACGCCTAAACTTTCATTTTGCAAACAGCTATCTCTAAACTCATACTATTCTCGTCATTTTTCAATAAATCAGACCATCTTCAAATTGTCAAGGAAAAAATGCTATCTTCGACTGTGGCTTGTTTTTGCTTGTCTTGTGAATGGTGACTTTGCCATCAGCCTCATTCGTGGGTGTCTCTTCTCACTGAGCCCTTCCCACGAGCAGATGTCAGGATGGCATGGGCAGGTCCTCACCCACACCTGCTCAGGCTTGAATCTGGTCTCTGTGTCTCCTCCCACTCCCGGACCCCTTACAGGAGCTCAGGAGGAGAGCTGGCAGTGGGAAGGCTTTATCAGAGGATCCTGGAGCCGTGGAACATGGCTGGGAAAAAGGGCGGCCAGAGCAGAGAAGAAGGAGGGACACGGAACCACACAAACCACCCGATTGGGGCTTAGCCGAGCCAGAGGTCTCCCTTAAGTCTCAGGCTCTGCAACAGCAAGCCCAGCCCTCCATGTGTCGGGTGGTGGGTGTAGGGGGTGAAGAAGGAACACTGCTAATTGGTAAGGGCTGCTTAGAGTGTCTGGCTTCCACTTCACTGGAAATTGCAATGTAGTTATGTGTGCTTTGAAATTAAACATCTGTCCCTAATATTATGTGGCAAGGAACAGTTTCCCCCAGTTTTTATGAGTTAGTGAAATTTCTGTTCTTTTAATATAAAAATAGATAATGAATGAGTCTGACGATACCCAGGAAAAGTCTCGGTTCTCTGGAAGGAAATGAGCTTGGCCGAGCCCATATTTGGAAAGTTTTGAGAGAAGCCCCACCATGGAATCCATGTGCTTCTGACCTCCCATGGTCTTGGTGGTCCTTTAGTACCCAGGATTGCCTGGGCAGGTAAGAATCCCATTGACTTTGTGGACAGTGAGGCAATCCGGGGTGGCTCTGGGCACCATGTGTGTCTAGAGACAATGCGACGGCTGAGACCCAGACCGAGCCAGGGCCCCCAGCAGGCAAGCCCCGTTCTCTCTGATGCGCTCCCCCGTCCCCGCCCCAGGGAGAGCCCTGCAGGAAATGCCACCGGTCACCTCCCTTTTAAGCCCATTCCGTGCCTGATGAAAAGACCACAAAAATCGCAGGAAGACATATTCACAGAACTGAGAGATTATAAACTATGTTTAGCAAATATCTACTCATTCCTGAATGTATTTCTAGGTCATTGGTGTTTTACCTTCTCTGTATCTCTATAAAGAAGATTCTTTTTTAAGATTTTTTTGGATGTGGACATTTTTAAAGTTTTTGTTGAATTTATGACATTGTTCCTGTTTAATTTTTTTGGGGGGGCGGGGGGGGGGGGAATCTTAGTTTCCCAAGCACTCCCTGCATTGGAAGACAAAGTCCTAACCACTGGACCACCAAGGAAGTCCCTATTCAGAAGATTTCTGAGTCAGCCCAGTACTTTGGACAGAGAGCACCTTTCCCTCTTGGTCTCCAGAGCCTCACATGTTCATCTTGACTGTTGTCTCCCCCATGTCAAAGCCACTGTGGAGAACTGGCCATGAGCTACCAGCGCAGCTTCTGAGGTTGTTCAGTGGGTCACGGAGGAAGAGGCCTTGCAGTGTCCCCGCCGCCATCTTGGTACATTGTTGGGGATGCACCAGGACCCCTACCTCCATCTTCACTAACTGAACCGAGGCAGGGGTGGCCTGGAGCACGGCACACGTGCCCAGTCTCAGCCCTTTGCCAGGAGGAGGAGGGCCTCCTCCGAGTCTCTGCCGCCTCAGGAGCCCAAGAGAGAGCAGGCTGGAGCCAGAAGCCAATCTCATCGACGGTTCCCAAGGACCTCGGGCACCTCTGGGGCTCCTCTGTGCCTGATCCTGCTCAGCCCGCGTGCTTGGAGGTCAGCCAAGGGAACAGCACCCAGCTCTGGGTGGGGGAGAGTTGGGGGCTCGGGGAGGAGGAGACCTTCAGGAACATAAGATCTGGGGGCTGAGGTTGGGGTGCACACTGCCCATGAGGGTGGAATTGCCTTTGACAAGGAGGAGGTCCCTTTTCTGGTTCACGCAGCGCGGCCTCTGACTTCTAGGTCAGAAATTAACTCTGGATCCCACAGATTCAGGTCTCCCTGCTGACCTGGGAGAAGGAGCCAATTGAAATGGTAGAAACAAAGTCCTCCTGTCACCTTCAAACCTCTTATGAAATGCAAGGCCGTTGCACTCAACTTATGACCTTGAGGGGGTGCTTCCAGTTTGTATCCTTTGTAATTAATCCTACTTAACTTCTGCAAAGCGATGACAATAGAGCTTAGTTTATGATCTCATTTATCACTCTCTCTGTCATTAAAATATGAGATGCAAATGCCCCACCCAAATATCTGAAGAAAAGCCAATGAATGCAAAGTATAAATTCCTCCCCCAGTGTCACTGGCTTGTGGACTTGTCGTTATGGGGGAGGTGTTGCTCATGCTGGCCCCCATTCATTTCATCTGGAATTTGCTTATGGAGCAAGAAAGGAATTAGACTAATTTTGTCTTGGAAATCCATCTTCTTCTAAGCCAAATTAAATGTATTGTATTCCATTAATATGTGGTAAGAGATTAAGATGATGATAGAATTGGCCAGTCCACTGTCTTTTAGAACAAAAATGGCAATTGTTTGCTTGTGGGAAAGAGGCATTTGTGAGTTTAGAAAATCTGAAAATGAGCATAAACATTCCATGACTCATGAATTAGTCATTCAGTGCTACAATTTTCCCCATCTCCCTGGAGCAGCTGAACTAATCAAGGTGCTTGAAGGCTAAGTGGACCGTATTCCATCCTCCCTGCTGACATGCACATGAAGTTGGCTTCCCCTTAGCCACACACCCACATGAGCATCTTTCCAGCTGTTCTAAGAAATGGCAGCCGTAGAAGAACAAAGAGGATGGGGCAGAGATGCCTAGTTATGCAACTTAGGGCCATACCCCAGCATATGTAAGAAGACAAACTGGTGCTTCTGGGTCATTGGCCAAACTCCTCCGGAAAATATGGCTTGATCCTTTTCTTTTCCAGGAGGCAGAAGTAGAACAAAATGTGGAAGCTTGAAGGAGCACTATGTGGGCTCAGTGAAAAGGATTTTCTAACCAGAACTGCCCCGCTACAGCTCAGTCCACCCTGCATTCTCCCACTGTGGAAGTGTTTTCAGTAGCACCCGGGCCCCTGTCAGCTGGGGCCACTTTCAGGGGGTGGATTCAAGCAGCCATGCTGGTGTCCATCCCTTATCCCTCCTCTCCCACCCCAGCCTAAAACTGACAATACCTGCGGCCCTGTCTCAAGCCTGCTTCTGTAGCAGGAACAGGCCAGGGTGTCAGGAGGTTAAGGGCCCCTGGGAGCAGCATGCCACCAGTGATGGAAAAGAGGTGGTGGATAAATACCCCAGCTCTCACACCCCTGTGGGTGAACCACCTTTGAGTCATGATCCACAGTTGGCCAGAAGTCCCCAAGAGGAGGGGGCCCAGCTGCCCCCCACCACCGCCACGCTCACCCATGCTCTTCCTGTGGGCTTCCTCCCGTGTCCCACTCTGCGTTCACTAAGGCTTCCTAGACCCACCTCCAGGATAAAATACTTGTGTCCAAATCTTCATCTCAGCGTCTGCTATTGAGGAATCCCAACCTAATAAAGGATGTTTATACATTGGACTGATCAGACTGCAGGGAAAGGAAAACTCTCTGTTCTTCTGGAACCTTGAAATCAAAACCTGGGGAAAAGTTAAGAGAGTTGATAGTGGTTTGATGATGAAGAGGCTGAAGCCAGGGCTAATCCAGGGACCACTGACAACACCCTGAGGACCAGGGAGAACCAGCTCCTGTGTTCTGTGACTCTCAGAGAGAAGCCTTGCCCACCCCCAGAAGAGACGACACCCAGCTGAGTCTGAGATGATTGTATGCTTATTAATCCTCTGACTCAAGCTGGTTCTGTAACCTGGTTCAGGGTTCCGTATTATGTGTGTGTGTGTAAATATACAATGAAGTGAAGTGAAGTGAAGTTGCTCAGTCGTGTCTGACTCTTTGTGACCCCATGGACTGTAGCCTACCAAGCTCCTCCGTTCATGGGATTTTCCAGGCAAGGGTACTGGAATGGGTTGCCATTTCCTTCTCCAGGGGATCTTCCCGACCCAGGAATCGAACCAGGATCTCCCGTATTGAGGGCAGGCACTTTACCCTCTAAGCCAGCTTCCCTGGTAGCTCAGCTGGTAAAGAAATATACAATAAATACACAATAATGATGGCATTTCAAATCATTGTGGGAAAAATGGAGCTGAGAAGAAGGGGGAGACAGAGGATCAAATAGTTGGATGGCATCACCAACTCAATGGACATGAGTTTGAGCAAACTCTGGGAAACAGTGAAGGACAAGGAAGCCTGGCGTGCTGCAGTCCATAAGGTCGCAGAGTCAGACATGACTTAGCAACGGAACAACAACAACATTCATAAATTCATAAAGTTAATCACTGCTTTGTCTTAAACTAAACTAATTTCAATTGTGACTGAAATATTAAACATTAGAGAAAAATGAAATTATGAAAGTCCAAAAAGACATGGCCAGTGAATATTCATATGACCATAAAAATGGGATCGGGAATTTCAAGAGTAAACCCAAAGCAAAAACTAAAAAAGGTAAAAATGAATCAGTCTACACAAAAACCTAAAACTCCTTTAAATCAACAGTAAAATGAAAAAGAAAATACAAAATGAAAACAGTATTTCCAGTACACAAGATAAATGGTCAATGATCTTGATACACAGAAAGAATTTAAAAAACAAACAATGGAATATTAGTGGGCTAAGATTGAATATAAATGCTACCTAAATCGTGGGGAAATTTAATCTCACTAGTAACTAAAGAAAAATGCCAAATTTTTCTATTGAAAAGGTTTATCAGATGTCTATGTCCCATGTTTGTAGAAATGTGAGGAGACAGAAAAATACCATCCTGCAGTCTAGGGAGAAGTGAAAATTTATCTGAACTGGAAATAGTTTATACATGTGGAGAATAGAAGCTCCAAAAATAGGTAGGCCCTCTTATCCATGAATTTTATTTCCAGAAATTTAATAATCCTCTTCGCCGAATGTAAGCAATGTCCAAAAATGATCTTTAAAACAATTCATTACAAAACAGTATTTCTAAGTGGCAAATACTAGAATGGGAACAACTTAGGGGCTTCCCTGGTAGCTCAGCTGGTAAAGACTCTGCCTGCAATGCAGAAGACCCTGGTTCAGTCCCCATGTCAGGAAGATCCCCTGGAAGAAGGGCATGGCAACACCTCTAGTATTCTTGCCTGGAGAAACCCCCAGACAGAGGAGCCTGGTGGGCTGCAGTCCGTGGGGTCACAAAGAGTCGGATACACCTGAAGCGACTGAGCACAAGCCATCTAAAAATATAAATGTGACTGAGTAAACTATAGTACATCTACACAATAAGATATTGTGTGGCCATTAAAATTATGTTGAAGCAATGCACATATTGACATAGAAATGTTAACAAAATGTTAGGTGAAGTCAGAAGTTATGAAACTTTGGCAGAAGAGAGTATACATAAAAACAATCTGAAAGCTACTAACAGTTGTTTCTTAGTGAGCAGGATTATCATGATTTTGTTCCACTGTATTTTCTGATTTTAATAAAAATCTATTACCTTGGGGGTAAGAAAAAATCAATATCTGAAATTTCATTTTGGATAAAAATAATAAACATCAATCATCTCTGCACTTAACTAAAAGCAGCTAGGAAGCGGACAAAATATTTTAAGTAAAAATATAAGAAAGAGGAAATCATAGGGAATAAAAGATAAATGAAGACATTATGAAGGAGAATAGTGCCATTGATAAATAAAACCATGTGTTTTTTGAGAAAGCAATAAATAGACCAAAAAAAAGCAGAATAAAAATGTGCATATGCACTATGATCTCAACTATGTTTAAAAGCATAAAAAACATTCAGAAGTAAATATGCCAAGATGTTAATACTAGCAGCATCTGGGCATTTTGTTCATTATTTTCCTATCGTTCTAGTCTTTCATTCATTTTCCAGATAACTTATAATGAACATGAATTCATTTTACAATCCTAAAAAATGGAAAGTAGAAGTAGGAAGTAGGTATGGAAGTAGGTATAAAGAGAAAAATAGCAAGTAGAGTTTTAAATGAAAATGTTGAAAGTAGAAAAGACAGGTGGTTAAAATAAGCTAAGGTAAAAATTAAATCCTACACCGGCAGGCCCTCAGACTTAGATAAAGCACATCCCTGCTCTGGCTTAGGCCCTTGACTCTCAAGATCTAGGCATCTCTAGGGCCCCTCATGCTGCCTGGGGAGAAACGGTACATGAGGAAGGGGATGGCAGAGGGAAGGGGTACAAGGGTACTAGGTACTCTTGTACCCAGTAGAACAGGAGGAAACCAAGAGTGCAGAGACAAGTGGAAAGATCAGAAGGGACCAGTCCAGATTCCCAAATGCAGGGGTGATTATGGGCCCTGCTGAGGAAAGGATTAAGTTCCCAGGTGATAATCACAAGCAGCTGCAAGGAGAAGCTCTAGAGTCAACAGTAAGGTAAGAGGATTTAGTAAACCAAACAAGTTCAGTTCAGTTCAGTCGCTCAGTCATGTCCAACGCTTTGTGACCCCATGGACTGCAGCATGCCTGGCCTCCCTGTCCATCATCAACTCCCAGAGTTTACCCAAACTCATGTCCATTGAGTCGGTGATGCCATCCAACCATCTCATCCTCTGTCATCCCCTTCTCCTCCTGCCCTCAATCTTTCCCAACATCAGGATCTTTTCCAATGAGTCAGTTCTTTGCATCAGGTGGCCAAAGTGTTGGAGTTTCAGTTTCAGCATCAGTCCTACCAGTGAATATTCAGGACTGATCTCCTTTAGGATGGACTGGTTGGATCTCCTTGCAGTCCAAGGGACTCTCATCCAACACCACAATTCAAAACCATCAATTCTTTGGCGCTCAGCTTTCTTTATAGTCCAGTTCTCACATCCATACATGACTGCTGGAAAAACCATAGCTTTGACTAGACAGATCTTTGTTGACAAAGTAATGTCTCTGCTTTTTAATATGCTATCTAGGTTGGTCATAACTTTTCTTCTAAGGAGCAAGTGTCTTTTCATTTCATGGCTGCAGTCACCATCTGCAGTGATTTTGGAGCCCCCAAAATTGTTTTTCCATTTTTTCCCCATCTATTCGCCATGAAGTGATGGGACCAGATGCCATGATCTTAGTTTTCTGAATGTTGAGTTTTAAGTCAACCTTTTCACTCTCCTCTTTCACTTTCATCAAGAGGCTCTTTAGGACAGTCACAAAACAGGCAGTGTGCTGTAAGGAATTCGACTGCCACCAGTAGAAATGGGGATTGTATATCATTCTTTGAGGTGTTTTTATAAACTTATGTGCTTTAACTCCCTTTCCTTTTAATCAACTTGCTAATTTCTACAACTCAGTACTTACTCAAGTTGTAAATTATTTGTGTATTAAAAGGTTATGGGCACAATAGAATCAATATTCCAGAGTTTTTCAAAGCGCAATGATCAAACCATTGGATTTAAAAATAGACTGAATTTTCAAAAGTTTGAGGGTATATTTTTGGCAAGATTATGGGAAAACAGTCACCCTCACACACTGCAGATATTAATAAAAAATGCACAACCCCCTGTGGATGGAAATTCAAAATAGTAAAATTACATATTCATTTACCTTTTGACCAGTATTTTCCCCTCTCTAAACATACCCAAAAGATACACTGGGAGAAACACACAAACATATGCCTAAGACTAATATTGTGATACTTGTTATAATTGCAAAAGATTGGGAACAACCCAAAGGCCTGTCAAATGAGGACAAATTAAATAAAATATGGTGTATGTATACAATGGAGTGTTATACAACGTAAACAGGAATGAAAAATATTTCCATAGACTGCTACGGTTTGACATTTAGGACATATTATTAAATGAAAATCCCAAGATGGATAACTGTACAGTATGTTATGATGTACTGGAAAAACATCTACAATATGAAAATATATAAGTATTTGCTTATATTTTAAATGGAAAGATAAAATATAAATTTTTGCAAAATTGCCTACAGGAGAATAGAGGGGTAAGCTGATGAGGACAGACATAGAAGCTGGTCTTCTCTGAACATACATTGTCTTATAGGTCTGTCTTAGGATCCATGTAAGTAATAACACATACCAAAAAATCAACTAAAAAACAACTGTTAAAAATCTAAAGCAAAATGAAGCAAATTGTGTATCATATTGATGCTGCTGCTACTGCTAAGGCGCTTCAGTCATGTCCTAGTCTGCGTGACCCCATAGATGGGAGCCCACCAGGCTCCCCCGTCCCTGGGATTCTCCAGACAAGAACACTGGAGGGGGTTGCCATTTCCTTCTTCAATGCATGAAAGTGAAAAGTGAAAGTGAAGTCACTCAGTCGTGTCCGACTCAGTGACCCTATGGATTGCAGCATACCAGGCTCCTCCATCCATGGGATTTTCCAGGCAAGAGTACTGGAGAGGGTCGCCATTGCCTTCTCTGATATTGGTGCTAGATCATCATAAAAAAAGAAGAAAGATAAAAAGAAAAAGTTTAATCTGATCAAAGTTGTAAATAAAAATATTAGCAAATGGGATCCAGCAATATATGGGAAGGACAATATGTCAGGACCAAGTTGTTTTCCTTCCAAGAGTTCACCACAAACATTAAAGGTGAAAAAAAATCTAAAATCATCTCATAAACGCTTTAAAAGAACTTATAAATTTAATAATAATTCATAATAAAAATTCTATTGCTAAATATTTTATTAACATCACAAAGATATTTTATCACAAAAATTTTACTAGTAAACTGGTAATAGAAGAGACCTTTATTAATATAATAGACAACATCTACAAAAAAACTATATCAAACATTACGGTTAACAGTGAAATACTGAAAACTTTGCAATATTGAAAACATGGGGAAAAGATAGAGATGCTTGCTATCGCCTCTTTTGTTCAACACTGTGCTGATCATCCAAGTCTTAACCCATTAAGTATGCAAAAATATATTCTCACTGAGAATAAAACAAAAAATAATAGGTGTGATGTTTGGAAACAGAGAAATAAAACTTACAATTTGCAGATTGCCAAGAAGGGAATGGCAACCCACTCCAGTGTTCTTGCCTGGAGAATCCCAGGGACGGGGGAGCCTGCTGGGCTGCCATCTAAGGGGTCGCACAGAGTCGGACACGACTGAAGTGACTTAGCAGCGGCAGCAGCAGCAGTGTATATTTAGGGAAAAAACATCCTGCGAACTCTAAACAATCCGAAGCAATGGGCAAATTTAGTAGAATCACTAAGTGCACTAAATCACTAGATAAACAAAATGTACAAGCAACTAGAATTTGAAATAAAGAAGATATGATTTACAGTAGCATTTAAATTCTACAATACCTGGAAAGAACTTCGTGAAAGTAGTTGAAGAAAACCTAAATAGGTGGAAAGATATGCCATGTTCCTTGATTAAAAGACTCAATATTGTGAAGAAGCCAGTTCTTTGATCTATAGAGTCAACATAATCCTAGTCAACCCCCAAACATGATTTTGGTGAGAAACTTAAGATGATTTTTTAATGTATGTGGATATGCAAAGTGCCATGAATAATCAAGAAAATACTGAACAGTAAAATTGGAGGACATTGTGGCTCAGCTGGTAAAGAATCTGCATGCAATGCGGGAGACCTGGGTTTGACCCCGGGTTGTGAAGATACCCTGGAGAAGGGAAAGGCTACCCACTCCAGTATTTTGGCCTGGAGAATTCCACGGACTGTATCGTCAGTCCACGCGGTCGCAAAGAGTCGGACACGACTGGGCGATTTTCCCCTCCACTACCAGTTGTGTTAGTTAGTGTGTTAGTCGCTCAGTTGTGCTCAGCTCTGTGTGACCCCACGGACTGTAGCCCTCCAGACTCCTCTGTCTATGGGATTTTCCAGGCAAGAATACTGGAGCGGGTTGCATTTCCTACTACCAGATATAATGAAGCTATAGTGCTTAATGCAGTTGTATTGGCACAAGGAAGGGGAAAAAAGACCAGTGGACATAACAGAGAGTCCAGGAAAAGACTGACACGTACACAGACGCTTGATTTAGGACACAGTTCACTCACATAGCAATGGCAAGGGCTTCTCTTTTAAATAAATAAAGCTGATCAGTTAGATAGTCATATAGAGGAAAAAGTAATCTGGACCTATACCTCACACCATACAAAGGCATGAATTCTGGGTAGACTGTAGGTCAAAATGTGAAATCAGTAAATCCTTTAGACAAAGTCATAAGAAAATGTGTTCATATATTTGTGATAGACAAATACTTCCGACACAGTACACAGAATGTATTAAGCAGAGAAGAGAAGACTGATTGATTGAACAATGTTAAAACTGACTATTTTTGTTCATCAAAAAAAAAAATTAAAAATAAAAAGCCAAATCGCACAATAGAGGGAAAATATTTTAAATATAAATAATTGATGACAGTCTTGAATCCAGGAAAGATTTTTTAAGCTCCTATAAATCAGTAAGATAGAGACCACCCAATTTTCTAAATGGGAAGAGACTTGATGAGACACACCCCAAAAGAGGAAAGCCACGGGTCCAGTCAGGATTCCCCTGTGGCTCCAACAGTAAAGAATCTGCCTGCAATGTGGGAGACCTGAGTTCTATCCCTGGGTCAGGAAGATCCCCTGGAGAAGGGAACAGCAACCCACTCCAGTATTCTTGCCTGAGAAAACTCATGGACAGAGGAGCCTGGTGGGCTACAGTCCATGGTGTCGCACAGAGTCAGACATAAGTGAGCAACTGACACTTTCACTTTCACTTTCAAGGGTCCAGTAAGCATTAGAAAAGGTGCTCATTTTCTTCAATTATCAGGGATGTAGACATTTATAAGCCAATAGGACACGACAAAATAGTCACCAGAATACGTAAATCTAGAAGAAGGACAAGACCAGGTGTCAGCAAAGATGGGGAAAGACTGGAACCCTCATCCACTGCTGGAAGAAGCATAAATGGAACAATCCTTTTGAAATACTACTTGGCATTATCTGCTATACACTTAAGGCTTCCCAGGAGGCTCAGCAGTAAAGAATCCACCTGCCAATGCAGGAGACGTGGGTTTGATCCCTGGGTTGGGAAAATCTCCTGGAGAAGGAAATGGCAACTTACCCCAGTATTCTTGCCTGGAGAATCCCATGAACAGAGGAAATTGGTGGGTCAGAGACACAAAAGAGTCAGACACAGCTTAGCAACTAAACAACAATAGCAACAACATTATACACCTATTCTATACCTAGCAATCCTACTCCAGGTGTACGCCCAACAGAAATGAATGCATATAGCCACAAGAAGGTATAGAAAAATATTTATAGCAGATTTATTCCAAATAGCCCCAAACTGAAAGCAAATCAAAGCTCCATCACATTATTGAACCAATCAATAAATGGAGATATTTTCATACTTTTATACAAAATATTTTATATTTTGTAGTGGAATATCTACTACACAGCAAAGGGTATGACTGAACCACTGTTTTCTGTAACAACACGCTCACAACATAACAGAGCTCACAAAGTTAGGCAAAGAGGCCAGGTGTGAGGAGTGGGGATGGTAGGATTCCACTCTTCCTGACCCAGGGATCTAATCTGGGTCTCCTGCGTTGCAGAAAGATTCTTTACCATCCAAGCCTCCAGGGAAGCCCACACAACACCAAACATGGGTGTAACTAAAAGTAGCCTTACAAGTCAGGATGAGAGTTACCTCTGGGGAGGGAAATGGCAGAAACGAATGGGAGGTGCCGGACGGGTTTCCTGGATGCTGGGGTGTCCTATGTCCTCATCTGGGGGCTGTCACGTGGATACATTCATCTTGAAAACAGCCTTTGAACTGTACACAGAAGAATTGTGCACTTTGTAAAAAATGTTTAATTAAAACAAAAAGGAACACACCTACATTTACAGCAGTATTATTCACAGTAGCTGAAACACAGAAGCTGCCCAAATTGATGAGCAAAATGCGGTCCATCCACACAATGGAATGCTATTCAGTCTTTAAAAGGGAGGAGATTCTGACACAGGCTACAACATTGACGAACCTTGAGGATGCGATGCTCAGTGAAACAAGCCATCACAAAGAGACAAACGCTGTACGGTTTCACTCACGTGAGTCTAGACGAGCCATACTCATAGAAGCAGAAGGTTGAGTGGTAGTTGCCAGGGTCCAGGTGAGGGCGAAGGGGAGCTCTTGTTTAGCGGGGAAAAGTTTCAGTTTCCCCAGATGAAGACAGTACTGCAAATGGACAGTGGTGATAGTCACACAACAATGAGCGTACTTAATATTCAGCAACATGGAACTGAACATTGTTTTCCATACAAAGTTAAAAGTACACTGTACTTCCTTCCTGACCACTTGCCCAGTCCCCATCTCTTTGAGAGAGATAAGCTTCATCTGAATTATTTCATCTGATTGATCATTGTCATGTAGAACTTTGTTGTTACTTCTGTCTCAGGGATTCCTCTGGAACAGGTGTAAGGATTCATTACACATTCCAATATATTGTCTATAGATTGTAAGCTAAAGTCGAGCATGTATCTGCTGACACTTTTTAAACTGACCTGCCTTTATACTTAGAAATATCTCTTAATAGTGAGCTTCCCTGGTTGCTCAGATGGTAAAGAATCTACCTGCAATTCAGGACACTCGAGTTCAACCCCTGGGTCAGGAAGATCCCGTGGAGAAGGAAATGGCAACCCCGTCCAGTATTCTTCCCTGAAGAATTCCATGGACAAAGGAGCCTGGCGGGCTATAGTCCACGGGGTCACAAAGAGTCGGGCACGACTGAGCGACTATCACTCACATTAACATCATTGAACCCTATACTTAAAATGATTAAGATGGGAAATGTTATGCTCTGTGTATTTTATAACAATAAAAAGATTGAAGAAAAGCAATAATAACAAAAGGAAAACCATCTGTATGTCTAGCAATGATGGAAGCATTGCAGGATTCTCATCATAACTGACCCACTTCTGCTTGACCAGGAAGGATTCCTACACAAAGCGCATCTGGGATCTGGGGAGGAAGCCAGGTCACACAGCCCCTTCTCCTCACTGCACTGTGGAATGATCACTTCCTAGGGACAGCTGAAAGGATCAGCGGATCGGGTTTGAATGATATCTGATTCTCCCGTGAGTACATGCTATTTCGGACCCTGCTCCTTTCATTTCTCCTGACTTAGGCAGGTACTCAGAGGCTGTTTCGAAGGTTTCAGAGCATCTAGGGCACCAGTGGCTTATGCTCAATACCTGGCCAGCACGTGTGGATGCAGCCGCCAACCCCTTTGCTCCAGTTGCTCAGGCGCAGAGCCACCAGCCCCCTGGGGAGGAGGGATGTGATCCATCACACACCACGGCAGAGCCTGTTAGATGACCTCTGATTCAATCACAGATGACTGAACTATGGCTACAGCCCCAGAGGAAAGCGACTTGGCCAACTGCCATCAAGCGGTTGCAAAGCAGAAAACAGCAGAATCTGTGTCCTCCGATCTCTAATTCAGGGCTCTCCCCTCACTTTCAAGGCAGAGTGGATTCACACTAAGCTGGAGAGGACGGAAGTCAGCGGTCAGGACTCGCTGGCCCTGAAGATGCTCCGATGCCTGTAAGGGGATGGCATCTGTATGAGCAGAGGGCATCTCTAATGCATCCACTTGTATTCATTCAGCCTGCCATTTTACTTTTTATTGCCACATAGCAAACCACCCCAAATCTGTCAGCTTGGAACACTCCTATCTGTTGTTGTTCAGTAGCTAAGTCATATCTGACTCTGCCACCCCATGGACTGCAGCATGCCAGGCTTCCCTGTCCTTCACTATCTCCCAGAGTTTGCTCAAATTCATGTCTATCGAGTCGGTGATGCCATCCAACCATCTCATCCTCTGCCACCAGCTTCTCCTCCCGCCTTCAGTATTTCCCAGCATCAGGGTCTTTTCCAATGGGTTGGCTCTTCGCATCAGGTAGCCAAAGTATTGGTGCTTCAGCTTCAGTATCAGTCCTTCCAATGAATTTTCAGTTGATCTCCTTTAGGATTAACTGGTTTGATCTCCTCACAGTCCAAGGGATTCTCAAGAGTCTTCTTCAGCACCACGATTGAAACACAACAGTTCAGTGCTCAGCCTACTTTAGGGTCCAGCTATCACATCTGTATGTGACTACTGGAAAAACCATAGCTTTGATTAAATGGAACTTTGTTGACAAAATGATGTCTCTCTTTTTAATACACTGTCTAGGTTTGTTATAGCTTTCCCTCTAAGGAGCAAGAATCTTAATTTCCAGGCTGCAGTCACCATCAGTAGTGATTCTGGAGACCAAGAAAAGAAAATCTATCACTCCTTCCACTCCCCCCCCCCCCACCGCCATTTATTTACTGTGAAGTGATGGGACCAAATGCCATGATCTTAGTTTTTTGAATGTTGAGTTTTAAGCCAGCTTTTTCATTCTCCTCTTTCACTTTCATCAAGAGGCTCTTTACTTCCTCTTCTATTTCTGACTTTAGGATAGGGTATCATCTGCATATTTGAGGCTGTTGACATTTCTCCTGGCAATCTTGATTCCAGCTTGTGATTCATCCAGCCTGGCATTTCCCATGATGTACTCTGCATAGATGTTAAATAAGCAGGGTCACAATATACAGCTTTATCATACTCCTTTCCCAATTTGGAACCAGTCTGTTGTTCCATGTCCAGTTCTAACCATTGCTTCTTGACCTGCGTACAGATTTCTCAGGAGACAGGTAAAGTGGTTTGGTACTCCCATCTCTTTAAGAACTTTGACAGTTTGTTGTGATCCACAAACTTCTGTTTACTAGCTCACATTCTGTACATGAGAGGTCCAGGCACACCATGACTGGGAATCCAGGCACTGGCTGGGCTGTGTTCTCATCTGGAGGCTCCATTAGGGAAGACTCCACTTCTGAGCTCGTTCAGGCTACTGGCAGAATTCAGCTCCTTATGGCTGTAGGTTGAGGCCCCTGCTTTCTCACTGGCTGTCCGCCAGGAGAGCTGCCCATCCTAAAGGCAGACCACATCCTTTGCCACATGGTGCCTTCCAGCATATATGGAATTCCTCTCATGTTCCCATGCTCTGACTTATATTTCTGACCTCTAGAAACTTCAGAGTCTTGTGGTTAGGTCAGGTCCACACAGTAGTATCTCCTTCTTAAAGTCAACTGTGCCTTTAACAGCCTAATCATAGGAGTGAAACCCTTCATATTCACTTATTACAAAAAGGAGATCCAACCAGTCCATCCTAAAGGAAATCAACCCTCAATATTCATTGGAAGGACTGATGCTGAAGCTGAAACTCCAATACTTGGGCCACCTAATATGAAGAGCCAATTCATTGGAAAAGACCCTGATGCTGGGAAAGATTGAAGGCAGAGGAAGAAGAGGGTGACAGAGGATGAGATGTTAGGATGGTGTCACTGACTCAATGGACATGAACTTGGGCAAACTCCTGGAGATGGTGAGGGACAGGGTCTCAAAGAGTCAGACAAGACTTGAGGGCTGAACATCAACACCATTACACAGGGTGTGTATGTCAGGATGTGATTCAGGGACTATCTTAGATGTCCGCCTAAGGTGCTGTCCCAAAGCCCCGGAAAGCCAAAACACTAGTCCATAGATATCGCACCTCATAGCTACAGACATTGTTAGTCTGGAAAGGCCTGGGAAGTCAGACCTGAGGCCAGCCCCGCAGGTCTCCCCATCTTGGTGAGTTTGACCTTGAATCTAGCTGAGGAAAGCAGCTCTAGCTCAGTCACAACATAACCAACTCCCTGCTCTGCCTTCTTGTTTGGACTCAATTTTTTAGCATTTCAGCCTTTTCCCCCACCTGCAAGAACCCTGTGGAAATTATTCCTAATGGTCCATGAAAAGATCAAGGACCAACCAGACTCAGATGTCTTCAGTTGCCATGTTCTAATTTATTGGCAATATGTTCACTAATGCTTTCCTGATTATTTCCTGGGTAGGCTTCTTTACCAGATGAAAAATGGCCAGAGACAGTTATTAATTAAATGAAAATGCAGCAACCAAATGTGAAGATCTCAAACTCTTTTATTTTAAAGTATGTTTTTTCTTTTTTTCAAAAGAAGCCCTGGGTAGAAGAAAAGTTTGTCATACCTTTTAGCTTAAAAATTTATGTTCAACATCCATATGCAACTAACTTCTGGTTTCATTTCCTATCAAATGAGTCTTTGAACTAGTTTTTGTTCTAAAATCACCCCAAATAAACTTGAATTAACTAGTGAGTCAGGCTGCTTTTGTTAAAGAAACCCTGTGGAAAGAAAATTGAGTCCATTTTCAAAGCTGAAGAGGAAACAGTGGTGAAAAAATATTTTCTAAAGTGCATGGTGCTGCTGAATTGCTGAGTTTGTCTTGTCTTTTTGAGACAATGCTTTGTAGAGGCATAAAGAGACCAGAGGACGTTCTGATACACCCTCTTTGTCTTGCAGATAAAGAAATTGAGACAGCAGGATGAAGTGACCTTCTCAAATTCCCACAGAGGGCTAGTGGCTAGCCCCAAGAGTCCAGGTTCTCAGAGGCTCTTCCTATGGCTAGGTCATCTCCCTGATTCCTGAAACAAGGCCAAGGAGCCACCCTAACATGTCTCCAACACACTTATGGTTCCATGCAGAGGATGTTGCTAACGGAAATGCAAAATGACGTAAATTAGGCAGATTCTCATGTGTTACTGTTTTGAACAAAGACAGAACATCTGTCTTCACTTTGCCCCTTGCAGGAGAATCTTCTGCGTGAGCTGCTTTGGATCCATCCTGATGGGCCTTTGAGGGTGGGCCAGGCAGTGAGAGTGGGGGATGAAGCAACACATCTCACAGTTAGCAACCGGCTCCTAGAGCCCTCAGTCCAGACTTCAATGACCATCACTTTGGGGAAGGTCTGATGGATGTCCAAAGTGACTTCCCATTTCAGTTCATGCCATTTCATACCTTTTATCCTTAAGACTTGTGATCTCTTTTATCAAAGATTCAGTAGTAGTTTAATAAGTTATTCAAAGCTATTTTTCTTATTAATAAAGGATATTTTGAAGCTTAAAGATGATTTGCAAAAAATCCATTTAAGTGTAATGGATGTATTGGCATAAAGCACAGATAGTACTTTTATGTACCAAAAAAATGAAAAACTATTTTAAAAGCTGATGAGTTTTGGAATCAAGAACTTTTTAAATTGAAGTATAGTTAATTTACAGTGCATTAGCTTCAAGTGCACAGTAAAGTGATTCACGCACACACACACACAAACACACACACACACACACATATATATATTTACATATTCTTTTCCAGATTATTTTCCATTACAAGAAAACTATTGAGTATAGTTTCCTGTGCTATTCAGTAGGTCCTTGTTGGAAATAAGAACTTTAAATACAGAGCCTGTCAGTCTTGGCACCACTGACATTTGAAGCCAGATAGCTTTTCGTATGTCTGTCTTGTGCCTGGACCAAGTTTGGCATCTTCCCTGGCCTCCATCCACTGCAGGCCAGTAGCACACTCTCTCCCCCTAGTTGTGACAACCAACCATGTTTCCAGACGTTGCCAAACGTCCCCTGGGAGCCAAAATGGCACTGGTCAGTATCTAGTAGGACTCTGGAGTACATTTCAGATTTGAATGGGCATGGCACCTGTTCTACAGACTCAGGGAGCCCTCAAAGGTAGTTTTACAATAAAATCAATATTCAGTATCACCAATACATGGCTAAATTCAATTTAAAGAACTTTTAACAGGCAGTGCTACCCAAGGAAATCAAGCATCACTTGTCAATAGAGTATCAGCAAGGGAGTAGGATCAGGAAACTCTAGTCCAGACTGATGTGGAGAGAGGCTGCAGAGAGCAGGTGGAAGTGGGCCAGGAGGGCTCTCAGCCATCTCAGTTGAGTAGACAGGCATCAGCGTGTTTAAAGAAGGTACTTATCTGTAAAACGCTTACTTCTTCAAGCTCAACTTTCCATCGCTTAACTTTTTTAGATTGATTAAAGTGATAACGTCACATTGTGGAAAATGTGGAAAGCATATAAAAAGTACTAAAAGACACAAAGCAATCACCCTCAATCTGACCAAAAGAAACTGCTGTTAGTACATATGGGTGTTTCTGCCCAGATGGTATTCTATGCATATTTTTTTCATTTTTGAACTCACTTGTTTTGCTTTGAAATTCTGCATGCAGGAGTTTTCCTCCTATCAAGAAAAATCTTTGGAAGAAAATATATCACAATTTAATTAACTATCCTCCCATTGTTGGGATATTATAAACATCACTAAAATAAAGCAATTTTTATTCTT
This sequence comes from Dama dama, assembly GCF_033118175.1. Taxonomy (NCBI): domain Eukaryota; kingdom Metazoa; phylum Chordata; class Mammalia; order Artiodactyla; family Cervidae; genus Dama; species Dama dama. The sequence goes on along the minus strand of NC_083700.1, from coordinate 114,461,940 downwards.
GATAAGTGTGTCTCGCATTTGTCACATAATTAGTTCAACACCTAGCTCAATTCATAGTAAGTGCTCAGGGAACAAGCCCTTGTTACTGTATTGTTAAGTTGCTTCCCTGAAAAACTAAACTCTCACCAGCAGTGTCTCATAAAAGCTTCACCAGCATTAAATGTTACCATCTCTTCATTTTTCTGCAATTTATTTGGTGAAAATTAAACTCTTCATTATCTTAGTTTGCATTTCCTGATTACCAATGAGGTTGAATACTTCGGTTGTTTATTAAATATTTTCATATTAGATGATCTGCTTATGATCTTGTTTTGAATTTAGCTCTTATTTGGAACTTAGTTCTTATTTACTTGCATGAGCCCTTCTCTTAATAAGGATTTTAGACATTAACCATTGACTTTTATGGATATCTATTTCCTTATTTTTTTAATTACACAATTAGACACAAATTTGCATGAGAGGAAACTCCCAAGTTAGGTGAAATTTTTAATAAAAAGAATAAAACATTTGACAATATCTACCGCCATAAGACACAGTTACCAGAACCAAATGATGGCAGAATTCATACCTAATGAAATGAGGGAATGAAACAATTTGAAAAGGACTTTAAAATTATATTGTTAGAATTGTTAAATTTTTATAATTTACAGAAATAGAATGAATAACAACTATTAAGTGAGAATAGAAATCTCAGGATTCAGAAGGATCATTTGGAAACCATGGAATTGAAAAACACTGAAATAAAAAATCACTAAATGGCTTACATTACTTTGATAGATAGAACAAAACAGAGGATCAGTGAATTAGAAAACAGAACTAGATATCACTCAGAATGAAGTACAGAGAGATAAAAAGTCAAATCAGTGATAGGAAGCATTCGTTAAATCAAAGTTACATCTAACAGAAGTTCAGAAGCAGAAGAAGAAAATTGGTGAATCAAACACTTCAGCAGATAACAGCACAGAATTATCCATAATTGAAGACATATATAAGTCCTCAAATTGAGGTTCACTGAGAGATGAGGATTAAATGTTTACAAAGGATTTCAGTCACAGATATGTATAAGAAACATCAGGGAAAAATAAAATAATAAAACATCAGAAAAAATTGACAGATGAGCAGCAGAGTTTTCATCAACATAAACAGGCATGAAAGCCTTGAAGTAATAGTTTCAAGGGCTAAGGAGAAATAACCACCAACCTAGAATTCAAAGAAACTGTATGAATATATTTAGGCACAACTGTTATTATACTTGGCTTCCCTGGTAGCTCAGCTGGTAAAGAATCTGTCTGTAATGCAGGAGACTCCGGTTTAATTCCTGGGTATTATTATAAGTATTATATTCATACCAATGGTTTCCAAATTTGTCTACATATTGGAATCACCTTGGAAGTTCCATAGAAGCTTAGATCCATGTTCCACTCCTAGGAATTATGAATTAGTTGAGCTAGGGTTTAGCCTGGGTTTGGGGATTTTTCTAATGTGCATGTTTTTCTAATGTGCCAGCAATTGTCAAACTCTGAAAATCACTGGTATAGACTCTCAAATTAAGTACTGAAGTATGACCTTTAACAAAAGTGAACCCCAAAAAAACCAATAAAAACAAGTGTAATAAAATACAGTCAGCAAAGAAATCAGCAAAATGTGATAGCCAGTTAAATACTGAATTTTAAATAATACAGTAAACAATCTAAGGGCTTCCCTGGTGGCTCAGATGTTAAAGAATCTGTCTGCAATACAGGAGACCTGGGTTCAATCCCTGAGTTGGGAGGATCCCCTGGAGAAGTAGAGTGGAAATACCCACTCCAGTATTCTGGCCTGGAGAATCCATGGACAGAGGAACCTGGCAGACTACAGTCTAAGGGGTAGTAAAGAGTCAGACATGACTAAGCAACTTTCACTTAAACAATCCAAATTGGATCTTTGTTATAAAATATAGTAATAATAGTGAAAATCATATTTATTTGAAATATACCAGGAACTAAAATTCTAAGTCATAAGAGGGAAAGAAAGTAGCAAGTTCAGAGGGAAGTTAATGTATTTCTAGATTCTTATCTTCTTTGTGAAGAGGGTTTAGAGTTAATTATCAAATTCATTTGAAAATATAAAACTAAATCACTTGTTTAAAAGTTCCAGGTGACCATTTAAAGAACAGACACAATGTGCTTTAACTTTCAAATGGTGGAACAGGGAAATAAAGAAAATGTTCAGTTTAACAAAATCACTCAAGAGGGAAAAAAAAACAAGGAAAATAATGTTAAATAACAAACAGAACAACAATTTTGGAAAGAATTTCAAATGAATCAGTAACCATAGTAAATGCAAATAAATTAGAAATCACCTTTCTAAAAACAGATTTTTTTTAACCAGATAGACCCTGAAGTTTAAAGTAGATACCAAGATAGGATGTGAAATCCTAAATAAAGCATCAGATTCACAAAAGAAATGTCTGTGGACCAGTCCCCTGCCTTTGAGTTCACACACACCCTCAGGAATATTGTGAGAACTGGATGATCAAGAGAGCTGGATTTGTGGAGCACAGTGTTGGTGAAAGTGGTACTTTTACCTCAAGCCTTCCTGAACCCTTAGCATGGGCTTGACTGTAGCCCTTGGAGAGCCTGATGCATGTATGATGCTGTGAGAAGCCACCCTGGACCAGAAGCTTCCTCCTGCCCCAGAGGTTCTGGTCAGCTGCTTCAGCAGGTGTGTGTAGAGAGGGCCACTATGTCGTGACCGCGTATACAACCAGATGTGGCTAGGACAAAGCGTTCTCCTGTGCCAGCTGTGGGCCGTGCAAAACAGGGTTGGGGGCGGGGAGCTGTGATAGGGGAGACAGACCGGAAACAGACACAGACACACACGTGTGCACATATGCACACACAGACAAGTTCAAGTTCTGCCCCAGAGGACCACCTGAAGCATCTGAGGACCTTGAGCAGCAGATGCCCGAAGTTCAGCACAGGAGCAGCAGTGAGGGTGTGAGCAACCCTGAAGAACCCCACAAGGTCCACCAGAGCCCGTGCAAAACCTCTGATAGACCCGCAAGGCAGAAACTCTCCCCTCAGTCCTCTCTTCTGTCCACACGCTCCAGCTGGTCCAAGGGTGGTGCCTGCCTAAGGGCCGACACTCACCAACCACGAGACTTAGCCGGGCGAGGGGTAGTAAGTGAATATGAACGTTCCGATGGACAGCTCAGCCTCACTTGGTTGATTTCTGAATTGAGAGGTGATGCAGGACTTCAGGTGGCAACCTAGAAGTCAGAGGTGAGCAGGACCTGCCCAAGCCCACAGCTGTATAAGAGGGTCACCAATGAACACACTTTTAAAGAGACAGGGAACAAAAATAAAGTCTTGCTTCAATCACAGCATAATATGTGTTTGTTCTACATGGTAGTCACACAATGTTCAGCTACATACGCCCCGTGAAGAAACACCAAACTCAAGGAAACAGCGAAGCCGAATGTAAAGAGACGGGAAATGACAAACAATTGCCAAACAAAAGAAAACTTGAATGGCTTTACGATTATTAGGCAAAAGATCTTAAGAAAAAAATTTATCAGGGACTAAAATATCATTTTTAATAATAAAAGCAATAAATCTCTAAGACTGGTGATCATCAACACATATACACACACATCTAATAAGATAGTCTCAACATACACAAAACAAAACTGACAGAAATATAAGAAGCTGACAAATCTAAAACTGAAGATTTTATGATCTTCACTAAATAGAAGACACTTGCTATTGTGTCTTAGTACAATACACACTTCTTGCTAACAAATAAATCAGACTTTCAAAATATCAGCAAAAATAGAAATGCTTAAAATACCATAATTGATGGTATCAATATTATAAATGAGAGTGTCTTATCTATCTATGAGATATAGACATATACATAGAGATGGAGAGAGAAAGACAGAAAGGGGCAGAGAGGGAGAGGTCTCCCAGAGCCCAGACAAAAACAGGCTACACATTCTTTTCAAACACATAAAATATGTTTTTAAAATTTGGATACATACATAATGGATCACAAAGAAAGTCTTGAAAAATACCAAAGATCTGAAAACATGTGGTCCACAACAAGTTTGAAAATAAAATTTTAAAGTCAGTTAAAATGCACCCATACATTTGGAAACAAATAATACTTCCAAGTAATTCATGGGTCTGGAAGAAATTGTAATGGAGATTATGAATACTGAGAACTGAATGACGACGAAAGAACTACACACAAAAATCTGTGGAAAGTGGATGAAAGGGGATGTTAGAAAGAATTCATAATATTAGAAAACAAGAGATTTTAATTAATGAACTAGAAATGCAATGGGAGAATTTAGATAATACAGTGTAAAAACCAATGTAAAACCAAAAGACAAATCATAAAGATCAAAATTATGGAAATAGTAAATAAAGAAACAGTGGGGAGAAATGAATCAAAAGATTCTTTAAAAAGGACTAATCAAAATATGAATTTTTTCTTGATAATTAATTAATCAAGACAAAGAAGGAGGAGAGTGAAAAAGTTGACTTACAGCTCAACATTCAGAAAAGTAAGATCATGGCATCTGGTCCCATCACTTCATGGCAAATAGATGGGGAGACAGTGGAAACAGTGGCAGACTTTATTTTGGGGGGCTCCAAAATCACTGCAGATGGTGACTGCAGCCATGAAATTAAAAGACGCTTACTCCTTGGCGGAAAGTTATGACCAACCTAGAGAGCATATTAAAAACCAGAGACATTACTTTGCCAACAAAGGTCCATCTGGTCAAGGCTATGGTTTTTCCAGTGGTCACACATGGATGTGAGAGTTGGACTGTGAAGAAAGCTGAGAGCACAAGAATGGATGCTTTTGAACTGTGGTGTTGGAGAAGACTCTTTGAGAGTCCCTTGGACTGCAAGGAGATCCAACCAGTCCATCCTAAATGAGATTAGTCCTGGGTGTTCATTGGAAGGACTGATGCTGAAGCTGAAACTCCAATACTTTGGCCAACTGATTCGAAGAACTGACTCATTTGAAAAGATCCTGATGCTGAGAAAGATTGAAGGCAGGAGAAGGGGATGACAGAGGATGAGATGGTTGGATAGCATCACCAGCTCAATGGACATGAGTTTGAGCAAACTCCAGGAGTTGGCAACAGACAAGGAGGCCTGGTATGCTGCAGTCCATGCAGTCTCAAAGTGTTGGACATGACTGAGCAACTGATCTGAACTGATGTGGAAGACAATTTTCCTTAAAAATTAAATTACTGAGGCTTCTATTTTAACTGATTTAACTCTAGTCCAAAGTCTAGAAAGGAAGAAAGAATCTCTTTTTATAAGGCAAGGATCCCTTTGGTAATGAAACAAGATAAGGCAGGAAAAAAGAGGAAGTTATGAACAATTCTCTGCAGAGCAAAGAAAATAGTCAACAAAATGAAAAGGCAACCTACAGAATGAAAGAAAATATTTGCAAACCACACATATGATAATGGGTTAATATATCCCCCACCCCCTAAAAATGTATTAGGAACTCAAATAACCCAATAGCAAAAAATCAAATAATCCAACTGACAGATGGGCAGAAGACCTGAGTAAACATTTTTCCAAAGCAGACATACAAATGGCTGACAGGTACATGAAAAGGTGCTCAGCATCACTAATCAACAAAGAAATGCAAACCAAAACCACAGTGCAATACCACCTGGCACCTGTTAGAACAGTATTTATCAAAAAGATGACAAGTGTCAGCAAGGGTGTGGCGAAAAAAGAACCGTTGCACACTGTAGGTGCAAATGTAAATTGGTGCAGGCACTATGGAAAACCGTATGAAGGTTCCTCAAGAGAATAAAAATAAAACTACCATATGATCCATCTATTTCATTCCTGGGCATATCCAAAGGAAACCAAATCAGTATCTCAAAGAGATATATGTATTCCCAAGTTTATTGCAGCATTATGCACATTAGCCAAGATATAGAAACACCCTAAGTCCTAAGCGTCCTTTGACGGATTAATGGATAAAGAAGATGTGATGATAGACAGATAGATAGATAGATCATGGATTATTATTCATCCAAGAGAAAGAAGAAAACCCTGTCATTTGTGACAACATGGATGGACGTGGAAGACCTTCTGCTAAGTGAAATAAGTCAGTTAAAGAGAGGAACTGTAAGATCTCACTTATATATGGAATCTAAGAAAGAAAAAGTTGGACTCATAGAAACAGAGAGTAGAATAGTGGTTCCCAAGGGCTAGAGATGGGGGAAAGGAAGAGCTGTTCATCCTTCAGAGGGTATAAGCATTCAGTTAAAGATGAGCAAGTTCTGGGAATCTAAAGCTCTTGATACCTCGAAGGTCCAACATCAGAGATGCTTTGGCAACCGTGCCACTCAGAGGGGAGGTCACTGCCTCTCATGTAGTCCTCCAAGCCCCCTGTGCCTGGGCCCTCTCCCGGAGGGGCTTTGTTCAGGTGCTAGGACTCTGTGCTCTCAGTGAGAAGAATCCTACATGACAAGGCATTCGGAAAATGGAAATTTCAGAGGCCCTGAGAAGACGGCGAGAGATTTGGCAAATACACGGGAGGTTCCAGCTGGGCTGGCTGAAGGCTGGAAGATGGAGGGACACGTTTGTTTCTTCCAAACTGTTGAGACCAAAGGGCTTTATTCTCCAGCAACAAACTCCTTCCCGGGAAAGCCCCAGATCTTCACGGCACGCATGGGATTCCTGTTCACATTCATAATCGTCTTTGGCACCAGCCTGGTGAGATGGTTCCTGTTAAACTTTAATCTCCCGCATGTGGCCTCCTACTTGGCCAAATTTCCAGCTAAAAATAAAATCTGCCTATCGACAAATATTTTAATATTGACTTTGCTGCCTGTGTCCATGCTGGTTACCAGATTAAGGAACCATGTCTAACAGAACGCCATTTGTAACCAAGTGTTAAATCAAATGACACTCACTAACATGCGCATCTCTGGAGCTTTTTTTTTTTTTTTTTCCAATATGTAAAGCATAATGAACATTCCATTGTGAAGCATCTGCATCACGAATGGAGACCAGGGCCGTCCTGAGCTGGAATGAGGGACCTCCTTGCTTCTCCACCCCAGCTGGTACCTCACCCAGTCTGCAGAATGCTACCTCCTGGTAGCTGCCCTTCCCCGAGAGCCCCCGGTGTAGTGGCCAGGATGACCCACCACAGAAATGGCTCCGGGCCAGGGACAGACAGTACAGCACACTGGATGAGGATACGCAGGGGCCAGAGGCCTGCCTCTCTCAATGGTGCCAAGCCCACCCTGCGCCCTTCTCTAAGCTCCTGCACGTCTTGAGATTCTCACGGGGGTCCTGTCTGGATGGATCTGGAGCTTCTTGACAGCACTTTCTTTAGACATCCCCGCAGGCCGGGTATCTAGGTAACTGCAGCTGAGGCTCCATCAGCGTCTACTCAATTTCTCTTATGACTCCCTGCTTATGCTTTTGAGTCGCTTCTTAGAAAAATAACTAGGTGAGGAAACCCTTTCCAAGAAATGGTTTTCCCTCAAACGGTTTCACCTTTCAATCGCCAAAAATCAGGCTCAAAAATCTGCATTCGTTTGCTCATGTGATTTGTCATCTCTGAAGGCAAAGAGTTGAAACGTTCCCCGTCCGCCAGCGGCGGCCAAGCCGATGACCTCCAGGGAATGGGCGTGCATGCATGCTCACCACTCAGTCGTGTCCGACTCTTTGTGACCGCCTGGACTGCAGCCCGCCAGTCCGTGGAACTTTTCAGGCAAGAATACTGGGAGTTTCCCCGAAAACCCTTAGTGAACAAAACCTGGATGTCTACATAGTTTCTTGTTGCACGTACTTGGTTTTCTAGAGGTAAGGAAATGAACGTGGTTCAATTCAACAGTTTCTCTGCCACAGTGAAGCTCCAGGTAGGGACTCAAAAGCGTAAGCGTGGAGTCATAAGCTAGTAGCGGAGCTCTGTTGGTGGGAGTCTCTGCAGGAGGGACGGGGGAGGACAGAAGCCCTGGGGAGGACAGAACAGAGACGCTGTGGTGAGGCTAAAGGGGGGTGCAGACGGGGTCAGTCAGGGTGCCAAGCCCGGGGCAGTTTCATTTGGTTGTCTGAGGTTTTAGTAAAATATCTTTTGATTACTTTAGACCAAAAAGACCAAGACAAAGGGGGACGAGAGGAGAAATAAGGTGTCAGAATCCCTCCACCACCCTCCGTCCCTCGGCCTGAGTGACTGCCACACCCCGCGGCTGTACATCCCAGCTGGGTGTGTGCCATCCCAGTGGGTGTGAGCTGGGGCCCCCTGCCGTCACCACCTGGCTGAGCTCAGAGCAGAGGCACGGCTTGGAGACCCAGTTGGGACCAGGCACTCCAACCCCTCACCCAGAGGACTGACTCCTCGGCTCAGGAGGTGTGCTCTGGGCTCACCCCCTAGAGGTCCTTCCTGCCCAATCTGTTTCCTGGAGAGTGACTCCGCAGGTCTGCAGCTTGCCATGACCACAGCTCCCACCAACAGAATGCCTCGCCCGCCCCACCTCAGCCCCTCGGCCCTGGCGGTTGACAGCACCCACTGCTGCCAGGCTAGGAGGCCGTCCACCCCGGGTCCTGTCATCAGTCTCCTCGTTTGATTCCTTGGTGATGACTTCTGATTTTTTCTGGAACCTGGTCAGAGGACCCAGGTATAAGATCCAGGGTCAGGGGGCTCACACAACTGACAAATGCACAGACCACCCTTCGCTGGGGAAAACATGATCCAGGGAACTCGCCCCACCAGCAGGGGCCACGGTCAGCCAAACAATCATTGGATGGAGGCAGCAGGAGATGCAGGCTGGAAGACAGCAAGGCTGCCCTGACACTGTGACGACCGCAGGTCCCAAACTCTAGGTCGCTTTGCTCCAGGATGGCAGGGGAGAACACTTACAGTCGGTGGAGGAGGGGCAGGGACCCTGGGAGTGGTCTGCTCTGGTGCAGAACCAGTAGCAGGGCTCTGCTGGTGGAGGATTTTAAACTGATACCTCTACTGAGTCCGTCTGCTTTGGCGATCACTATGCACCAGCCGTTCTAAATAAGTCAGGGAGCAAGTGTTCCTCCCGCAGAGCCGGGCTCCCCTATGCTCGCAGGCACAGCACGAATGCCAGCCACGGCTGCAGGGACAGAGGCAAGCCGCTGGGGCCAGGAGTGCGGGGCAGAGGCTCGCAGGAAGTTAGGATTATGACCAGCTGCAGAGGAGGGCCACAGCAGCTGTGCATGGCTTTGGTTATTTTTTTCTCTTTCATCCTCTGTCTCACCTACAGCCCACATGCAGGGCAGCATGACTCCAGACGTCAGGTACAGGCAGGGGGATGACCGAGTGACCTCATCCTGCAAGGACACAGTGGCTGATGAGACTCATCCCCCCAGGAGGGGGTGGAGGTTTCTTCATCCGAACAGAGGGCGAGGATGATGCTGGGCAGGTAAGGGCACACAGATGCTGGCCACTCTCCAGCTGATGCCCTGCCCATCAGCCTCCCCACTGCCTCTGCTGACCACCCCTCCCATATCCCTGGGGGCTGCTCCCCCAACTGCCCTGGTTAAGCCAGTGGAGAAGGGTTGAGAGTCAGAGCCTGCCCCACTTTGGTGATGCACCTGCTTCCCTCCATAGCCCAGTCAGCCCTGGGTGGGTGGGGCATAACAGCTCCCCACTGAGGTTTCTGGCTGCCCGGACTTCCCTGGGACTCCCTCCCCACACTGCAGTCCTCACTGGGTTGAGTCCTGCTTCCTGCCAGGCCTTCGCCTGGCACTGTTCTTCCCAAAAGCCCAGGCGTCGGCCCCACGGCATCTCCTGGAGCCCCCAGCCAGCTCGGTGATGCCCACAGGTGGACCGTGGGTTCTGCTGCCCCACCCCAGAGCGAGAAGCCCCCCAGCTCCTCACTGGGGCAGCACCTGCCTTCTCTCTGGAGCCCATCCTGCCCACCTCCCGCCCGCCCCCAGGCACGAGCACTGCCTCACCACATCCCTCCCTGACTTGTGGTCACCCTGGATGCCTCTGTCTCCATGACCAGAAAGGGTCTCAAGGTCAGGGTTGACGTGCAGTGTAGACATCAAGCTGGATCTGCAGGCTCCAGGAGCCCCTCGGTCCTTCCCCATCAGTGTTTCTGCTGGAGGAGCCTGGGCCCTCTTGTTAGGTTCTACCTGCAACAAAACAGGAAGAACACTGTCCTGGGGGCCAGTCTTCAGGTATGTCTGTGTTTGCAGAGCCACACGATGCCTTGACATCCACGTTCTCAGGAGAAGTTTTGAATTAGACAGGGGAGGGTTTTTTGTCATGAAGTTCAAAGGACATGGATAGGACATCAGAGAGCTTCCCTCTTCAGAAACTGGTTGGCACAAGAGAGAGGACACAGTCATCCTGACACAGGAGAGAATCAGCTCCCCATCACCCCACCGTGATGGGGTGATTCAGGAAATCAGTCCTGAATACACATGGGAAGGACCGATCCTGAAGCTAAAACTCCAATACTTTGGCCACCTGATGTGAAGAGCTGACTCATTGGAAAAGACCCTGATGCTGGGAAAGATTGAAGGCGGGAGGAGAAGGGGACGACGGAGGATGAGATGGTTGGATGGCATCACCAACTCAATGAACATGAGTTTGAGTGAGCTCTGGGAGTTGGTGATGGACAGGGAACCCTGGCGTGCTGCAGTGCATGGCGACATGACCGAGTGACTGAACTGAACTGAACTGAACATGAAAGGTGGAAACCAAAATCGATAAAAAGATAAAAGAAACTCAGAAAAAAAATACATAAAGCAAAAAGGCATAATGAGATTTAAAGAAACATAACGAATAACCTCAGAGCAATAAGACGATTCAGCACCTATGAAATAAGAGCACAATACTACAAAAAAGGAACTTTTCTAAGTTCCTTCTGACTGTGCTTTACAGTTTCAAGGCAAATAAAAAGTAAAGAGGGATCCCCATGAGAGTCACACTTACTGATGACACAAGAGAGCTGGGTGGCCAGGCTGATTCTGAGCAGTTTGGGACCTTCTCTTCCTTCTCTTTTGGCACTCTTCTCCTTTAGAAAATTGAAAGAAAAATCCAATACATACCCTCTGTCCTCAACAGCAACTCAGTCCTAGCCAAGGCAGTGATCTTGGAGTGGCCTATGTAGAGAAGGAAAAAATCGGGGAAAGGAGGATGTGATAGACAATGTATTCAAGTTTGGCTTCAGAAAGCACTTTGAAATTGTTAACCAAGGTTGACAAGGATTGATGAGCTGGCCATCTGAACCTGGAGTGGATTCTAAACCAGGATTTATCACTTACTAAGCACGTCACCTTGGAGCTTAGGGGAGGGCACCATGGGACCTCTCCAACACTTGGTGTCTCATCCCTAAAGCAGAGATGCTCCGGTCCTCACCCACCTCCTGGGGATGTTGTAAGGAGGCAATGACATAACAGACACGTGGGCAGAACCCTCCGCACCCCCCAGGCACCAGCCTGGGAGGCTGTCAGGCTTAATGCTTTGCAGCTGGGCTGCCCGTCACCCTGGCCTCCACCTGCCTCCCCCTTCCCATCACCTTCACTCCCTGCCTCCTTCCTCTCCTCTCCCTCCATTGCCAGGATGAGGTAGTTACACTTTCCTTTCTTCCAAAGGCAGTTGCAAACTTTAAAGCCCCATTATTTTAAATTATTGAAGATGCTTATGTTTGAAGTGGAAGTTTAAGCCTGTCAGGAAATTTCACCTTCAAAGTCCCTGAGCTGGTTCAAAAATCCCTCACGTGTAATGTTTCCTTGATGGGGTTTCCAAGCCCCTTGGAGCCTGTCTGAAGTGAAACGGTCCACACTGGGGCCCTTCTGGAGGATATGATGGAGCCCTCGAAACTGTCAGCATCGTCAATTTGAAGCAGGGCATCACACACCCTCGTCTGAAACATATGTGCACTTTCTGAGGAGTCATTGTGAACGCTGAGCTCACAGTTAGCATTGTAAAATCAAGAATCCAGAGGTTTCCTGCGAGAGCCAAGAGCAGGCAGTGTGGCTTCCTCGAGCGGACACTGGGCACCCCACGGCCTCTCCGGGGCTCTGGGCCTCTGCCCTCCAGGCTCTGACGGCCCAGAATCCAGCCAATGCAGGGGGGCTGCACCTGGAGCAGGCTGCCCAGAAATCCTGTGACTCTTGGACAGCAGCAGAACACTGGCCTTGACAGAAGTTGGAAGGGAGTCGTGATTAGTTTCCAAAATTTCTTTACAAAAGGAAAGTTAAATTTTTCACTTAGAAAAAAGGCGTGTCAAGTGAATGCAGGTTGGTGGTTGCCAGGGGCTGTGGGAAGCGGGAGGGGAGAAGCTGCTTAGTACAGAGTGGGTTTTCCTTTAGAAAGATGGAAATATTTCTGAACTAGAGACAGGGGCCAAGCAAACAACACTGTGAATTTGTCCCATGGCAGTAAGTTGCTCACTTGAAAATGGTAGCTTTTACATTGTGTAAATTTCACCTATAAACTTTCAAAAGTCATTTCACAGTTCTCTGCCCTCTGACTTGCAAGGCTCATCAGCCCTGGGTCAGGGTGGTAGAAATGTCTGGTGTGCGATGCAGCAAGCAGAGCTTGAATCTCTCGCCTTCCAGACTGGGGTCCCCTTCCCATCTCTGCTCTGAAGTCATTGGATGACCCAGGCTGTGTGTCTACCAATGCTGCTTGGTCTGATGAGGCCAGAGGATTATTTTTTAATAGTTCGCAAGTTTTTCTGGTTACTTAAGCCATGTAACATAAATATAGTACGTATAATACATAGTAAAGACACTTAAAATCATAATTTCACTATTTAAAGATGGCATTTTATATTTTGATATATAGCCTTCTATCCCTTTCACATTTATATTTTAAGGTGCTTTTGGATCTCCATTCTTTTTAAACAAAACCCTCCTTTTTTGCCTTTTGCGGGTGAAGTCCTGCAGAAGTTTCCAGATGCCCCTTTCCCTCGCTCTTCAGATGTGCGTCCTTAGGTGGGCATGAGGAATCAGAAAGGTCTCTGCATTGCCTGCCATTCAGGCTTGCTCTTTTAAATCTCTGCGTTTTCCCACTCCTTCCTTTGTCTTCACAGTTTTGATTGAAACAATACCAGTGTTCAACCTCCTCGGAGGCATCTGTTTATTTTCTCTCCTTTGACTTTCAGAAAGCTTAGCGTATGACTCATTTGTATGTGGTATGTGTGCGTGTGTGTGTGTGACTCATCTGTATGTGGGGTGTGTGTGTGTGTGTGTGTGTGTGTGTGTGTGTGTGTGTTAAACAAAGCAGAGTAAAAAGGAAATGAAGCCTGGAATAATTATCCATACTTGATTCTCCCACAAATATTTTAGTAAGAAATAAATCTTCTTTCCCTTGACAGGAATTTGCATCTTTGCTCACAAGAGTGTGAATCTGTCCGAAACAACTTCCAGGGTAACTCGCAGCTCTGGGGGGGCGGGAGGGAGAGGGGGGAGGGGGGGTGTGGATTGCAGACCTGCCGGGACCCAGGCCCCCTCCCACGGTGCACGCAGAGTGGGCCAGCCCTGCCAGCAGGTGCTGGGAGGGACACTCTCCAGCCCCGTCTCTCAGTTCCCCTCTTCCAGCCCCTCCCTGCAGCTTGCTGCTGCTTCCTGGCCCACCTTGACCCGAGTGGGGCCATTCATGGTCTGCGGTAACCAAGAGACAGCTAATGGGCATGGTCCCACCCAGTGAGAGACTAAGGTCCACTTTTCTCTGGGCTGGACATCAGAATGACTGAAACAAAGGGATGGTGAACAGGGGAACCTAGGCTTCCAGTGAGAGGTCCTGGGCTGGCCGACCTGGGGCAGGGCCAGCGTGGGGGATGCTCCTTCTACGCACCTGATGAGGGAGGGCCAGATAGAGGCCATAGGAAACCCTCGCCAAGAAGAGAGTCCTCTTCAAAGAGACCTAGAAGCTCCACCTGCCGAACTGATGCGGACTGTCCTGGATCTGCCCCGGGGGTCTTCATCTGCGGCTCCCCATCACTTTCGAGTTTACCGAAACAGCTCAATGATCAAGTAAGCATCTTCATTGTCTTCTGAGAGCTCTCCCCAAGCCCCAGAGCATCCTCATTGTCTTCTGAGCTCCAAACCCCGCCCCCCTCCACCAAATCCCAGTGTTGCTTTTCCTTCTGCTTGGAATAAAAGCCCCACTCTCTGGTGTTGGAGAAGGCTCTTGAGAGTTCCCTGGACTGCAAAGAAATCCAATCAGTCCATCCTAAAGGAAATCAGTCCTAAATATTCATTGGAAGGACTGATGCTGAAGCTGAAGCTCCAATCCTTTGGCCACCTGATGCGAAGAGCTGACTCATTTGAAAAGACCCTGATGCTGGGAAAGACTGAGGGCAGGAGGAGAAGGGGACGACAGAGGATGAGATGGTTGGATGGCATCACCGACTCGATGGGCATGGGTTTGAGCAAGCTCCAGGAGTTGGTGATGGACAGGGAGGCCTGGCGTGCTGCAGTCCCTGGGGTCGCAAAGAGTCGGACACGACTGAGCGACTGAACTGAACTGAACTGAACTGAGAGGCAGGGCTCGTCTGACTTGCCCGCACTTCCCCCCACCACCTCACGGTGGCGCTCCACCTGAGAGCTCTGCTCAGAGAGACCCGCAAGTAGCAGGAGCTGAGCTCAGTGAGGTCCCGCCCGGTGTCAGCAGGGGTTTAGTAAAGTTCTGCCGGAGCTCGTGCCTGGGGCAGAGCCTTCAACAGAGGGGCTGTCTCTAAACCCCAGTCTGAGCCCCAGTCTTCACACTCCCCTGCACAGGACAAGCTCAGCTGGTGACATCTTCACACCCGTCACCAGCAGCGTCCCTCTTTGACTGGTGGAGCCACCCCTTCCGGAACCTGGGCTGCCCTTCAGGGTGCCTCTCAGCACCTCCACGCCCAACAGTGAAGGTCAACATAAAGTTACAGCCACCAAAGAAAAGACAACAGGATCAAGGATTCAGACACTTCCTGGATGAGAGGGTATATAGGTGGCTCCATTAGCCAAGGAAACCCACCAGCTGAGGTTCTAGCCATGCGTGCAGAAGCACTGAATGGGTCATTGGAGAAGGAAGTCATAGATATCAACTCATGGCCAGTTACAGAACTGCAGGCTTTAGTGCGTGCATGCATGCTAAGCCACTTCAGTCATGTCCAACTCTGTGACCCTATGGACCATAGCCCACCAGGCTCCTCTGCCCAAGGGATGCTCCAGGCAAGAATACTGGAGCGGGCTGCCATGCCCTCCTCTGGGGATCTTCCAGACCCAGGGATCAAACTGTGTCTCCTGCCTTGGCAGGCAGAGTCTTTACCGCTAGCACCACCTGGAAAGCCCCGAGGGCTTTGATAGTCTTGCACATTTTCTGTTTTCAGGTTGTGTGTGTGCCTTTTCAGAGGTGCTGACCATCTTCTTCTTCTCTCTTGTCATTACTACTGTTGTTTATAGACAGTTTGTCACAGGTTAATTTTACAGTTTGGTCTTTAGGGAACATGATATCCATTGGGACTGTGCCACCTGCTTTCCAAGCAGGTCCTAATGAAAGGCATCCTTTTTCTCCAACTTTTTCTTAGTCCGGTGCTCTGCCTCGGTACCAGAGGTAGTGTTTACTCCCTAATCCTGCTGTATTCTATGCCTCATCCTCTTGCTACCTGAGCAGTTAACCTCTCTTCCTAGTTAGAATTCTTTATATCAGTGACAGACTTTATTTTCTTGGGCTCCAAAATCACTGCAGATGATGACTGCAGGCATGAAATTAAAAGATGCTTGCTCCTTTGAAGAAAAGCTATGACCAACCTAGAGAGCATATTAAAAAGCAGAGACATTACTTTGCCAACAAAGGTCCGTCTAGACAGAGCTATGGTTTTTCCAGTAGTCATGCATGGATGTGAGAGTTGGACTATAAAGAAAGCTGAGCACCAAAGAATTGATGTTTTTGGACTGTGGGGTTGGAGAAGACTCTTGAGAGTCCCTTGGACTGCAAGGAGATCCAACCAGTCCGTCCTAAAGGAGATCAGTCCTGAGTGTTCATTGGAAGGACTGATGCTGAAGCTGAAGCTCCAATACTTTGGCCACCTCATGCGAAGAACTGACTCATTTGAAAAGACCCTGATGCTGGGAAAGATTGAAGGCAGGAGGAGAAGAGGACGACAGAGGATGAGATGGTAGGATGGCATCACCAACTTGATGGACATGAGTTTGAGTAAGCCCCAGGAGTTGGTGAGGGACAGGGAAGTCTGGCGTGCTGCAGTCCATGCAGTCACAAAGAGCCGGACTCGACTGAGTGACTGAACTGAATTGATACCAAGTGTTCCTTGATAACAGAACTGGTGTGTTTCTGTCTTCTGATTGGACACTGAACGGTATAACTGGTATTATATGAGAGTCTTAGTCTAAAGGGGAACTTGAAAATGCATATTAAATTCCCCCAGTACAAACATATATGCCAAAAAATAGAAAGAGGACAAATAAAACAGACTACATAGGGAAAGGCAGTCTATAGAGACAATCTGGTGGAACTGAGGACACACATTAACCATATTAAATAAATATAATTTGGCTTAACTTGTCCTTAAAAAGAAAAGATTTTGAGCTTAAGCAATAGAGCAAAATCCAACACGGTGTATACAAGAGGCACATTTAAATCAAAGAAATTCAGAAAAAGTAAAAATGTGGACAAAGATGTACCAAAGGCATAGAGGATCGCAATCTTGGTATCTGACAAGATAGAATTCAGGCAAACCAAAATCAAAAGAGACAAAGTAGCACTATTTATAAAACTAAACGGACTTCCCTGGTGGTCCAGTAATGGAGAATCCACCTTACAAGGCAAGAAACAGGGGTTTGATCCCTGGTCAGGGAACTGAGGTCCCACATGCTGCAAGGCAACTGAACCAGCAGGTCACAACTAGAGATCTCGTGCGCCACAACTTCGTTGCCGAAACCAAGGCCAGATGCAGCCAAATAAATACATAATTTTTTTTTTAATGTAAAGCCTACAACTTGCCATGAACATATACAGGCATACTTGCTTTTATTGTGCTTCATTTTTATTGCATTTCACAGACATTGAGATTTTTACAAATGGAAAGTTTGTGGCAACCACATGTCAAGCCTATTGATGCCATTTTTCTAGAGTATTTGCTCATTTTGTGTGTCTGCATCACATTGTGGTGATTCTTGGCAAGCTTTTTCACTATTACCACATTTGTTATGATGATATGTGATTTTTGATGTTGCTACAGTGACTTGCTGAAGGCTCAAATGATGGTTGGCATTTTTAACAATAAAATGCTTTTAATTAAGGTATATGTGTGTGTTTAGTCACAAATTGTGTCTTTGAGACCCCATGAACTGTAGCCCACCAGGCCCTCTGTTCATGGGATTTCCCAGACAAGGATACTGGAATGGGTGGCCATTTCCTTCTCCAGGGGATCTTCCCGACCCAGGGATAGAACTCCCACATCACAGGCGAATTCTTTCACCACTGAGCCACTATGTACACTTTTTAGACATAAAGCTCTTGCACACTGTGGTGCAAACATAGTTTTACATGCACTGAAAAACCAAAACAATGTATGTGATACATTTTATTGTGTTTGTGCTGTGTTCAAAGTCGCTCAGTCATGTCCGACTCTGTGCAACCCCATGGACTGTAGCCCACCAGGCCCCTCCGTCCACGGGATTCTCCAGGCAAGAATACTGCAGTGGGCTGCCATTCCCTTCTCCAGGGGATCTTCCCGACCCAGGGATCGAACCAGCATGTCTTCCGTCTAACCTGCATTGGTGGGCAGGTTCTTTACCACTAGCACCACCTGGGGAGCCTGTTGTTATATTTGCTTTAGTGCGATGGTCTGGAGCCAAACCTGCAATATCTCCAAAGAATGCCTGTACACACCAACTTAAACACAAACTTAATTAGATGTAAGAAGAGATAAACAGAAATACATTTATAGAAGAATTTAATCCACATCTCTCAGCAAAGATAAGCCAAGTTGAAAAAAGTACAGATGTAGATGACCTAAACAACATAATCAATAAACAATAAGTAGATTTTGTACTTATATAGAACCCTGAATTGCAATATTGCAGAATGTACATTTTTTCAAGTGTACATGGAATGTTACAAACAAAAAGTTCAGTATATTCCAAAGAATAAAATTATAAAAATGGGCATTTTCTGACCAGTATCAGTAAAAATATAAATTGATAACAAAATCAAAAAACTGAAAAGCCCCTTCTATCTAGAAAAAAATTTTAATGCTATTTTAAAACTCATGGGTCAAATAGAAAACACAGACCATATTGTAGGTTTTCTGGAGAATAATAATGAAAACTTGACATGTGTGAATTTATGGTATATAGCTAAAACAATTTTCAACAAAAAATTTATAGTATTAAAGATATATGAGTATATATATATATATATATATCTCAATAGAAATAATAGTAAATGAAGTACAGAACCAATTCAAAAAATTAGAAAGAAAAAAGAAAGCATAAAATAATCCAAAAATGGCAGAAGACAGAAATTAATGATGATGATACAGGCAAAAAATAACAAGCTGGGGTGGGGGAAGCAGCAGACTGAAGAATATACCTGTAAATTCACCAAAATAGACAACTCACTAGCAATTAGAATTAAGAAAAAATGAGAGACACAAACACAAATTTTCAATTCCATGCAAATATATTTGAAAACCCAGATGACATTTCCTGGAAAAAAAACAATATACCAGCAATGACCCTGATAGCGCCGGAAGCTTAACTGTAGTTACCCCAGTTACCATAGAAGAAATAGAAACAGTGTTTCCCTCAAAAAAAACACTGTAAAAAGGTGGTTTCTCAGGAAAATTCTATCAAATATTTAAACACTAGACAGTCCCACTGCTAAATAAGTTATTCTAGATCCACAAAAGTGAAGAAAACTCCCAAAGTCTTTCCATTAAGCTAGTATAGCATTAATTCCCAAATCTGATAAAGAATACATGAAAAAAAACTGTAGAACAATCCCTTTTGTGAGTTTCAATGCAAATGTCCTGAATATGATGTTTGCAAACAGAAATCTAAGATCAACCTGAGAGCCCTTGGACTGCAAGATCAAACCAGTCAATCCTAAGGGAAATTAACCCTGAATACTCGTTGGAAGGACTGATGCTGAAGCTGAAGCTCCAATACTTTGGCCACTTGATGTGAATAGCCAACTCATTGGAAAAGACCCTGATGCTGGGGAAAATTGAAGGCAGGAGGAGAAAGGGACAACAGAGGATGAGATGGTTGGATGGCATCACCGACTCAAAGGAAAAGAGTTTGAGCAAGCTCTGGGAGATGGTGAAGGACAGGGAAGGCTGGCGTGCTTTAGTCCATGGGGTCACAAAGAGTCAGACATGGCTGAGCAACTGAACAACAACAATAACAAGTTTGTCTTGAGTTTAAACTGGAAATAACAAGTGCATGATTCATTTTATCTCTGTTGTTTCTGCTCGGTCGTGTATGACTCTTAAAAAACAAAAAATTACTAGCTCTGTATGCTGAAAATCCCTAGACACAAAGACCGCCCAGGAACCCTGAATACTGCAAGGCTCCGTACTGTTTCCCTCTAAATGAAACCAGGGTTACTCAGAGAAGTGGCTGATTCTGGGTCTGGAGCCAGGAAATGTATAGGATGAACCTGAAACACCTTCTCATAGCCTGAAGGAAGGAAGCACTCTAACCATTGGAAAGAAAGTGAAAGTGTTAGTCATTCAGTTATGTCCGACTCTTTGCGACCCCATGGACTGTAGCCCGCCAGGCTCCTCTGTCCATGGGATTCTCCAGGCAAGACCACTGGAGTGGGTAGCCATTCCCTTCTCCAGGGGATCTTCCCAACCCTGGGTTTGACCTCGGTCTCCTGCATTACAGACAGACTCTTTACCGTCTGAGCCACCAGGGAAGCCCCACCCTAGACCACTCGGGTGGGGTCCAAAGCAGTCAGGAGAGCCCCTCCCTGTCCAAAGATGAGACAGTTAGAGAATCAATAAAGGAAAGCTGCAATGATTGTAATCCACCAAGAATATTTGAATCTATGAGTTTTACGAAGACACTTTTAAAAACACTTCTTGGGAGCTGGGGTTTTCTGAGCATGTACCACCTGTTCTCCTTGGTTGGCCCTGTAATAAACCTATCTCTGCTCCAAAAAAGAAAGAAAGAAAGAAAAATTTAAAAATAAAAGCACTCATTGGTCACCTTTGCAGGATGCCAACAGATCAAGGCATTATTTTGAAAAATAAAAGAGAGAGAGAGAGAGAAAACATCAAGTATTTATCCTACTTTTCCTGTACAGACTTCCACAGTATAGCTGAAAGGAAGCTTCTCTTTCTGGAGATACTCCTGCTAATTAACTAAAAGGAAATAGAGATACAATCATTTTACCAAGAAATAGCATGTCATAAGAATGAAATGATACACAATCATCCACACCCACTACCATCATAGACAGACAAGCAGATAGTGCATGCCCGTGATGGAAAAATTCAGACTCTTCTACGAAGTATTCCTATCAGAAGGTCACATCCGAAGCCCAATAGTCGGTCTGTATCTTTCAGTGCCACACCTGTGGTTATTGGTCCCTGGCCATGCTGGACTCAGGGAGGAGGGCAATCTTTTATTTTCCTCCTTCTTCTTCCATTTCTGGTTGGAGAGAGTTTAGGATATTGTTAACATCCTGGATGGAGTGCAGCCACAGTTGAAAGAAATAAGTTGCATGGTTGGATTTCAGAGTGCAGTAACTCAGGAGACAGAGATCCCTTTGAAGCCTTTTACAGAAGAAGAAAATGATTTCCCTAAAGCCTACAGCTAGTTAGCTGCAGACCCAAGAGTCAAACCAGAACGCTTTTGATATTGAAATACTGGAGCTTGCGCCATACCTTAAGTTTCCTCAATAAAGAGGGGTGCTTAGGATTTTTAAGCTCACCATAAATACCATAATCTCGAGTGTTCTTTTCATTGCAATGGGAATAATCATGAAATCAAAAAGAACATATCTTCAAAAAATGTTTGTGAATTTGCATTTTATTTATAGATATTTTTAATCCCATGTCTCTCACGGATAAGCCATGTTTGTCTTGAAAAGCCTGGCTTTGTAGGAAAAACAAACAAAACAAAACAAAATCTTTGAAACATGTGTGCTGCCCTTAAAAACAAACAGAATCACTGCTGCTGCAGTCATGGAAACTCTGAATGTCTTCACCAACGCATAATTCAAACACATCTGAATACGCTTTATTTCAAGATTTCTCCCAAACTTGTCTCCTACTGACTGATATCTTCAACATGTCCATTTGTTTGATTCTCAGCAATTGGCTCTCAGTATTATATAAGAATGGGAGGAGGATTTGAGTTGAATTGATGAGTTCTCTGAGTTCTTCCATGTGTCCCTATTTTCTGAGAATTTCTTTAAGTGGTGTATGTGTTGACAAACTGTTTGCCTTTTTTTCTTTTTACTTAGCATGATTTTGCCTTTTTTCTTTTTACTTAGCATGATCTGACCTATGAGAATCAGGACAGTCATGAAGAACAAGACATGCTTCTCAACTTTCCAGAAATGTCCATCTTCACAATGTTTTTTCAGAGTGGTGGAATCTAAAGGCAGCCTGATGGGGTTGGTTCCTAGGAATCCACTGTGCCCTTCCCCAGTACCCTGCTCCCATAAGGATTCTAAGGTCTCTGTCCATCATCGGCACCAAAGCTGACTGAATCTGTGGTACTGGAGAAGACTCTGAGAGCCCCTTGGATGGCAAGGAGATCAAACCAGTCAATCCTAAAGGAAATCAACCCTGAATATTCATTGGAAGGGCTGATGCTGAAGCTGAAGCTCCAATACTTTGGCCACCTGATGCAAAGAGCCAACTCTTTGGAAAAGACCCTGATGCTAGGAAAGACTGAAGGCAGGAGGAGAAGGGGGCAACAGACGATAAGACGATTGGATGGCCTCACCAACTCAGTAGACATGAGTTTGAGCAAGCTCTGGGAGACAGTAAAGGACAGGGAAGCCTGGAGGGCTACAGTTCATGGGGCCACAGAGAGTCGGACACGACTGAGCGACTGAACAGGAACAAAGGCGTAAGAAAAGCGAAAGTGTTCTGTTCCTTCCTTAGATTCACAGCCACAAGCTGATGGCAAAGCGTGGAGGTCAGCTCAGACTTTACCATACCAGAAATCACAGTGCAAGGGAACAAACAGGTGATGGCTCGGTCTGGATTGCTAGAATCCTCTGGAAAAGTGGAGCTACCCAGGGACTTCTCTGGTGGTCCAGCGGTTAAGAATCCTCCTTGCAATGCAGGGGACTCCGACTGGATCCCTGGCTGGGGAACTAAGATCCCACATGCTGTGAAGCAGCTAAGCTTCTACAACGCAGCTACTGAGTCCACAAACTGTAACTAGAGAGTCCATGTGTCACCACAAAAGATCCTTTGTGACACAGTGAGGATCCCTCATGCCGCGACTGAGATGTGACACAGCCAAATAAATAGATATTTCTAAGACTGGAGCGACCCAGAATACTCTTCTTTTCAACTCTCTCAATTGAACCACTTTAGTTTGCTGCTCTGTCTTAATTTGGACAGGAAAGAAAGGTCTCTGGGACTTTATGTGATAATCACATACTGTGAGTGAGCTCCCAGGAACAGGGGAATGGACACCGCCCAGCACCGAGTGGGCAGCCGTAGAAAGAGCAGACATCAGGCTCAACGCGGTAATTTCTTTTAAATGAATTCTCAACATAAGTTCTACCCCTCACACGTTTCCTTTTTCTCCTGAAAACTAAAATGTACTTTTTTTTTCCCTACTTCTTTGAAGGCTTCTCACATTTGAATTCAAATAGTTTCAAGACCTCTTGCCGATGGGCTGAGTTCTAAACGTTGGCTAAGATGAATCATTCCGCAAACATTAGCTTCAAGGTGAGATGGACCAGGAAATTCTATTTCAACACGCACTGAAACGTTGGGAAAAGTTGGTACTCAGAACTCAGGCTGTCAAGGGCTGTCTGAGGCAAATCTTTCAATGATGAAAAGATGCTTTGCTTTTCTTCTCAATAACATCCAGCAGCTGAGTGCATCCCATTCAGACTTCCCAGAGAATTGAAGAAAATCCACATTTCAGGGAGATCAAGCAGAGAAAATTTTAATCTCAGAGGGGAGATTTGCTAAAGTTCTCAGGCAAGGAAAACAGACTAGTTCAAAAGCAGCTCTGAACTGTTCAGAAGCTCACGTGTTTGTATTCAGTCAACCCCATGGACTATAGTCTGCCAGGCTCCTCTGTCCGTGGAATTCTCCAGGCAAGAATACTGAAGAGGGTTGCCATTTCCTCCTCTAGGGGATCTTCCCAGACCGGGGATTGAACCCGTGTCTCCTGCATTGGCAGGCAGATTCTTTACCGCAGAGCAACCTGGGAAGTCCCATTCAGAAGTTCAGTTTCCCTAAAAGGAGCCTGAGGAAACCACCCTGCCTGAGGGGATGGACACGGCATTTCCCCTGCCCCGGTCACCTGCACCTCAGTCTCCCCAGCCTCTCCCCCTCCCCTGTAAGGAAAGCGTTGGTCAGGCTGTCCTCCCATGGGAGCTCCTAGAGCTGTGTGACTGAGGCCTGAGGTGGCTGAACACCTTCCTCAAGTGTGAGAAACAGCGTCTACGCCTGCGTGGCCACGAACCCGTCCACCGTGCCGTGTGGACGCAACGTGATGCACCTGCCCCTGGGTCTCTCCTGCCGGGCGCCGTCCCCTTTGTCTTTTGACAGCAGGTCCCACTTCTCAGGTGCGCGCATTTCAACCCAAAGGAAGGCGGCCTGCGAAGCAGGTGCTCTGCCCCCACCCCCAACACAGGCAGAAGTGAGTCCTGTAAAGTTCCACCTGGCTGAGTCCGGCTCTCCCGAAAAATGGTGATTTGCTCAGCCGCATGGTGGATACGGCGCGCAAGCTGCCTCGGAGGACCGCGCCCTCCACCCCGCTCCCTCGGAGGCTCGGCTCCCCAGGGACCCCGGGAGCCACGTCACCTGATGTCTCATAGGGCGGCACATCCACGGGCAGTCAGCGCTCTGCGGGCTGAAGCTTTTCAAAGGCCCTGACGCGGGGAGGGCCAGCTGCAGACAATTTAGCCCATCAGTCAAACTCAGGCCTGGATCACATCCACTTCTATCCCAACATGACTGTTACACGTCCAGATGACAGTTGTCAGGACGAAAGGCAGGGCACAGGGAGCAGATTCCTGAAGTCCTAGACTGTCGGGTGTGGCCCCTCTGTGCCAAGTGTGAGGATGCCCAGTGGATGGGCTCCACCAGAGAGCGGCACACAGGCCCACCCTCCGATTCAGACCCGGGCACTGAAGCTCAGGAGAGTAAGAGTGCCCACGAGGCAGCTCAATCCCACTGGAGTGGAGGCTGGGATGAAATCAGGACACCTTTTCTACTGCGTCATCTAAGACGCCTTGTCTCCACCACCTCTAAGTACTATTTGCCTCTGGTCAGTGAGACCAGCAAGAAGACCAAGCCAGTCAATCCTAAGGGAAATCAACCTTGAATACTCTTTGGAAGGACTGATGCTGAAGCTGGAGCTCCAATACTTTGGCCACTTTTGAACAGCCAACTCATTGGAAAAGACCCTGATGCTGGGAAAGATTGACGGTGGGAGGAGAAGGGGGCAACAGAGGATGAGATGGTTGGATGGTATCACCGACTCAACGGACATGAGTTTGAGTAAACTCCAAAAAATGGTGATGGACAGGGAAGCCTGATGTGCTGTGGTCCTTGGGGTTGCAAAGAGTCGGACACGACTGAGCTACTGAACAACAACAACCGAGATCAGCCAACAATGTCCAGTGTTTCAAGCTAGCTGCACACTTGGTCCTTCCTTGCCATGGAAAACCATTGTCCTCGAGGTCCTGGTACCAGCTTCCGGAAAGATCTAAACAGTTATAGACCTTCTTGTGGACCGGACGGCTGTTGCCCCTTCTCTGATTCTGTCCACATGGATAGTGGCCAGCACAGGGCCCTCAGTTGCAGCCCTCGGGGGGCTGTTTTACAAGGGAACAATGCAAGATGGGAAAACACAAAAAGGAAATAGCCAGCTCCTTTGGGCTCCTGTGATAGTTTGACCATTCCTCTGACACATCTGAGGTCTGTGTGAAGGAGGGGAAGGTTGCTAACACATGAAGAATGTGAGCAATAAAACTGAGTCCAGAATGCTCGGCCTCCGTCGGGAGCAGAGGTCCCCGCCTCGGCAGCCCCTGCGGGCGTTCCCCGCGTGGGGTCGGCCGTGTACGCTGCTCCCCGGACAACAGCTCACCTGCGGGCCCCAGCACAGTAAGGACAAATGCACACACGCAGGAACAAGCGGGGGCAGCTCAGAATGGGGATGTTGTCGGTGCAAAAGGGCAGCAGGGACTCCATGCACGCGGCCGGAAGGTTCTGTGAGCCGCCAGCCTGACCCCCTATTCAAGCCAGCCAGGGTTGGACGGTGTTCTCTTTCTATCTCCTTCTGGTTTTTCCAGGAAAAGGGGTTGAGGTGCCTCAAGGAAGCAATTAGAAAACAGAAACTCCCCTCTGAGATGGGGACTCAGAAAAAACCTTTATAGAGACTAAGCTCAAGCACCCAGTTAGGTTTACTTCAATTAAGATAACCCTGGCTGTCCCACCCCCCCCATCACACAAAGCCAGAACCTCATGAAGAACCTTCTGCAACTTCTAACCTTCTAACTAACTTCTAACGTTCAGTGCCCCCCACCCCCTCCTAGGACATCTGTTTGTGAAAGCGGATTGCATTCAGCTGATGTATTCACCAGAAGAGTGGGACGTGCCCCTCGGCTTAAAACTGTTGAGTGTGTGCTGCTGGGGGGCTGTGGGGCGGGGGGTGGGGACACAGATGTCAAGCAAACCTTCGCGCACAGAACCTCTGACGCACGAGTGTCAGCTGATGTTAATTCAGGCCGGCATCTCTCCCCATGAGTCACCGGTGGGTGGACGCGAGAGCCGCCTGCTGACCTCTGGAGCCATTTGGGCCCTTCAGAGTGTGAAATTTCAATTTCTACATCAGAGTTTTGCATGTCAGGCCCGAAAAAATGCTTCATATGAGAGCAGCATTGATGCTTGCCAGGCCGGCGTCCCGGCTGGGGAGAGCAGGCGAGAAGAAAGGGGAATAATTCCTACCAGGCACACATCAAGTCTGCAACCGTGTTTAGTAAACACGGCATCCTCCCAGTGGGCCCCAAGTCCAGAAGGACCCAGCTCCCCAGGCTTCTATGAGATCCCTGGGCTGTGTCCAAGTCCGGGGGTTCCACTCGACTTCAACTCGGGGCACCCCATTCTGCCCTGTCTGCACCCAGACATGAGAAGTCCCCAGTTCAAGGCAGAGCAGAGCCCGGGAAAGCTGAGCTGGCCCTCCCGGCCCACAGGGAGGCAGGGGCTTGCTGGAGGGCTCACCTGGGACCCCAGCCTTGCAGGCCGCCACAAACCACATCTCCCTGCAGGTCACATCTGCTGATTCCCAAGACCCCCTTCCTGCTGGGAACTCCATGGTGCAAACTCTGATGGCCTCGGGGTCCCCTGTGTGTCCCAGGAGTCCAGGGGGCTCCCTGCCTCCTAAATGCTCCCAGTCTTCTCTGAGCAGGTAGAGAGGCCCAGGCATGACTGGTCTGCTCCCAAGGGAGCACTTTCTAAGCAGTCTGTCCTGGCCACGCTGGCAGGTTCCCCGCACGGGAGCTGCAGATGTCTGCAAGCAGGGTGTACAGGCAAAGGCACTTGCCTGAAGAATATGGAGAAAGTAAACTCCTCAGGCCTCAGCGTCCAGGTGAGCAGAGTGAACAAACGAGGAGAAAGACCTGGGGTCACTCTAGATGTCGGCCTCCAGCACGCGGGCCACGATGGCCTCATTAGCAGAAGAGAAAGGCCGGCAGGCCATGGTGGTTGAGGTGGCCTTCCCGGGAGCTCCGGAGCCTCTGATGGCCAACCTCCTAACGGCTGGGGGACGGGTCAGAGCAGAAGGTCCGAGCTGAGATGCATCAGCCATCAGGGTAGAAAGGTTCTGCTGGGCCTTTTACAGTCTTATTACGTGAGGTGCCGGGACTGAGAGACACATATCTGCATTTGACTCAAGTGTCTCTACCGCTGCCTGAGAGGTGACAATTCAGTGCACATGCAGCTAAGGGGACACAATCAAGGGTGACAATATGGGGCAAGCCACGTTCCTGGGCTCACAGTCCCCAAGTAAGAAGTGACAGCCTGAGGGCACACCCTCCCTGGGGTCAGGGGGATACTGGGTTTCTGAAACAAGAAATGAAGTGTTACCAGTATCTAAAGTCAGATGGGCTGGTACGTGTGTAAAATGACTAAGATTGGTGCTGGTCAGGGCTTGCCGGCACAACGGTGTAAAAGAGAGAAACAGCTGGCTTGAAAAAGACAAGCCCCAGCAGGGGCCACCGCCCTGGTCTCGTCCCCAAGCCCCAGGGAAAGCCCCCCAGCTCCCTCGGGCGGGCACCCGGCCGCTCCCGAGAAACTCGAGAAGAGTGGAACCTGAGGGAGGGTCACGCCACGCAGTCTGGGGCCAGGGGCTTCCGTGGCTCCTCAACACACACTCACCACACACACACACCCCACATACAGCACACACACCACACACCACACACACCACACGCCCCACATACAGCACACAGCACACACACACCACAGACAAAACGCATACAGCACACACACACCACACACCACACACACCACACGCCCCACATACAGCACACACACCACACACAAAACACACCACACACACACACCCCACATACAGCACACACACCACACACCACACGCACCACACACCCCACATACAGCACACAGCACACACACACCACAGACAAAACGCACACAGCACACACACACCACACACAAAACACACTACACACACACACCCCACATACAGCATACACACCACACACCACACGCACCACATACCCCACATACAGCACACACAACACACACACCATACACAAAACACACCACACACACACACACCCCACATACAGCACACACACCACACACCACACACACCACACACCCCACATACAGCACACAGCACACACACACCACAGACAAAACGCACACAGCACACACACACCACACACAAAACACACTACACACACACACCCCACATACAGCACACACACCACACACCACACACACCACATACAGCACACAGCACACACACACCACAGACAAAATGCATACAGCACACATACACCACACACAAAACACACTACACACACACACCCCACATACAGCACACACACCACACACCACACGCACCACATACAGCACACAGCACACACACACCACAGACAAAACGCACACAGCACACACACACCACACACAAAACACACTACACACACACACCCCACATACAGCACACACACCACACACCACACGCACCACATACAGCACACAGCACACACACACCACAGACAAAACGCATACAGCACACACACACACACACCACACACAACACACCACACACCACAGACAGACAGCACACACAAAACACCACATACAGCACACACACCACACACCACACACCCCACATACAGCACACACAACACACACACCATACACAAAACACACCACACACACCACACACCCCACATACAGCACACAGCACACACACACCACAGACAAAACGCACACAGCACACACACACCACACACAAAACACACTACACACACACACCCCACATACAGCACACACACCACACACCACACACACCACATACAGCACACAGCACACACACACCACAGACAAAATGCATACAGCACACATACACCACACACAAAACACACTACACACACACACCCCACATACAGCACACACACCACACACCACACGCACCACATACCCCACATACAGCACACACAACACACACACCACACACCCCACATACAGCACACAGCACACACACACCACAGACAAAACGCATACAGCACACACACACCACACACCACACACCACACACACCACACGCCCCACATACAGCACACACACCACACACAAAACACACCACACACACACACCCCACATACAGCACACACACCACACACCACACGCACCACACACCCCACATACAGCACACAGCACACACACAGCACAGACAAAACGCACACAGCACACACACACCACACACAAAACACACTACACACACACACCCCACATACAGCATACACACCACACACCACACGCACCACATACCCCACATACAGCACACACAACACACACACCATACACAAAACACACCACACACACACACACCCCACATACAGCACACACACCACACACCACACACACCACACACCCCACATACAGCACACAGCACACACACAGCACAGACAAAACGCATACAGCACACACACACCACACACAAAACACACTACACACACACACCCCACATACAGCACACACACCACACACCACACACACCACATACAGCACACAGCACACACACACCACAGACAAAATGCATACAGCACACACACACCACACACAAAACACACTACACACACACACCCCACACACAGCACACACACCACACACCACACGCACCACACACCCCACATACAGCACACAGCACACACACAGCACAGACAAAACGCACACAGCACACACACACCACACACAAAACACACTACACACACACACCCCACATACAGCACACACACCACACACCACACACACCACACACCCCACATACAGCACACACAACACACACACCATACACAAAACACACCACACACACACACACCCCACATACAGCACACACACCACACACACCACACACACCACATACAGCACACAGCACACACACACCACAGACAAAACGCATACAGCACACACACACACACACCACACACAACACACCACACACCACAGACAGACAGCACACACAAAACACCACATACAGCACACACACCACACACCACACACCCCACATACAGCACACACAACACACACACCATACACAAAACACACCACACACACCACACACCACACCACACACATCACACACACACAAAATACCACACACACCACACACACCACATACAGCACACACACCACACACCACACGCACCACACACCCCACATACAGCACACAGCACACACACAGCACAGACAAAACGCACACAGCACACACACACCACACACAAAACACACTACACACACACACCCCACATACAGCACACACACCACACACCACACACACCACACACCCCACATACAGCACACACAACACACACACCATACACAAAACACACCACACACACACACACCCCACATACAGCACACACACCACACACCACACACACCACACACACCACATACAGCACACAGCACACACACACCACAGACAAAACGCATACAGCACACACACACCACACACAACACACCACACACCACAGACAGACAGCACACACAAAACACCACATACAGCACACACACCACACACCACACACCCCACATACAGCACACACAACACACACACCATACACAAAACACACCACACACACCACACACCACACCACACACATCACACACACACAAAATACCACACACACCACACACACACACAAAACACACCATACAAACACACCCACATACAGCACACACACCACACACCACACACACCACATACAGCACACACAACACACACACCATACACAAAACACACCACACACACCACACACCACACCACACACATCACACACACACAAAATACCACACACACCACACACACCACATACAGCACACAGCACACACACACCACACACAAAATGCATACAGCACACACACACCACACACAAAACACACCACACACACACACCCCACATACAGCACACACACCACACACCACACGTACCACACACCCCACATACAGCACACACACCACACACCACACGTACCACACACCCCACATACAGCACACAGCACACACACACCACAGACAAAATGCATACAGCACACACACACCACACACAAAACACACTACACACACACACCCCACATACAGCACACACACCACACACCACACGCACCACACACCCCACATACAGCACACACAACACACACACCATACACAAAACACACCACACACACACACACCCCACATACAGCACACACACCACACACCACACACACTACACACACCACATACAGCACACAGCACACACACACCACAGACAAAACGCATACAGCACACACACACACACCACACACAACACACCACACACCACAGACAGACAGCACACACAAAACACCACATACAGCACACATACCACACACCACACACACCACACACCACACCACACACATCACACACACACAAAATACCACACACACCACACACACCACATACAGCACACAGCACACACACACCACAGACAAAACGCATACAGCACACACACACACACCACACACAAAACACACCACACACACACACACACCACACAAAACACACACACACCACAGACAGACAGCACACACAAAACACCACATACAGCACACACACCACACACCACACACCCCACATACAGCACACACAACACACACACCATACACAAAACACACCACACACACCACACACCACACACATCACACACACACAAAATACCACACACACCACACACACACACAAAAAACACACCATACAAACACACCCACATACAACACACACAATATACAAAACACACCACACACACCACATACACAATACACCACACACAGACCACAGACAAAACACACCACACACAAAACACCACACACAAAACACATACAGCACACACACACACAAAACACATCACACACACACAAAACACCACACACACAGACCACAGACAAAACACACCACACACAAAACACCACACACAAAACACATACAGCACACACACACACAAAACACATCACACACACACAAAACACCACACACAGACCACAGACAAAACACACCACACACAAAACACCACACACAAAACACATACAGTGCACACACCACACACACCACACACACACACCACACCACACACACCACACACAAAACACACCACACACAAAACACACCACACACAAAACCATACACATATGCACCCATACACTCCACACACCAGATACACTCACCCCCCACACATACACACCACACACACACACCACCACACATGCACGCACACACACGCACACACACACACACACCTGGTCAGGGAGTGTAAAACTGGTCTAGGTGTATGGGGTTCAGTGACACCTCAGGTGTTAAGAAAGGGCTTCTATCTAAGATCCCACGTGAGAAGGTGGCCTTTGGCCACATAAAGTGGGTACCCTCTGGTCTGGAAATGTCCCGCAGAGCTAGACCATGGACCCCCGGCCCCTGTGAGGGCGCACACCAGCCAGTCGTGTCTGGAAGGGCTCGGCCCACCCCTCACCAGCATCCTCTGAGGACCAGCTCGGCCCCTTTCCCCAAAGCCCTCCCTGGTCAGCTCACAGCCCCCACCCCAGCACCCTGGGTTCCTCAGGATGGCCCTGACGTCCGTGCACCGCTGTCCTAGAAGGCCCACCCCCACCCCGTGTTTTAGGGCAGGACTTCGGCTGCAGTGAAGCCCACCCCCAGGCCAGGGATGCGAGCTGCCTGGTCCAGGCTCCGCACATCCACCTGTACCGTGCGTGCGGAGCCCCCTCCTGGTACAAGAGCTGAGCTCAGGACCGACATCACATCCCAAACCAAAAACAGCAGCCGTCTCAGTCCCGTGGATACTATCAATCTTACCCAACCCAGGCAGTGTCTGAGCACTGAGAAGTCACCTACACAGGAAACCAGGCCCAGGACCCTTCCTAAGCCTCTGGCTGACCCCGGCCTGGCCTCCAGCGCAGTGGCGGCAGCACCAGAGAGGAGGCCGGGCTCCAACCAGCTTTCCCACCTTTTTCCAAGCCGCTGCCATGCTCTGCTGCATCTCCCTCACCCCTGTCTCTGAGCCCTGTTCCCCGTTGATCCTAATCAGGTACAGTAGCCTTTCCCCAGCTGGAGGCAGAGGTCTGGACCCACGTGAGACAGCAAGGCCTTCCTCTGGGCCCCAGGATCCACGTTTGATCAGTTAACTGGGGGGTGGGATGGGGAGCGAGGCAGGAGTGGGCCGCGGCTCAGGACACACCCTGCTCCAGCCGCAGCATCAGGATGCGGTGGCTCCCGGAGCCCACCCGCCTTGTGTGTCTGCGGGCCACCAACACATCCTCCCAGCAGCTCTGCCGGGCAGGAATTACAGCCACCACTTTGCATCCCCAGGAACTCACAGCCTCACCCCATCTCTCTGTGGGGAATCCTGTTCAAACCCGGGTCTGACTGGCTTTAAGTTACCTTCTCAAGCACAGAGACCTGCTGATGTCGTGTACTTCAGTTCAACCAATTTTGCCTGCCAGGCTGGTGCAGAGATGTTGAGGGAGCAGGAGTGGGCAGCCTGCCTAACCCAGAGGGCCAGGTGGGGGCAGCAGTAAGGCACATCGCCCCCGGTCTCCGTCAATGGCTCCTTACCACAGAGTCCCGCAGAGTGCGAGGTCCTGTCTAATCAGCCCCAGACTGCCTGTCAACCACTATTTGGCACTCTGGGATCTCACCGTGGAAGGGAGCCCCGACCTCAGCTACAAAGGATCAGGTCAGAATCAGCTCCATCTTGAGTTCGAGCTGTTTGCGGAAGGCTCAGAGCATCTGCCTAACAAACACATTCCACCAGCATCTCCTTGGCAAAACCTTCCCCAGTACGAATCTCCCAGGGGCAGAACCCTTATGCACTAGGGGCTAGTTTCTGACAGATTAACAGATGAGCTTATCTCTTTAAGCAATAAAATCAATATCGCCTCTTTCCCTGTGAAATAGCAAGGATATTTTTTATTTTTTCAAAAATGAATCAGGAGTATAAAAGAGTAAGGAATATGTTATTTAAAGAAAAACAGTGAACATGTTTTCAGATTATGAAATGCCAAGTTCCTTCAACCTGTCACCTGATGGGACCTAATGCCACTTGACAAGGAGAGACTAGATTCCTGGGGAGAAGGGATTGTTTTTAAGACACAGGAGTGGTGTATTGGTGGCATTCCAACAGACTTCCCAAACTGAAGTCTTTAGGAAAGCAGAGGTTCCTAATGATACTAAGGGGAAAAAAAGTACTCTGGCCCTGCTGATTGAGGAATCTTGTTTGGCCCAAAGTTAAACACTCTTCTTTTCACTGCAGGACTTATCAGAGGCTTTAGTGTGCTAATAAGCATAGTAAAGTTCCAGGATGGAAATAGGATAGAGTGTTTTCAGACTTATTTGATCCCTAGGATCCTTTGGGTGTGATAGTGGTGGTGGTGGTGGATCCCATAAGACCATTCATTCAGCAGAACAAAGTTTAGGAATTTGCACAATTCTGCATTCTGCTACAGACAGTTCCAGAGAGTGTCCAAACAAAGCTGTCTCCTGGGATCAGTGGGTGTGCTCTTCCCAAGTTTGCTAGAAGATTCCAACTCCTGTCTCTTCCTGGACCTCACCTGGAGCTGGCCCTGCAGTTTCCCAGGAAAGAACAACTCCATCTCTTAAACCACGGTCAGATTTGAGCACAGTTCCATCTGTCTGCTATACCCACACGAGTTCTGCTCATCTGTTTATTTAGAGGTAGTGATTATTTCCTTCCCTCATCATCCAGCATGGAGAAGAGCGACCAACATGGCCTTCACCAACAGCCCAGACTCCCACTTCAACCTCACTACTCACTCTGCGGGATTTTGGTGCACGTTTGCAGGCTTGGGGTATAAGGGTGCCCCGCCCTGCTGCCTCTCCTAGGGCTCACGGTTGCACCTGCTCAGGGCCTCCAGGTGGACTGTAAAATCTGGGACCTTAAGACACACATTAGGATGCTTTGCTCTTTCTATGGCTCTTCTGTTAAAAAGAAGAAAACAATTCAAGGCCATCCTGCCATGAATTACTTGTGTGGCCAATAAAGAGCCACTTAAATTCTCTGACTCTCCCTACCCTCCTCCCAACAGTGACCTCTATAACCCCAGTATAATATCCCACAACTTCACAACTTCTTGAGCACAAAGGATAGATCATACTAAGAATAAATTCAATACAATTGGCTGTATCTCTATTCTTTAACAGCTTTCAGGCAGATTTTCCACTGCCAGGACATCTGTCACCTACAGAGTGGTTCCTATGACCCGGACCCAGGGCTAAACACTTGAAATCCTTCCTGAATGCCCCCAACAGCTCTACCAGGCTGGCCATGTCAGCCTCAGAGCATTCATCTCAGTGCAGCCATTCCCTCAAGGCACTGTGTGAATTGCATCCTGCCGACTCGTAAGGAACAGAATTGCAGGGCTGTGTGGGGCACACTGGTCCGCGTCACCTCATCACCACCCACCCCCCCCCCACCAGAGCCCAGATGCCGGGGGTCCTCAGACTGAAATTTGCAAAGGGTCACACAAAGGGGACAGTAAGGGACACAGAGCTGCACCGTGCCGGAGGCCAGGAAGGTGTTAGGATCTGCAGATATTTAAAAACTGCACAATTGAAATCATCTGCAATGAGTGTGTTTTAAATAAGTCATGTAGTCACTGAAAATGTTTTTCCTAAATGCGAAACAGATTCCAGTATCTTATGTGTCACTGGTCCGAGAACCCGCGTGTAGAACTGTTGGTGAGGTCCAAGTGGGCCTTCGAGTCAGTGTCCCCCATCCCCTGGGATCGGAACTCCCTCCCCCTTCTTGGCCCCAGGAGCTCTGTTTCCAGAAGAGCTTGGGCGGCTGAGCCCTGTGCTGGCCACGTCTGCTCACTCAGCTGGATAACCGAATGGAAACTGATTAACTACTTCTTCAGAACTTAGGCACAACATATATTCAACGGGGGAATTTCGTATTTAGAGCCTCCTTAGTATGGTAATGTCACGCCATCACATTCTCATGAGATGGAGTCAGAGCGGGGCCAAGCTTTCCATTAGCGTGGAATCTGAGTCTGGGTTTCAGAGCTGGGAGGGGCGTCAGCGTCCACTTCTTAGATGGATCCCTTTATAGACGGGGAGACAGCAGCTACGTGGAGGGTTCATCTCATCTATGGCCACCGGGGCTGGTTCCAGTCTCGGGTTGTGATTCCTGGCTTTCAGACCTCAGACTCAGGTTCCAATGTCCGGAGATCACATAAACCCGGTCTTCGGGCCACGTGGGAATTAGATCACAAAACAATGTTTAAAAATGCCTCCAGTACATCTTCTGTTGCTTCACAAAAGCAGCGTGTTTACGGAAAATCACCTCCTCAAAAACTTAATTTTTTTTTACCCATCCTCATCTGTTTGTGGAAAAACAGCTCTATGATAAACAACAGAATAAAAGCTCCGGAGCAAACCAGAGTTCTTTGTTTGGGTTTCTTTGCTGTATACGGAGGATTTTCATTCTTGCCACCCTTGTTTACTGTGTAGCTTAACATTTTATCCCCAGCTGCAAGGCTCTGAGCTAAAGATAACTATCGTTTCATGCTGGGTGCAGAGCAGATGTGAGAAACTTTCTCTGTCAAGTGCCAGATAGGAAATAATTTGGGCTTGAGGGCCATCTGGTCTCTGCTACATCTATTCAACTCTGCTCTTCTAGAATGAAAGTAGACAATGTACAAACAAATGGGTGTGGCTGTGTGCTAATAAAACTTTATTTAGAAAAGCAGGCTTAGGGCCAGATTTGGCCTACATGTCCCAGTTTCCCAACCTCTGTTTTACATGACACCAATGTATTTGAATGGAAAGTTCAATGAATCTATGTAGTATCAGTGGACATAATTTGAAATTTTACAAGCATTAATTAAGAAATTTAACAAATTACTGATCTTTTAACATTTCACCTGAGCTTGCTGTCACTGTGCATCATAATCTCTGTCACCTTTGAGAAAGCTTTCCAAGGTACAGTGTTGTGAAGTGCTATAGGAATACCAACATTCAGGACTCTCAAGGTAAAGGATCAGGAATGAGGGAGCCATAAATATTTTTTCTAGATGTTGTCAACGGCAAATTGGCGCTTGCCATTGGCCCTGGCCATGTACCTTGACAAAGATTAAACTATGAGCCAGTGAAGTGGCTGACCTTCAGCACCCCCTGAAAGGAGTTCAGGGTGGAGAACAGAAATGAGGTGCTCCAAAAAAACTGGCAGAACACGTCTTCAAATATTTAGGTATTTTCAAGAACTGATTTTATAAGCCAAATTCTTACATCTCCTCCTCCTTACCAAATTTCTTCGTGGTGCTGTCTGCTCCTTGTGACTAATAGTAACCCTCATGAGACTTTCTGCAAAAATATGTGTTTGATTGTGTGTACTCCCCCTTCCTCAAAATCAAGTATATACTGACCTCCCCCTACCTCTTTGGAGCAGTTTCTCAGAGCTTTCTGAAATGCTGTCTCCCAGACCATAGTCCTCATTTTGCCCCAAATAAAATTTACTTTGAAACTCTCATGTTGTACACTTTTTTTTAAGTCAGCAATGTTCTATAAAGCTAAGAAGCATTCACAGACACACCAACAACAGTAAAGGTCCAGGGCCACGAATTTCTTTGTCTCTCATGACCAGTGTGTGAAGTAACCTTAAGTACTGAGAATACTTCCAGTGACCCCATGGAAAGCCTTGGGCTTCCCTGATGGTTCAGTGGGTAAAGAATCTTCCTACAGTGCAGGAGCTTCAGGAGACAGGGTTTGATCTCTGGGTCAGGAAGATCCCCTGGAGTAAGAAACCACAACCCACTCTGGTATTCTTGCCTGGGAAATCCCATGGACAGAGGAGCCTTGTGGTTACTGTCCATGGGGTCACAAAGAGTCAGAAACGACTGAGCACACGAGCTAGAAATCCTTGCCTCTGGATTTCCACTGTGTGGATTGCAATACATTCATGTAATAATGCAGCATAATGCCAGCCATCTGACACAGACAGCATGTTAGGGAAGATCCCACCACAGCCTTCTTAAAAACAATGCACCTTCCATGAACACATGCCACCTGAACCTGGCTGTTCCTTACAGATGTGATGGCATCAGGGCAAGGCTTTGTTCCCCTGGGAGCCCTGGGAAGAGCAGGAGAGAAAGCCCAGAGTATCAGGAGCTGCAGCCCACCGTGGACATCAAGCCTCTGCTAAATCAGGTAAGTCACTCACCTTTCTGCATCTCCACTCCCTCCTCTGCAGGTGGGGGTGAGAACCTTCACCCCACCTCATCTCCTGGGGTCACAGGGCAGTGTGGTGAAGGTATATGTAAAGTCACTCCTTCCTGCAGAGAAGTCTGTATCTAAGTTACGGAAAGATGGAGAAGACAGAAAACTCTCACAGTGAAGCAAATGTTACATGTCAAAAAAAAAAAAAGTTTATTGAGAGAATGAATATACAAATAGACAATGTCCAGATCATGTGTGACACTTGAACTCTGACCCACAAGCCCTGCAGTGACTATCCCAGAAAGCCAGAGCACCAACTGGGCCAGAACAGCCAGGATTGGGCAATGACCACCCCTTTTCTTCTTTGCCCTCATTCTTGCTCCCGCTTCCAATTCAGGGTCTGCCAGTGAAAGCCAGACGTGCTCCCCAGTCACCTAGGATGGCCCAGCCATAGGGAGACCTCCTCCGTTCTCTCCACATCAACGCTTCCTGTGTCCCGAGCTGCCTACCTGTGAGTCTCTGTGTGGCTGACCCCCCAGATCCAGTCAGTCTGAGTGAGCAGCCTCTGTCTGGCTGGGTTGGTCTCCATCAATTTCCCCATCATCAAGCAGTTATTCTCAGCTCCTCTGTGGTCACCAGCCAGTCTCTCACAGATGGCAAAGGCTCGAGTCATCATGCCCCAGTCACCAAGACCTGGCCCCGTGCTCCACTCACGTCACCAGAAGATTCTTGCCTAGCTTTCCAGAAGTCTGACCTCAAAGCCCAGATCCAAAGCCTGGGGTGCTGCCTCCTGTGCCCCTGCCTGCATCCTTCCCACACACTCATGACTTCCAGTGCCTCCGTGCTCAACCTTCACCTGCTCACTAACCAACAAGAGCCTTCCCTTCTCAGCCTGAGACCCAGAGTCTGTCTGTGTCCCCCTAGAATCATCTAGAATCAGCCCTACCAGCCTTATCCAGGTACACACCCAGAGGCAGGTAACCCAGACATGGTCTCCCCTATGCCTCTCTTAGCAACTACACATGCTATGGCATGGATTTCACTTATCCCTAGCTGAAACTAAAAGTTCTGTCCTTTCACCAATTAATCTTTAATCCACTTGTCTCCATCCACAGCCTTCTCCCATCTCTGCCGTCTCTAGCACTCGACTAAAGAAGCCTTCCTAATGGATTGGCATCCTTGGGGAAGTGGTTTGAGCTGAAGGAAGGCTGTGCAGGGATTAACCAGGTGAGAAGACAGAGGACAAAGCTCCAAGCACAGAAAACCAGGGCAGAATCCCCACGGCAGGCTGAGCATGGACCAGAGGAAGCCTGGAAGGGGACGCCCCCAGCAAACACGAAGCCAGAGAAGCCGAGAGGCTGTGATCACGTTGCATAAAGTTGACTGAGAGCAAAATCACGTCACAGACAGAGACTGTAGCAGCAGAATGACAAAATGTGTGCATCACCACAAAGATAATAATTGTAAACTTGTAGAAACCTGGGGAAAAATGGCTTCAAAATCTGAGACAAATTCACAATTATTGTGGAAGTGATACCACCATCTCAATTAATAGCTCAAGCACAAAACAGATGTTGGTCAAAACATAGATCAGAACATAACTAACAAGCTTAATTTAATAAACTTAAATAAAATAAATTAAATAAACTTAATAAACAGCAGTTAAAACAGCATTCTAAAATAACTGTAAATTAAACTTCTACCCAAAAAAAGTTTATGACTACATTGTAGGTCACAAGCAAGCTCTAACAAATTTCAAGAACTATCATATGCTGTGTGACGTGGGGAGCTCAACTCAGACTCCGTGACAACCTAGGCAATTAGGATAGTGGGAAGGAGGAAGGGAGGTTCAAGAGGGAGGAGACATATGTACACCTATGGCTGATTCATGCTGATGTATGGCAGAAATCAAACCAATACCAAAAAGCAATTATTCTTCAGTTAAAAATAAATAATTTTTAAAAAAACTATCATTATGCAGACCATTTTATTGGGACACAATGAAATTGAGTGAGAAATAGGTATTTCTTTACATATACTTAGAAAAAATTTTTTAAAACTCATGTCAAATCATAAATCATTTTGGAAGGTTATTCGCTGAGAATTAATGAAACAATTAAATGAAAATACAATTAACTGGGTTGCAGCTAAAGTAGTTCTCCATTGGAAAGTTATGGAAATGACAGATTGAAAATTAATGAACTAGGTGTCCAACTGAAGTTAGATTTTTTTAATGGAATATATTCAAAGAAAATAAAGAGAAGGCAATATACAAGATAAAGTTTGTTTACAAAAGTAAAGAGAAGATAAATATGCCATAGAAAGGACAAATAAAATCAGAATTTAAAATAAACATAAATGTCCAGCTAGGTGAGATAGAGAGAAAACAGAAATAAGAGGAATATAAAAAGAAATATAACTGTGCATGGAACATAACAATTGTGAACAACTTATGTAAATAATTTTAGTGATGAAGAGTTTCTTTATTAATTTCTGAAAAATAACATTTTTCTATCAGTCAATTTCATCTATTTTTTATCTTATAGGACCAATGTAACTTTGATATTAAAATTCAGACAAGGACAATATGAGAAATGGATATTGGAGTTTATAGAATCTGCACCTATGAACATAATAGAAAAACAAAAAATATCAACAGCCAAAGGCAAAAATGTTTAAAAAAGATAAAACATAATGACTAGGTATACCTGTTAGAAGTGTACACGGAAATCATTGAATTTTATTTTTTAACTCAATACACATAGAATTTAGGTTGTTTCTATTCCTTGTAATCAAGACTACAAATTTTCTACACTCTGTATTATGTCTCCTTTTTGGGTTTTCTGTCTCTTCGCTTTGTTTTCTCACCATATGGGTTAGTATTTTATTATTATAATTACCTAGAGTTATATTTTTGAAGAATATGCATCCTATTTTAAAATCTATTCTTAAAATATTTATTTACACATTTACTTCTTTAACTACCAAAAGAGAGCTTTGACTCTCTGCTAGATGCAATATATAATTTGACATATACATATTTTTGACATATATATATATATTTGACAAATATATATATGACAAATATATATATTTTTTGACAAATATATATATTTGACAAATATATATATGACAAATATATATATATATTTTGACAAATATATAATTTGACATGCTTATTTCCTCTGCCCACAGCTTTAGTTATTATTCTAGAATTATCACAGAAACCTGGAATTTTTCCCATTCTTAACTCACTTATCTATGTGTACTGCAATTATATAACCTAAATGCTAAATGTTTAACAGGTGGTTTTGCTTGTTGCTTATATTTTTATGTTAAGTCTACTACTTCTTGGTCTTTCTCCCAGTTAGCTAGGCTTCCCAGACGGCTCAGTGGTAAAGAATCTGCCTGCCAATGCAGGAAATGTAGGTTCAGTCCCTGGGTCAGAAGATCCCCTGGAGTAGGAAATGGCAACCTGCTCCGGTATTCTCGTCTGAAGAATCCCCTGGACAGAGGAGCCGGGTGGGCTACAGTCCGTGGGGCCCAGAAGGTCAACTGACCGACTAAACGACAACAACTGGGTTAGCTGGAGTGTGTCTCAGGAATGTTTCAGGGAAGGCGTTTTAGTGTTCAGTCTTGCCAGCCCTTGTCCGCCCTGAACCTCCTCCCGCTACCCTCACCTTGGACAAAAGGGCAGCTGTGGGCGTCTAAGCAAACAAGCCCCTCCTCTAGCACTCAGGGCTGACACCCAGTGCGTGCCTGGCCTCCCAGGTGGCCTGCCCCCAGCTCTGCTGACTTCTGTTTGCACAGAGTCTGAACTTACACAGAGGAGCTGAAACAGATGTGAGGGGCTGGGATCCAGGGAGAGC
This sequence comes from Dama dama, assembly GCF_033118175.1. Taxonomy (NCBI): domain Eukaryota; kingdom Metazoa; phylum Chordata; class Mammalia; order Artiodactyla; family Cervidae; genus Dama; species Dama dama. The sequence continues at coordinate 114,419,924 of NC_083700.1, read as the reverse complement.
ATCCTAAGAGGTGATCACTTCCCTGCTTTCCAGATCAGAGAAGCTCTCAACCCCAAGACAGAGTCAGGAAATAGGAGTGAGGGAGCCCAGAAGGTCCCTGACCATCCCTGTGGTCATCCGCATGCTATGGCTCAAAGAAAGGAGAGATGCTCTAATCAGTGAGGAGTGTGAGAAAGTATGTGCTTAAGATGAAACTCAATAGCCAAAAAACAGGCGTCAAACAAAAATGAAGATGACCAAAAAAAGAGAGTCCACATAAAAGGAATTCCCATGGACAGAGGCGCCTGGAGGACTAAAGCCCATGGGGTTGCAAAAGAGTCGGACACGGCTTTGTGACTCAACAATAACAAGACAACAACGTATGAGGCAGAATATTGTGTGTGTGTGCGTGTGTACTCAGTCATGTCCAACTCTTTGTGACCCCATGGACTGTAGCCCACCAGGCTCCTCTGTCCATGGGATTCTCCAGGCAAGAATACTGCAGTGGGTTGCCATTTCCTTCCCCATTCTAAGTATGTAGATAAATTATAAGTGCAGTCATAAAAATATAATCAGATGTCAGAGGAAGGACCAAAATTGTATATTACATACAATTGTAATTGATGAATGTTAGAAGGCAAAATAAAGATGTGACTACTTCAGGCTTCCCTGGGGGCTCAGACAGTAAAGAATCCACCTGCAGTGCAGGAGACCAGATTCGATCCCTGCATTGGGAAGATTCCCTGGAGAAGGAATGGCTACCCACCCCAGTATTCTTGCCTGGAGAATCCCATGGACCAAGGAGCCTGGCGAGCTAGTCCACAGGGTTGCAAAGAGTTGGACACGACTAATACTTTCTTTCACTTTTTTCACTATTTCGGCGCCAAATAACGTAACACTAAAATATTTAAAGTGTAGACTCTTCATGACACAAGGAGAAACTGACAAAACATGATTGTAATGGAAGACATTAATAAGCATCCTACAAGTCAAAATCGAATCTTCAATAAGGATACTGAGGATTTAAATGATATAAACAAGAATGTTGGTTTAATAGATTAGTGAATAGACTGTGGCCTCGCCCTCATCTGGAGGAGAGCGGAAGTGAAACCCAGTGCTTGGAGCCCATAACAGACTAGGAGAGGAGTGGACTCTCAGGCACCCCCCTCCCCACCCCCAGCCCAGGGGAGGTGAGCAATAGAGGAAGAGGAGTTGCCCAGACTCCCCCGCCTGGCGTGGAGCCCATGAGAGGAGGCTGCCTTCTCTCAGGCAGTTTGGGCAAAACAATGAAGAACAAAGAAATTGAGAAGAGAGAAAGGCAAAAATCTTACCTCAAAAAGTGAAGATGGTCTTACTGGAAAATTATGTCAAGTTTCAAATCACATATAACTCCTATGTTAAATCGTCTTTCAGAATACAGTAGAAAAAAATAAATAAAGTTAAAATAAGTAGAAATGTTTACAATTCATTTTAGAAGCAAGCATAATTCTTTCTCTAGATTTCTCTTAGGAACATGCATACCGAATTCATATATAAAGAACTAGAAAAGGAAACCCCAGTGGTCTAGGGAGGAAAAAAATACACTATCACTAAGTAGAGATTATTCCAGGAATGCAATATAAGAAATCTATGAATATAAATCATGTCAATTGGGAAAGGGATAAAAACCATATGATAATCTCAATAGAAGCCAAAAAGGCTTTTGATAAAAGTTAATATGCATTCTTCACTTTATGTCTACACGCACACACACACACACACACACACACACACACACACACTCCCCAAAACGGGTTCCCTGCAAGCAGAGAAGACTGCATCTTACCCCCTGATGAGCCTACTTTTAGACTGTGAGGGTCTGGTCTGTTTATATCTGAAAGGGAAAACAGCCTGGAGAGAGATGGCCATGAGAAAGAGGGGTGGAGAGGAACAGTGCAGACAGAACACGAACCCCCCAAATCAAGCACCACCTTCCCAGCAGGACACCCAGAGGGGAGCCTGCTGATAAGAGAAGGTGAAAGAGGTGGCGTTGCCAGGGAAAACACAGGACATCCAGCTAAATTCGAATTTTAGTAAACAAATAATTGTTTAAGTATGTCCCAACATTCCATGGGACATACTTACACTAAAAAATGATTATTTGTCTGAAAGTAAAATTTAACTGGGTGTTTTATATTTCATTTACTAAATCTAGCAAGCCTACTAAGAGCCAGAGAACCATCACTTCAGAGAACCACCCAGCACAGCAGGTCAGAGGGCGCCCAAGAACTCAAAAATACTAAACAGGGTGAAAAAGCCAGCATTTTTTTCACCTTCCTCATGGGATGTCAGTGACATGCTCAGCCTAAAGGGTAGCAGTCAGATCTCCAGGTATCCTCCCACACTCCTGAAAGCATAGTGTTCAAGCTGTTCCATGAACACTCCAAGGAGGAAGAGGGAGTGGGACACAGAGAAAGTCAGGCCATACCCCTCCTCACTTTAAGGCCTTCAGATCACAGAGTGAGGGGTGGGAGGAACTTTAAAGGCAATTTTGGATTGGATGGAGTTTAATAACTAAAAATGACCAGGACGCTGTAGAATTTGCCCAAGATATTGTTGAGATATATGCTACCATTCAACTTGTGAGCAGAGAAACATTAAATCTTTTTATCATTTAGCCCAACAGCGAATGTCTTGATTAATGATAAAATACTTGAGCTATTTCCATTGTAACAAAAAATAAAACCAAGCTACATCCACTGCTTTATTAAATATGAATTTTAAAGTAGTAAATATTAGGTATAGAATTGCTAGCCAATGCAGTTAGAAAAGAAAAAGAAACAGGGAAGAGTATGTTAGAAAGGACGCTGCAATTACTACTATTTGCAAATGATACAATTTTCTAACTGAAAAATTATAAAAATTAGAGTTAAGTAAGCTGCCAAATAAATATGTAAAATCAACAAGTTCCTTCTTCCACACTAAGGTCTGTGGACCATGAGAAGGAAATAATATGCATTTTCAAGAGTCAAAGATCCATCTACAAGTGCACAGGATGAAATATCTGGAAATGTATTTGTGTGTATTCTTCTCCTGCATTTTGGGGCATCTCATCTCTTCCTTAGGGGTATCCCCTGCCCTGGAAAATGAGAAATAGAGATTAGTATTATTACAGTAGTAAAGCAAACTTTTCAAAAAGACCTAATATTCATCTTCTACTTGAAAAACAGGAATTTTATATCTGCAGCAGGAAAGCAAGACTTTGTTGAGATGGCAAAAGGGTTTCCTGAATTAATATCCCACTTTAGATACTCAAGAGGTAATTCAAGTGGTTTCACAATGTGGTTGCTGTTCAGTTGCTAAGCCATGTCCAGCTCTCTGTGACCCCATAAACTGCAGCACTCCAGGCTCCCTTGCCATTCACTATCTCCAGGAGTTTGCTCAGACTCATATTCACTGAGTCAGTGATGCCACCCAACCATCTCATCTTCTGTCACCCACTTCTCCTCCCACCTTCAATCTTTCCCAGCATCAGGGTCTTTTCCCATGAGTCAGCGCTTTGCATCAGGTGGCCCAAGTATTGGAGCTTCAGCATCAGTCCTTCCAATGAATAGTCAGGGTTAATTTTTTTTTTAATGTTGACTAGTTTGATCTCCTTGCATTCCAAGAGACTCTCAAGAGTCTTCTCCAGCACCACAGTTCAAAAACATCAATTCTTTGGCTTCATAATGGTTCTATATAAACGAGACCCTGTCCCACCAGGGAAGCCCGGCATGCTGCAGTCCACGGGGTCGCAAAGAGCAGGACATGACTGAGCAGGTGAACAACTACCAAGAGAAAGAACTCCCCCTGCTTGACAGAGAATGAAGACAGAAGGAGAGGAAATGGGTAGACAACAGATGCACTGAAATTCCAGCATGAAGACAAACATGTCTGAGGCTGAGGGAATGCTGGCAGCAAGGAGATTCTGCCTGCCTTCCTGCTTGGAGCCCCAGAAGAAAAAGCCTGGCACGTTAACCATCACAAGTAGACACATTTTTCTAAGCCAAGCATCATGACTGTGCCATCAAAGAACCCCCGCCTGCCTTGTGGAGGCCAACTGGAGAATATTCCATTCAGAGCCAGTGGCTGCCTCTAGGGGGTGGGCTGAGGCTGCAAGACCCATAGTAAAGGGTACAAAGGAAGCCAGTGAAGTTGTATGAGGGGCCAATGCAGAGGGTCTCTAACGTGCAGCAGTCAAGGTGGGTCACACGGCAAAGGGCAACGGCAGCGACCACGGGGACACGATCCAGCGCAAGAAGTAGATCCGCACTGACCCGCACGGAGGTCAGAAACACACACCACCAATGCCTCATGGAGGCCAAGAGGCAGAGGGGCCAGTCTGAAGCAGAGGCCAGTAGGGCTCTGGGGACCCCCAAGCACTAGCCACACACCTGCCCCAATCCCTGGTACCTGCTTAAGACAAGACGGGCAAGGGTGATGGTGCTCCAAAGATGCAGCTTCTGTCTGAGTAATCCCAGGGGAAGCTGGGAAACTGCTGAGATTACTGCAGTATATCAACAAATTCACAACCCTACTAAAAATAATGTTTTATGTTGTTCATGTGGACTATACTTTAGAAAAATTTCAATGCAAGCATATCCAGAGTCATATGGATAGTTCATTTGGACCAAGTAATGCCATGTGATCTGAGTGCCTACATTTGGGTGTTAAAACCGCACTAAGAGCTTTAATTTTTTAATTGAGGCATAATTGACATATAATATTGATAGTATATTAGTTTCAAGTATACTTTAATTATTTTACATAACAAAAGATAAGAGGGAAATTGACATTTACACATTTATTCTCTCAACAAATATTTGCCAGTCATATGCCAGGCACTAGTCTAAGTGCTTAGGACCCAACAACAGTGAGAGAGATGGGTAGGGCAGATCCAAAAATCTGGTCTGGTCTGGTCAGTCACTCAATCACGTCCAACTCTTTGTGACCCCATGAACTGCAGCTTGACAGGCTCCTCTGTCCATGGAATTTTCCAGACAAGAGTACTGGAGTGGGATTGCTATTTCCTTCTCCAGGGAATCTTCCCAACCCAGGGATCAAACCTGTGTCTCCTGAATCTCTTGCATTTGCAGGCAGATTCTTTACCACTAGCGCCACCTGGGAAGCCCCAGACACATATATACATACATACAATAGATTAGGTAGATGGGTGATATATCCATTAGATAGATAGATAAGTAGGTAGGTACTTAGACAGATAGATGATAGACAGAATAGGCAGCAAGGAATGTAGATACTTAGACACATAAAGTAAAATATGTAGAAACTTATGTACATATATTCTATGTTCAGTTTTGGTAAGTGTATATAAAAATTCGAGAGGAATAACCCTGATAAGGATATCCAGGGCAGGAACTGGGGAGAGCTGTCTTTCCTCATTCTACATCAGCTATCTTACGCCAGGAGGTGAAGCAGAGGGAGCGCTATGATAAGGTGACATATGAGCTGGGCTGGTGAGAAAGGGCAGGCAGGAGCCCAGGACTCTACCGAGGTCACGGACAAGCCGTGCACACCAGTCCTGCTGGTGCTCCTGTCACAGAACAGACCCCAGAGACAGGGAGGGTCCCAGGTGTGACGGTCCCTACACAGGAGCCCGGCGATGATAGTGATCAGGTAGTGCCAGACGCAAGACTCAAGGAGAAGACGCCTGACACTTGGCTACAAAGCTTTGAAGTTACATGATGACAAAGTAGCAGCTCAGCCTGGTGGGATCCAGGGCAAGGACACAACAGCGGTGAATGTAACAGAGCCTGGGCCCTAGCACTGATCATAGTTGGTGGGGGCACGGTTGCTTGAAGAAATGTTCACATTTTATTATTTCGGAAGGAAAAAGTTGAAAAAGCAATGCTCATAAAATTCTAATTTTAACGGATATCTCTATATGTTTATGTGGGCTTAGTCACTTAGTCATGTCCGACTCTTTTCAGCCCAGTGGACTGTAGCCCACCAGGCTCCCCTGTCCATGGGATGCTCCAGGCAGGAATACTGGACTGGGTTGCCATGCCCTCCTCCAGGAGATCTTCCCAATCCAGGGATCGAACCCAGGTCTTCCGCATAGAAGGTGGATTCTTTACCTTCTGAGCCAACAGGGAAGCCATTATATGTTTATAGATACATGCAAATATTTATGCATCAATATAGAGAGAGCAAAATGTATAATGTTATATGTATTATCACTTATAAAGAGCAAACATACATTTTGCTTCCCAGGTGGCTCGGGGTGGAGAATCCACCTGTCAATGCAAGAGACGCAGGAGACACAGGTTTGATCCCCAGGTTGGGAAGATCCCCTGGAGAAGGAAATGGCAACTCACTCACGTATTCTTGCCTGGAAAAATCCCATGGACACAGGAGCCTGGCAGGCCACAGTCCATGGGGTCGCAAAAGATGGACACTACTGAGTGACTAGGCATGCACATGCGTGCACAAACATAGACTATATTTTATGTCGTGTGTGTGTGCGGAGGGAGGGTAGCTATAACAAATATTACTAGTGGTTACCTTTCTATGATTGGGTTGAAGGGAGTTTTCATTTTCTTCCACATTTTCATCCATGATTTCTGCACTGCACATTCAGTTCAGTTCAGTTTAGTCCCTCAGTCGTGCCCGACTCTTTGTGACCCCATGGACTTCAGCACGCCAGACCTCCCTGTCCATCTCCAACCCCCAGAGTTTACTCAAACTCATGTCCATTGAGTCAGTGATGCCATCCAATCATCTCATCTTCTGTCGTCCCCTTCTCCTCCCGCCTTCAATCTTTCCCAGCATCAGGGTCTTTTCCAATGAGTCAGCTCTTCGAATCAGGTGGCCAAAGTATTGGAGTTTCAGCTTCAACATCAGTCCTTCCAATGAATATTCAGAACTTAATTCTTTTAGGATGGACCGGTTGGATCTCCTTGCAATCCAAGGGACTCTATAATGAACATGAACTCTGTAACAAGAAAAATGGGAATAATTATTTTTCTCACTTTTTAAGTTCAGGTAAAAGCAGAGATCGGAGACATGACCTGAAGTTTGTGTCACGTTGGAGTTGGCGAGCTCAGGTGTATTTAGGGAGGGCCCTGGCAGGCCAGGTAAGCTCGTAGGAGCTGGATAAGGCAGACCAGACCGGAAGCTGGGGTGGGTCTGTGGGAACCCAGGGAGCTTCGTGGCGCTTCAGCTTCTGCCTTCCTGACACCAAGGAACCCCTGGCTCGTCAACCTGGAAATGCTCGCTCCAGGCAGAGTACTGGCATTTGTCCCTGTAGTCCTCCAGCTGTGAGGCTTCCCCACCGTTCTGGCAGGGGTTAAATGTGGCTTCGTGGTGATGTGTGCCTCAGAAACTGTTCTCTCTAAAGAACGGCTACTGATTCAGGTTTGGTAAGTGACTAATCCAACTTTGTCCTGACGTATTTCTGCATGTTCATTGCTGGGCCCCGTATGTTGAAATTTTGTCTAAACCTTTTGCATCTCCCATCATGAGGGCCTTTAGCCAATAATTTGATTTTCTCTTATTGCTCTCAGTCTAGTTTGGGCATTAAGGTCACACACATACACAAAATGAAGCAGCAAGTGTTAGATCTGTGTTCTCTGGGACAGTTTGTTTAAATTGAGATTATATGTTTCTTGAGTATTTGGCAGAACCTATCTCTGAACTGTCTGGGCCTGGTAGAAATCTTGTGGGTAGACTTTTTAATTACTGATTCTATTTTCTTAATAGATGAGTGCAGGTTTTCTACTTCTTTAGTCAGTTTTCATAATTCACATTTTTCTGGGTGATTGACAGTTTTGTAATACATTTTCATGGTTATCCATAGTATCATCTTATTGTATTTTATCAAACATCTATATCTGTGTATCTGTGCCCTTTTTTATTCCTGTCATTGTGGTTGTTTATTTGCTTTTCTCTCTCAGTATTCTTGTCTTTCATCCTTTCCTGCTATCTCTGTGTGTCTGCCTCTGTCTCCCTCTCTGCTCCTCTCTCTCTCTCAGAAATGTAACCAGAAAATTTTCTAAACTACGAGTCTTTTCAACAAACCAACTTTGGCTTGTCCATATCCCTCCAGCTCCTACATACATGATTTCCTTTCTTCAATTTTTTTAAGTTTTCTCGGTTGTTCTTTTCCTCTCTGCTGAACAAAGTCAAGTCTTTCCTTTTTCCTCATAAATGTATTCAGTGCTGTTAATTTTGTTCAAAAGGCTGCTTTAACAGCATCCCACAAATCTGGATATGTAATATTTTCATTATCACTCAGGTATTAATACATTCTTATTTCTATTATAATTTCTTCTTTGAATCTAACTTATTTATAAAAAATGTGCTTTAAAAACCCAAATGTATCACTTTATGAAATTGACTGGCTTCTAACAACTGCATTGGGCAGAGAAAAGAAGACCTGCATGATTCCAGATTTTGATATTTTTTGAATCTTATTTTATGACCTAATATGTGATCATGACAGTGGTTACATGTGTGTTTGAAAAGAATATGCATTCTTCATTCTTAGTTGCAACATTCCAAATCCAGTCTAATCATTAAACTTCCTGTTGTGCTCCGTCAAGTCTGACACTTGACGACTCCATGGACTGTAACCCACCAGGCCCCTCTCTCCATGGAATTTTCCAGGCAAGAACACTGGAGCAGGTTGCCATTTCCTAGTTTAGGAGGTCTTCCTGACCCAGGGATGCAAGCTAACTCTCTGGCATCTCCTGCATTGACAGGTGGATTCTTTACCCCTGGCGCACCTGGGAAGCTTCATGTCCATACCCTTACTTTGGTCATACTGCAAGCGTAGATTATAAACCTCTCCTTGTAATCCTGTCAAATCTTGCTTCATATATTTCAAGGCTATCTTTGGGGGTATATAAATTTATAAGTTTCTCTTAGGGAAATCTTGATTTTGCCATTCTACAATGGCCTTCTTTGTCACAGTTAATGCTTTATTACCATAAAGTCTATTTTAACTTTAACTGCCAATGTAGTTAATAGCTTTTCTTTTCACCTGTATTTGTTTAGACTATCTATTTCTCCACCTTTATTTTCCACCTTTATGCTTTACTTATGGTTTAAGTATTTGTCTTACTTAAACATAAGTAAAGCATAAAGTTATATGTTTTTTAATTTATCTAATCCAACAGTCTCTGTCTATCCAACTAATTCAATTAATTTATTAATACATTTCTTGAGGTTACTAATCTACTTGAGTTGTTTTGTTGACGCTGTCTTTCTTCCTAGATTCTATTTCCTTTTCTATCTTCTAGAGCAGGGGTTGATGAACTACAGCTGACAGCTCAAATCCAGTCTAGGCCAGTTTTGTAAATAAAGTTCTGTTGGAACACAGCCATGCCCATTTGTTTAAATCTTCTCAGCATCTGCTTCTACACTGCAACATAGTTGAATATTTGGAACAAGAACATCCGGTCAATCCACAGAATCAAAGCTATTTAGTATCTACCTCTTTACAGAAAAGTGCTGACCCTTGTCCTACAGGATTAGAAGGGTTTTTTGTTTTTTGGTTTTTTTTCCATTTCTTTCTTTACTGTTTTGAAGTTACAGATTCTGCTCTGTTCAGTTCAGTTCAGTTCAGTCTCTCAGTCGTGTCCGACTCTTTGCGACCCCATGAACTGCAGCACGCCAGACCTCCCTGTCCATCACCAACTCCTGGAGTTTACTCAAACCCATGTCCATCAAGTTGGTGATGCCATCCAACCATCTCATCCTCTGTTGTCCCCTTCTCCTCCTACCCTCAATCTTTCCCAGCATCAGGGTCTTTTCAAATGAGTCAGTTCTTTGCATCAGGTGGCCAAAGTACTGGAGTTTCAGCTTCAGCATCAGTGCTTCCAATGAACACCCAGGACTGATCTCCTTTAGGATGGACTGGTTTGATCTCCTTGCAGTCCAAGGGACTCTCAAGAGTCTTCTCCAACAGCACAGTTCAAAAGCATCAATTCTTCGGCACTCAGCTTTCTTTATGGTCCAACTCTCACATCCTTACATGACCACTGGAAAAACCATAGCCTTGACGAGACGGACCTTTGCTGTAACTTGTGCACTTGACAGCACCTACAGTTCCTCCAGTCGTTCATGGGGTCCTTCAAGGATTTTAGAATCCTTGGATTATTCTCCTCCCACCTTACACACTACTTAATCTCAGATGCTACCTGTTTTTATACATTTAAAATAAGTCACCAATATTATTACTGTTTACACTGTCAATCTTGTTTCGGTTTACCCATACATTTACTAAGTTATTTGCTCACCACTCTGCTTATGGCTCATTCCTTCCTTCTGGGCTCAATAATCGTGTTGCCAAAGTACATCCCTAGAAGTAATTGTAGTGAAAATCTGTTGGTGATTTGCTTTTCACTTCTTCCTAATTCTTATATGACAGCTTCAATTTCCTTCAATACTTGGAAGACATAACTTTACTGTCCTCTGGTTACTGTTGAGAGGTGGAAGTCAAATTAATCAGTTTTCTTTTTCAGGTGAATGTTTACTTCTGGCTATTTTTAAGGTAGTCTCTTTGTCTTTGGGGTTCTTACATAACTCACTGTTATATGAGTTATATATCCAGATGTTATATATCTAGATGTAGATTTCCTTTTATCTGCTCTTGTTAGGACTATTTTTTCCCTGAATCAGAAAGTTCAGAAATACCCCCAATTTGGGGGGAATTTGAGTCATCATCTCTTCGAACACTGGCTCACTCCCCCTCTCTCCCTTTGTTCCCTGTGGAATCCCTGCTGCCGTTTTCCTGAACCTTCTTAGCCGATCCCCCATCCTGTTAACCTGCTGCCATCTCTTTATCTCCATGTGCTCAGATGGATCCTCCACTTTGCTAATTCTCTCTTTAGTTGTGTCTAATCTGCTCTTTAACCTAATCATTCTTGGTTTGCTAAATTTCATGCTCTATATTTTTTTATTCCTACAAGTTCTCTTCTGTCTTTTAATTTTTCCTTGTCTTTTGTTTTCCATTACTGGTGGCTTGTTTTTTTCTCATTTTTTAAAATTTTCATTGTGTCATTAATCTTAACTATTTTATGATCTCTATTTGATGCTGCTGTTTTCTGAAGCCCTCGGGGATTTAAGCCTATTGTTTGCTATGTCTATGAACCTACTCACCTTATTTTTCTCCTCAGATCAGTGCTTCATCTTCACTGGGCTTTATCTGTAAGAATTCCTCATGTCCATCACAGAAGTTTTGTGTTTTCTCCTGGCAGGTATTCCAGAGGTATTTTGAGCCCAGGGTTAATTTTGCCCTAAGCTCTCATACTGGGGCTCCATACCACTCAACTGGTGCACATTCAAACTCCAAATCCTCCTGCAGACAACCACCGATTACAAATCTCCTAGGCAACCATTTTCTCTCTTTAGAATGAGACCAAGGTTGACAGGCCTGTCGTCTCCCTGTGCCAACAGCTGGATTTTTTCTGGTCCACCTATTTCTGATCTACCTTCACTCTTCAGGAGAGCAGGATGGCCCTCAGATCCAACCTCCAGCTTCTTATGAGCACAAAGATTCATCTCCTGTGTCTGCACAGCCATTAAGCAAATCAGTAGCTTACAAGGCACATGAATAACCTCTAGTCTCATCTTTGCCACCCCCGTGTCTGTTCCCAGCACAGCTCCGGCATCAGTTTCCATATACTTCTGGATTCCATTCCTTTTTTGCTTTGGGTCCTTATGAAAGATACCTTCAGTGAATGATGTCTATAATATTTGTTATACTTTAGCCAACATTCCCAGGCATTTTGTATCAAGATGTTGTCCAAGTTCTCTGATCCACCAGATTTCATCAAAGACATAAAATATATATTAAAGGAGATCAGTCCTGGGTGTTCACCAGAAGGATTGATGTTGAAGCTGAAACTCCAATACTTATGACCACCTGATGCGAAGAGCTGACTCATTGGAAAAGACCCTGATGCTGGGAAAGATTGAGGGCAGGAGGAGAAAGGGACAACAGAGGATGAAATGGCTGGATGGCATCAACGACTCGATGGACATGGATTTGGGTGAACTCCAGGAGTTGGTGATGGACACTGAGGCCTGGTGTGCTGCAGTTCATGGGGTCACAAAGAGTCAGACATGACTGAGAGACTGAACTGAACTGAACTGGCTTTAAACATTATAAACTCTAACATCCAGATTAATTTATCTCTAGCTTAATTATAAGAAACACAACATGGGTGGGCCTAGAGACTGTCACACTGAGTGCAGTGAGTCAGGCCCAGAAGGACAAATATCATGTGCCATCACTTATGTGGGATCTAAAACAAGGGTACAAATGAACCTACTTATAAAAGAGACATGGAGTCACAGGTGTAGAAAGCAAACTTCGGTTACTAAAGGTGGAGGGATGGAGGAGGACTAACCTGGGAGATTGGGGTTGACATATACACACTACTACACATAAAGCAGATCACTAGTAAGAGCCTACTGTATAACACAGGCAACTCTATTCAGTACTCTGCGATGACCTCCATGGGAATAAAATCTAAACGGAGGGGATATCTGTATATATATATAACTGACTCACTTTGCTGTATAGTGGAAACTAACACAACATTCTAAATCAGCTGTATTCCAGTTTAAAAAATTAATTAAAAAAGAAAACTACTTCAAACCTGAAAAAAATTGTGAAAAAAGAAACATGACTTAGGGAAAAGGATCTCCCACACTATGAGCAGTCTTCCTCACCCTGTTCCTAGGCCCCTCTTTGCCCCACAATCTTGCCAGTGAGTTTTCTGTCATTGTAATTTCTGAGAGAGAGATGGGGAACATGAAGAAATAATCTCCTGAACATCTCAGATGCCAAAAACAATAATGGAGGCGAGAGAGCTGCTAATAAGGCGGCAATCTCGGATCTTTCACGGTGCTAGAATGTTGCCCTGTTTCCAAAACACCAGAGATGTTTGTTCCTGATGAGACCCTGATGAGACCCTGATGAGACTACCTTAAAAATAGCCTGTGTGTGTGCCCAGTTACGCAGTCATGTCCGACTCTTTGTGACCCCACGGGCTATAAAGGCTTCCAGGCTCCTCTGTCCCTGGGATTCTCCAGGCAAGAATACTGGAGTGGGTAGCCTATCCCTTCTCCAGGGGGTCTTCCCCACCCAGGGATCAAACCCAGGTCTCCTGCATTTCCAGTGGATTCTTTACCAGCTGAGCCATCAGGGAAGCCCCTGATGAAGCCCTGCCTCCACATAAAAGTTCTTTCCAACACCTTGGTCATAATGATGGTGTTTAATCGGCAGTATCTTTACAGTTTAAAGTGCACTTCAACCCACCTTATCCTATGACCATCTCCTTCTCAGGAATGAAGAGAATGAAGCTCAGGGGTTGACCAAGAGCGTGCCATCAGGCAGCTCCAGGAGCTGACTATTTTTAGAAGAAAGAAAACTGTGTTCCTGTGTCCTTGTAAGTAAAGGTAGGAGCTGGACTCCACCCCACACCCACACCCACACCCACTGTCACACCACCACAGACACACCCTCCAGGAGCTCACGCAATGTCTAAAGTTAAACCAAACAGCTTTTAAAGTCTTGTCCTAAAATGGAAATTGTGCACTTTCTAGCCAAGTGATGCTTAGCCAAGGACAGATCATCTAGAGCTTGGAAGGAAACAAGAAGATGGTGAGAGGTGTCCAGGAGCTGGGAAGCAGGTCCGAGATGGTGAGGTTGGAGGGACTGTATAATGCATCAGGTGGGGGTGTAGAGCTGTGGCTGGCACCTGTGTCTTGGGCTATTCGCAGGGAGAGGAGTGTCACTTCTGACAGGGAAGTGGGGAGCTGGTGTGAGTTCCCCTGCCTTCCCTCTGCATTTCCTTCTTGGCAGTAATGCTTGTCACTGGACATAACTCAGTATGACCGGATCTCAACTCTGCAGGGATGCACTCAAATTGCTCCTTGAGGAGAAAGAGCTCTCAGCTTCCAATTAGAGCTTTCACTGCTTGAGTCACGGCTTCCTGGCTTTGCCCCATCACAGACTGACAGGAAGTTGGCCACGGAGGGCTGACCACCACTCTCTGCACCTCACCAGCCACAGGACAGGGCTTGACCGATGGAGGGACCGAAGCCCAGGGCTGTCAGACCAAGGGGTTGGCAGAGGTGGACAAGTGGGGGACATCCCCACCTCCCCAGTCTGCAGACATGTGAGCCAGGAAACTGCAGAGGGTCTGGGAGTTTCCCTACAACGTGGCAGTTGCTGGCTGGTTTTCCTTGGGTATCGGGACACAAAGCAGGAGTGGTGGGTCCAAGTATGAGGTATCAAGGATGGGCAGGCAGCCACTGGGTCACCCGCATGGGAGGGGTCAGCTTGAGCAACTGGTGGTGCATGTATGTGTTGCCCTTGCAAGGAATTCTGTGCTCATCTTCCTGGCTGGAGTTCACACTCCCCCAAGGGGGGCTAGGGTCATGGCATGGAGACCCTGCTGGGTCCCTGTCCCCCTCCAGCCCAAGCTGTTAGCTGAGCATGAACCCTCCGTGTTCATCCAAACGTTCATTCCCCTGTCCACCCACCCTTCATGCAATAGATGCCGGGGTACCACTCGAGTCAAGGATGGGGTACATTTGTGGGTTAACCTGGGTCCCAAACTCGGGCCAGCTGTTTGACCAAGAGGAGAACCCCTACCCTCCTGCCACGGCCGGGTTCAAGCCCCCCTCAGGCAACTTGCATGCCCCAAACCCCTGCAGGGCATGCATGCATGCTAAGTCGATTCAGTCATGTCCAACTCTTTGTGACCCTGTAGACTGTAGCCCACCAGGCTCCACTATCCACGGGATTCTCCAGGCCAGAATACTGGAATGGGTTGCCAGGTCCTCCTCCAGGGGATCTTTCTGACTCAGGGATCAAACCCAAGTCTCTTATTCTCCTGCGTTGGTAGGTGGCTTCTTTACCACTATTACCACCTGGGAAGCCCCAACTCCCTGCCATCTCTCCAAATCTGCAACCACCAATAAAGGAAGGGGAAGGGCTCTGTGAAATAGACCAGGCACAGAGCCTGACTCCAAGGCACTCACAAACAGGAAAATCAAAACACAGTGGCAGAGGGGGAGCAGACTAGGTTTCCAGCCCTGCATGGACATTGAGACCCCATAGGCTCAGGACAGGCTTTGAACCTCGACGAGCCCCTTGAGTGGTGATTAAACTCACTTTCTGGAGTTGCTACAGGATCAAACGGAATTGACTATAACCAGATTCAAGGCTGCACATTCCTAAAGTAATTTCAAGAGAAACCCAAGCAGAACAGGTAAGGAAGGGCAGCCTCGGTCAGATGTGGGTCTTCTGTGAGGTCCCAGGGAGGCACGTGTCTTTGAGTCTGCAGGTGGGAGCCAGGGAGACCAGGTCTGACTTCACTAGGGCCAAAGTAAGACCGCCAAGCTGGAGCCGCTCCGGACCGCGCCTCTTCCCCACGCGCCCCTCCTCCTCCCGCCTATCCCAGCGCCCCGCGGCAGCATCCGGTGGCCGTGGCCGACCATCCCCTCGGAGGGTGCCTCCCAGTCTTTCCAGGCAGGAGGAAGATGCCGGTTTCCTGTGGGCTCTCGCTCAGAGCTCCCTCCAACGGCATCGCCCGTGCCCAGGGCGGCTTCCCGGCGCATTCTTGGCAGGCCGGGCCTGCTCATCCTGCCGCATTGTACATGTGGGCCCCATTTGCGGGGGGGCCCACGCTGGGGTGGCTGTGGGGACTGGGTTTAAATGTTTCCACCTGAGAATGTGAGGGAGTACCCCCCAAAGTGATGAAAGGGAGCAGAGTGCACGGCTGCACCCGCTGAGAGAAGGGGCTGGCGACCCTGGCAGGAGGGCAGCGGGTCCTCGGGAGGCAGCCACACAGAGCTACACCCCAGACCCCCCAGCGAGAGGCTGGCGCAGGGAAAGCGGGAGACAGGGGTGTCTGAGCACCAGCTGCCCCCTCCATCATGGGCGCAGGCTGGCTTGCAGGGTATCCTCTGCCGCTCCGGGTCCCCTCGGGGAGGAGGCCAGCCTGGGGGGCGGCCAACAGACCCTCAGACCCGCCAGGTCCCTGTCCCAGCTGCTGCCACCTCCGTGGCTGCCTGCCTGTTGCTGTGTTCCAGACAGCGAGCGGGCTCTGTGGTGGGCATGGAGCCCTGCCTGGAATGTGCCCGGCATCAGCGCTTCCAGACAAGCGAGGGCGGGTGGGCTGTCCCACATCAGGGCGGTCAGGCGCCGACCCGCGTAAGCCCACGAGTGCCCCCCGCAGCCCTCCCTTCCCCAGCCCCAGAGGCCCAGCGAGTGTTTATCACCGAGGCCTGCCGTCTGCGGCTCACGTTTAAACTAAATGGACAATGGGCAGGAAAGGCTCAGATCCTCCCGGGTCTGGCTGTACCTGGCACCTGGGTTCAGGCCTCGCTCTGCCAAGGCCACGACCTCTAGCACCAAAGCGTCCCCCCCTCACCCAGCAGCGGAGCCATGGCCAGGAGGGCCGTGGCTTCTCGGGGTGTCTCACTGTCCCCCACCCCAGGGCCAGCCCTTCCCGGAGGGCCCGCCGCACGTCTCTGCATTCCCTGTTTCTTCCACGCAGCATGGGCCCATTAACCTTTTCCCATCAACCCCTGTCCCTCTTTCCAAGTTCCATCAAAAATACCGTTGGGGTTCCAACCCATCCGGGTTCAGAAGACTAGCGGCATGCCGAGACAGAAAGACTTTGGTCTTCTCTGCTTTGGTGGCTGGGCCGTTGCCAAAGCTAAAACAAACTGACAAAGATATACTGGCCTGTCACAAAGGGTTACAAAGTGCTGGTCAGCCCCATGAGGGGGCTACTAGCAGGTCCCCCATTTACAGACAGGGTGCAGAGAAAGAAGGGTTCAGAAAAGACCCTAGGAGGGCCTGAGGCGGGTAGTAATGGTGGCGGGTGTGGGGGGGGGTGCAGGGGGAGACCCAAGAGACACTGCGTGACCAGACAGGGACCCCAAGAGGGTCTGGGATGACTCCGGCTGCCAGGGGGGTCAGAGGGAGTTTATTTAAAGGAAAAATGAGTTCGGTTGGGGGGCCGACAATGTGGGGGCATTCGCGGGTCTCAGAGGAGCTGACCACTGAGGACATGATGTGCCAGGCTGGGGCTCAACAGACCCGGGCTCAGGACACCCAGGCTGGCCCTGCAGGCAGAGGGCCGGGTGGGGAGGGGGCCAGGTTCCCCTCCAGATGGCCCCACATGGCCTGGGAACTGCCCCCGGACTTTGAGTTTGAAAGCCAAGAGGAGAGGGGTCGGGGAGGGGTTGGGACTCATCTTCAGCGCCAATCCCCCGCCCGACTCGGCCAGTCCAGGGCGGGTCAAGCAGGCTGGGACCCCCGTGAGGAATCAGCCTCAGGGGCTGCAGGTTCTGCTCCAGTGGAGCGCTGCGGAGGAGCCCTTGACAGATGACATCCTCTCGGGAAGGAGACCCCCGAGGAGCAGCGCAGCACAGGGGAGCCTGGGAGGCCCCCAACCCTGAGGAGTCTCCCAGAGGAAAGGCCCCGAACTTCCAATCACTGGTTTTCCCTTTTAAAAAGAAAAAAAAATTTTAAAAGGAGGAACTTTTACTAAGGGAAAGGGCTCTGCTCACTCTCCAGGCACATAGTGTGGAGAAGCAGGAGGTTGGGGGGTGGGGGGTGGTGCTGGATGCAGGAAGGGGAGGCTGGGGTGGTGCTGGATGCTGAGAAGGGGAGGCTGGGGGGGCTCTGGGTGCAGGAAGGGGCGGCTGGGGCGGTGCTGGATGCAGGAAGGGGAAGCTGGGGGGCACTGGATGCTGAGACGGAGAGGCTGGAGGGATCTGGGTGCAGGAAAGGGAGGCTCGGGGGGCGCTGGGTTCAGGGCCACAGAGCCCCCAGCACAAGAAGCTGCCTGGGGCTGGCTCAGGGCCGCCTGCTGACTGGGGTTTTGAAAAACAACTTCCTTTCAATAAATGTGAACAAAAGTTTGGACCTATCTTCAAAGTGATGAGTTATGCTGAAAATATGTTCCTGCAAACTGGGGGAATGGGTCCTTCCTGGCGTTTGGCATTCGGCAGAGTTTATAAATAACCGCTCAGGTCCACTTGGGTTACTGCCTGCCATGGGAACCGCAGCGCGCCAGCGGGGGGACCTGGACCCCCGAGCAGATGTGGTCCATCAGGAGGTAGAAGGAGCCGGCTGCCGCCCGGCCAGCCTCCGGGAAGGCCGGGCCTCACCCCAGCAAGGGAGGCCGAGGGCCGCCTCAGCCTCCGTTCCTCGCTGAGCAGGGAGGCAGACCCCCAGACCAAGACCAGCTCCCCCATTTGCGTTTTGGAGGGAAAAAGAGGAAGCGATGTCTTCTACATGTGGTTTCCATCGCAGAGGAAAGTAAAAACATGTGCCTGCATTCTAGCTGACATGGTCCTTGTTATTTTAATAAGAAAGCCCGTAATTAGGGCCAAGAGTGAAAGAGAAGCACCACCAGCCTCTCCCTGGTGTCCGCTGTCCACACCTCGCCCCCCGAGGAACCCAGCGGCCCCTGATGCCCCATTGATCTCCATCCCTCGACCTGCCCTTCAACCAAGGTGAAGGAAGGGCAGCTGAGAGAAGACAGACCTTCCAGCCCCAACAGTTCCCATCTCGGTGTGGAAGGTGCAGCCCAAGCAGTTCATTTGTCAGCGTTTAAACATCATTGTAGCATTAACAGCCTCCTTCAATGCCAAAGAGCTGGCTTTGCGCGCCTATAAATTAGAGTACATCAAACTGGGGTTTATTGAGTCTCCGCCAATCAGAAGTAAAACGTCCATAACTTTTTACAATTCTCTGCATTCTTCCAATCATATTAAAATATTTATTTGTACCCTGCATGATATATATAAACGTTTTATTAAGAACATTTGAAAGCTGGCTCTTTAAACAGAAAAAGAGATATACTGCATGAGGGCGGGGATGGCCGGGGTGCAGCCTGTCCAGTCGGTTTCATGGGGGGAAACTGCTCTGATTGGATTTGCAGGGATTATTAGCAAGAACACACAGCTGGGCGGGCAGCCCACTATTTATTTATGGCTGCTCGCCTTCCCAAGCCACTTCTCTTCGAGTCCCTGTTTGTCTCCTCTGGTTCAGTGCCGGGACTTTATTCCAGGGGGGGGCAGAGCACCCCCACCTCGGGAGCTGCCCGCGAGCTACTGGTCACCCAGAAAGCAGGGCGCAGAGGGGCCCAGGACACTTCCGCAGCCGTCATTTTGGGAGAAGAACGTCAGGGCAAGCTGGGTTAGGAGCCCCAGGCCCCCACCTTTGCCCCCAACCCTTTCCTGGCTATGTGAACGTCCCCTCCCTGAATCTCGAACACCATCCATCCTCTCCACCAGTCCCAGATGGTGACCTGCCTGAAGTATCCTTCCATGTCAACTCCATCCCATCATTACCCTCCTCAAGGTGTCAGTACCTCCTCTGTTGCTAAAGTGAAAGGCCAAGCTCTCAGGGATGGACCGTGGCACAGCAGAAGGCCGCTGAGGCCTCAGTGAACCTCTGCCTCCAGCTTGAGGAATGACTCCACCACCGGGAGTGCCTCCTGTTTATGGCGTGCTGACACGTGCTGAGGCCTGAAGGAGCACCATCCCCACGGCACCCACCCCAGTCCCCCACGGGAGGGCCTCTAGCTGCCATGAGGGGTCAGGGTGGTTGAAGGGCTTGGCTAAAGCGTCACAGTGTTCCAGGCAGGCCAGTGCCAAGGCCTGGCAGGTGACCACAGCTCCCCACTGCCAAGCATCACAGCAACTCCCGGAGAGCAGAAGAGCAGAGTGGCCCACGGTTGGGGCGGAGTGGGGAGGCCACAGGCAGGCTCCCCAGCCCGGCAGGCCAGGGACAGCCACACAGGGCTGGATGGCAGCAACAGCGAAGGAGGTCTGCTCCCCGGGCAAGATCCTGCCTGCAGAGAGCGCCCCGGCATGGAAACCCATTCTTGTGAGCAGGTCCCCCACCGCGAGAACAGGCCTCACCAAGCATAATGGCTCCGGATGGGCTGGAGACTGACTTCTTGTTCTCATCATGTCTAAGGCAGGTGTTTCTGGTCAGCTGACGTGCTGGTCCTCCAGGGATTCAGGGACCTGCCACCTTCATCCCCACCGTGGGCCTCGACACAACGCGCACCCCCAGCACGGAGAGGAGAAAGAGGCTGAGATGTGCAGGGGCCAGGCCTGGGAGGGGCACGCAAGCCTCTGCTGCTCTCCATGGGCGAGAACCCAGCCCCACAGCCACACCTAACTGCAATGGCAGATGGAAATATAGTCCAACTGTGTGTCCAGGAAGAAGGGGGAAATGTGCGTGAATGTCACCATCTCAGCTGCAGGACTCTTCCCACATAAGAACTCCAGAGGCAGGTTTGGCTGCTCAGTGATGCCTTCACAGACAAGGCTCTGTCTGTTACTTGCAGACACCATCCCGCCAAATCAGCTGTTGTCCTCATGCTGGTTTCTTCCTGGCTGCAAGTGGCTGCTAAAGAACCAGACATCACATTTGCATTCTAGCCAGAAACAAAGGGGAAGTGGTGGGGAATGGCAGCAACTTCTGCTTCCTTTTGTAGGAAAGCACATAAACTTTCCTAGAAACCCCTTCAGTGCATAGAGCTTCACTGGGTTGTATGGCCTCTCCTACACAAAAGTGAAGCTGGGAAACCAGGGACGAAGACTCCTATAGTTGCCCCGAGCTGACAGTGTTCCCCGTCTGAAACAAAGGAGAATGGGGTAGGTCATTGGGAAGACAGACCTCTGCATAATGCTGGAATGGTTGAATAGTGCCCCCAGATCCATGTCCACCCAGAACCTCCGAACACGACTTCCTTCCGAAATAGAGCCCTGCAGATATAATTTGCTTAAAATCTTGAGATCTAACTAGTTAAGGGGTTGGGACCTAACACAGGCAGGGTGCTCTAGAGGCTCCATGAGCCAGAAGTAGCCCTAGAGCAGAGTTGGGAGCTAGTCCTAGAAGGGCCAGAAGTTGTATCTGGTTGAACAACAAACAGCTCAAACCTTGCTCTGAGCCTTCAACCAAACAGAATAATTTTTTTTTATTGTAAAACAGTTTAATCTCTGATTTCTGCTCAATCAAATCAACAGTATGTCATATGCAAATTAAATTGATAATATTCAATAAAATAAAAATTTTTAACATACCAAATCTTTCAGTTTAGAGTTTTTCCAACCATAATTTATGATCTGGAGTAAAGAAAGATAATGTCTTTCTTTTTTTTTTTTTTCCTTGATAATGTCTTTCTTGACAATTACATTAGATATGTTTATTAAATTAAAATAAGATAACTTGGCATTTTGAAATCAAGACTGTCTACAAATATCTGGATGTCTTAATTATACTACCAACAGAAATCTGCACATCACAGAGCTGACTTTGTAAACAGTAATCATTTACACTTGTGTGTAGACCTTAATTAAGTTACAATGCTGGTAAAACAGAATGCAATCTAATACAGGAAAAATACAGAGTCCATTCTCATCTGCAAGAGGTGTGTCCTGTTGTCACACCCCTGGTCCCAACATTTTCACTGACCAATTCATGACCTTGTTTAATGTTTGTCTCTATGTAAAGACACCTTACTTAATACATGCAGTTGGTTCACTAGTGTTGAACAGTCACAGCCAACCACACTATAACTCAGGGTTGAAACAAGCTTCTCTAACATTCACTTTCCCCATAAGGCACACATAATTTTTGTGCCCTTAGGAACCCAGAAAGTTCTTCAGTATTAGGCTGGGGCCGTTTTAAAGAGCAAAATCATCAACAAAAAAGCACAAAAATATGAAAAATGCTGTACTGAGTGGGTCGAGAAAAGGATACTTATTTACAGGGTCAGAGCTGAACCAAGAAGGCAGAGTGTTTCCTGCTTTGGGCTCAGCTGAGAAAGAGTTGCAAAGAGCAGCTGAAAGTATAGGCTGCTCTGCACATGTCCACAAAGGTCTCCAAAGCACATTGGCATCGGTCTGCGGGCCACAAATACATTCCAGCAAACAGGCCAAATTACAAATACAGAATCTGCAAGTAACAAGCATCAATGATACTGGTTTGGTTTGGTTTTGTTGTTGTTTTTTAAACTTTTTATTTTATATTGGAGTGTAGCCGATTAACTACAGTTGCAGGTGGACAGCAAAGGGACTCAGCCATAGATATACATGTTTCCATTCTCCCCCAAGCTCCCCTCCCATCCAGGCTACCACATAATATTGAGCAGAATTCCCTGGATGATGTTGTTGTTCAGTTGCTAAGTCATGTCCGACTCTTTGCGACCCCATGGACTGCAGCACGCCAGGCTTCCCTGTCCTTCACCAACTCCCGGAGCTTGCTCAAACTCATGTCCATCGAGTCAGTGATGCCATCCAACCGTCTCATCCTCTGCCGCCCCCTTCTCCTCCCGCCTTCAATCTTTCCCAGCATCAGGGTCTTTTCCAATGAGTCGGCTCTTCGCATCAGGTGGCCAAAGTATTAGAGCTTCAGCTTCAGCATCAGTCTTTCCAATGAATATTCAGGACTGATTTCCTTTAGGATGAACTGGTTTGATCTGCTTGCTGTCCAAGGGACTCTCAAGAGTCTTCTCCAACACCACAGTTCAAAAGCATCAGTTCTTCAGCCCTCGGCCTCCTTTATAATCCAACTCCCCCATCTGTACATGACTACAGAAAAAGCTACAGCTTTGACTCTGGGGATCCTTGTCGGCAAAGTGATGTCTCTGCTTCTGAATAGGCTGTCTAGGTTTGTCAGAGCTGTCCCTGGATGACACTATTATACAAACAGTTTGAATAGCTTCTGCTCTGCACAGGTGCCAGAGGGCCCTCTGGCTTTGGGGAGAAATCCAGCAGAATCCACCCAATGACCACAAGCTTGGAATCAACTGGCCCAGCTATAATCGAAGCCAGGAGAAGCCATCAGTAAAGCTCTGGTCTGCAGAAACCCTTGCATGTTTCTCATCCAATTAACCTCTTTTCGTGTTAATTAGCCACTTACTTGCACACCACATGAAATAACTGGGTGTTCCCAGAGTTCAGCAATGAGATCAGAATGGCAACAGGATCTCCATTTGGGGCTGAGAGCACCAACATGATCTGCTGACCACCAAGGAAGAGCTGGTCCCGGCAGAGGTAGTCTTCACTTTTTTAATATGTTGGGGAAAGGGAGGGCTCCAGGGACAGGTAAGGGCTCTCTCTCCTGTTACGCAATGTACTTTACTAGTCGGTTTCAAGTTGTGAAGGTTTTGGAGGTTTGGGAAATCAGCCCTGCAATCACAACTCAAACTGTAAAATGAAGCAAAGGAAATGCAATCAACTGATCAGTCTTGTTGTCCCCCTCAAAAGTCGACTAACTAACACCAGATTTTGTGCGAGGCATAGGTTTGTTTCTTTGGGGACTGGTCAGTTTACTTCCTGGTCCTTCGAGGAGTTTCTCTGGCCTCTTGTAAAGGTTTCAGCATGCATATCAGAAAGAAGGCTGTGAAGACAGAATCCATGGAGCTGAAACAGGATTTTTACCCCAGAAAGTGCCAACCAGCTGGGGTGTGGTCTCAGCCAGGCGGGCCATTCTCTTGGGTAGGCGGGCAGCGTCCTCTGGGCCCATCTTGTCACCCATGCTGCCTTTTGCATGTGACCGTCAAAAAATCAGCAAGGATGCTCTGCATTCATAAGGGTGGTAGAAACGGCTACAGTATTCATCAATGGTAAGGGTGCAAAGTATTACTTTTCTGCTTAATGTTCTTGTTCAGTTGCTCGGTTGTGTCTGACTCTTTGTGACCCCATGGACCGCAGCACGCCAGGCTTCCCCGTCCATCACCAACCCTTAGAGCTTGCACAAACTCATGTCCATTGAGACAGTGATGCCATCCAATTATCTCATCCTCTGTTGTCCCCTTCTCCTCATGCCTTCAATCTTTCCCAGCATCAAGGTCTTTCCCAATAAGTCGGCTCTTCGCATCAGGTGGCCAAAGTATTGAAGCTTCAGCTTCAGCATCAGTCCTTCCAATGAATATTCAGGACTGATTTCCTTTAAGATTTACTGGTTTGAGCTCATTGTTGTCCAAGGGACTCTCAAGAGTCTTCTCCAACATCACAGTTCAAAGGCATCAATTCTTCGACACTCAGCCTTCTTTATAGTCCAGGTCTCACATCCATACATGACTACTGGAAAAATATAGCTTTCACTATTAGGACCTTTGTAGGCAAAGTAGTGTCTCTGTTTCTTAAAACACTGTCTAGGTTTTGTCATAGCTTTTCTTCCAAGGAGCAAGCACCTTTTAATTTCATGGCTGCAGTCACCATCTGCAGTGATTTTGGAGCCCAAGAAAATAAAGTCTCTCACTGTTTCCATTGTTTCCCCATCTACTTGCCAAGATTGCTGGGAGAAATATCAATAACCTCAGATATGCAGATGACACCACCCTTATGGCAGAAAGTGAAGAGGAACTAAAAAGCCTACTGATGAACATGAAAGAGGAAAGTGAAAAAGTTGGCTTAAAGCTCAACATTCAGAAAACTAAGATCATGGCATCTGGTCCCATCACCTCATGGGAAATAGATGGGGAAACAGTGGAAACAGTGTCCGACTTTATTTTTGGGGGGCTCCAAAAAAAGTGCAGATGGTGACTGCAGCCATGAAATTAAAAGACACTTACTCCTTGGAAGGAAAGTTATGACCAACCTATACAGCATATTAAAAAGCAGAGACATTACTTTGCCAACAAAGGTCCATCTAGTCAAGGCTATGGTTTTTCCAATGGTCAGGTATGGATGTGAGAGCTGGATGGAGAAGAAAGCTGAGAGCTGAAAATTTGATGCTTTTGAACTGTGGTGTTGGAGAAGACGCTTGAGAGTCCCTTGGACTGCAAGGAAATCTCCATCTTAAAGGAAATCTCCATCCTAAAGGAAATCTCCATCCTAAAGGAGATCAGTTCTGGGAGTTAATTGGAAGGACTGATGCTGAAGCTGAAACTCCAATACTTTGGCTACCTGATGCAGAGTTGACTCATTGGAAAAGACCCTGATTCTGGGAGGGATTGGGGGCAGGAGGAGAAGGGGACGACAGACGGCTGGATGGCATCACCGACTTGATGGACATGAGTTTGAGTAAACCCTGGGAGTTGGTGATGGACAGGGAGGCCTGGCGTGCTGAGGTTCATGGGGTCACAAAGAGTCGAACATGACTGAGTGACTGAACTGAACTGAACTGAATGGGAGCTAATGCCATGATCTGATCACATGGACCACAACCTTGTCTAACTCAATGAAACTAAGCCATGCCATGTGTGGCCACCCAAGATGGCCGGGTCATGGTCGAGAGGTCTGACAGAATGTGGTCCACTGGAGAAGGGAATGGCAAACCACTTCAGTATTCTTGCCTTGAGAACCCCATGAATAGTATGAAAAGGCAAAAAGATAGGACACTGAAAGATGAACTCCCAGGTCAGTAGGTGCCCAGTATGCTACTGGAGATCAGTGGAGAAATAACTCCTGAAAGACTGAAGGGATGGAGCCAGAGCAAAAACAACACCCAGCTGTGAATGGGACTGGTGATAGAAGCAAGATTCAATGCTGTCAAGAGCAATATTGCATAGGAACCTGGAATGTTAGGTCCATCAACCAAGGCAAATTGGAAGTGGTCAAACAGGAGATGACAAGAGTGAACATCGACATTCTAGGAATCAGTGAACTAAGATGGACTGGAATGGGTGAATTTAACTCAGATGACCATTATATCTACTACTGTGGGCAGGAATTCCTTAGAAGAAATGGAGTAGCCATCATAGTCAACAAAAGAGTCTGAAATGCAGTACTTTGAGGCAATCTCAAAATCGACAGAACGATCTCTGTTCGTTTCCGAGGCAAACCGTTCAATACCACAGTAATTCAAGTCTATGCCCCAACCAGTAACACCGAAGAAGCTGAAGTTGAACAGTTCTATGAAGACCTACAAGACCTTCTAGAACTAACACCCAAAAAAGATGTCCTTTTCATTATAGGGGACTGGAATGCAAAAGTAGGAAGTCAAGAAACACCTGGAGTAATAGACAAATTTGGCCTTGGAGTACAGAATGAAGCAGGGCAAAGGCTAATAGAGTTTTGCCAAGAGAACGCACTGGTCATAGCAAACACACTCTTCCAACAACACAAGAGAAGACTCTACACGTGGACATCACCAGATGGTCGACACTGAAATCAGATTGATTATATTCTTTGCAGCCAAAGATGGAGAAGCTCTATACAGTAGCAAAAACAAGACTGGGAGCTGACTGTGGCTCAGATCATGGACTCCTTATTGCCAAATTCAGACTGAAATTGAAGAAAGTGGAGAAAACCACTAGACCATTCAGGTATGACCTAAATCAAATCCCTTATGACTATACAGTGGAAGTGAGAAATAGATTTAAGGGACTAGATCTGATAGACAGAGCACCTGATGAACTATGGATGGAGGTTCATGACACTGTACAGGAGACAGGAATCAAGACCATCCCCAAGAAAAAGAAATGCAAAAAAGCAAAATGGCTGTCTGAGGAGGCCTTACAAATAGCTGTGAAAAGACAGGAAATGAAAAGCAAAGGAGAAAAGGAAAGATACACCCATGTGAACGCAGAGTTCCAAAGAATAGCAAAGAGAGATAAGAAAGCCTTCCTCAGTGATCAATGCAAAGAAATAGAGGGAATCAATAGAATGGGAAAGACTAGAGATCTCTTCAAGAAAATTAGAGATACCAAGGGAACATTTCATGCAAAGATGGGTTCAATAAAGGACAGAAATGGTATGGACCTAACAGAAATAGAAGATATTAAGAAGAGGTGGCAAGAATACACAGAAGAACTGTACAAAAAAGATCTTCACAAACCAGATAATCACAATGCTGTGATCATTCACCTAGAGCCAGACATCCTGGAATGTGAAGTCAAGTGGGCCTTAGAAAGCATCACTACAAACAAAGCTAGTAGAGGTGATGGAATTCCAGTTGAACTATTTCAAATCCTGAAAGATGATGCTGTGAAAGTGCTGCACTCAATATGCCAGCAAATATGGAAAACTCAGCAGTGGCCACAGGACTGGAAAAGGTCAGTTTTCATTCCAATCCCAAAGAAAGGCAATGCCAAAGAATGCTCAAACTACCACACAATTGCACTCATCTCACACACTAGTAAAATAATGCTTAAAATTCTACAAGCCAAGCTTCAGCAATACGCGAACCATACACTTCCAGATGTTCAAATTGGTTTTAAAAAAGGCAGAGGAACCAGAGATCAAATTGCCAACATCCGCTGGATCATTGAAAAAGCAAGGGAGTTCCAGAAAAACATCTATTTCTGCTTTGTTGACTATGCCAACACCTTTGACTGTGTGGATCACAATAAACTGTGGAAAATTCTGAAAGAGATGGGAATACCAGACCACCTGATCTGCCTCTTGAGAAACCTGTATGCAGGTCAGGAAGCAACAGTTAGAACTGGACATGGACCAACAGACTGGTTCCAAATAGGAAAAGGAGTATGTCAAGGCTGTATATTGTCACCTTGTTTATTTAACTTACATGCAGAGTACATCATGAGAAACACTGGGCTGGAGGAAGCACAAGCTGGAATCAAGATTGCCAGGAGAAATATCAATAACCTCAGACATGCAGATGACACCACCCTTATGGCAGAAAGTGAAGAAGAACTAAAGAGCCTCCTGATGAAAGTGAAAGAGGAGAGTGAAAAAGTTGACTTAAAGTCAAACATTCAGAAAACTAAGATCATGGCATCTGGTCCCATCACTTCATGGCAGATAGATGGGCAAACAGTGGAAACAGTGGCTGACTTTATTTTTCTGGGCTCCAAAATCACTGCAGATGGTGACTGCAGCCATGAAATTAAAAGATGCTTACTCCTTTGAAGGAAAGTTATGACCAACTTAGCATATTAAAAAGCAGAGACATTACTTTGCCAACAAAGGTCTGTCTAGTCAAGGCTATGATTTTTCCAATGGTCATGTATGGATG
This sequence comes from Dama dama, assembly GCF_033118175.1. Classification (NCBI taxonomy): domain Eukaryota; kingdom Metazoa; phylum Chordata; class Mammalia; order Artiodactyla; family Cervidae; genus Dama; species Dama dama. Next base: position 114,391,984 of record NC_083700.1, on the reverse strand, counting down.
TGAGAGTTGGACTATAAAGAAAGCTGAGTGCCAAAGAATTGATGCTTTTGAACTGTGGTGTTGGAGAAGACTCTTGAGAGTCCCTTGGACTGCAAGGAGATCCAACCAGTCCTTCCTAAAGGAAATCAGTTCCTGGGTGTTCATTGGAAAGACAGATATTGAAGCTGAAACTCCAATACTTTGGCCACCTCATGCGAAGAGTTGACTCATTGGAAAAGACCCTAATGCTGGGAAAGATTGAGGGCCGGAGGAGAAGGGGATGACAGAGGATGAGATGGTTGGATGGCATCATCGACTCGATGGACATGGGTTTGGGTGGACTCTGGGAGTTGGTGATGGACAGGGAGGCCTGGCATGCTGCAGTTCATGGGGTCACAAAGAGTCAGACATGACTGAGTGACTGAACTGAACTGAATGCCATAATCTTCTTTTATTGAATGTTGAGTTGTAAGCCAGCTTTTTTACTCTCCTCTTTCACTTTCATCAAGAGGCTCCTTAGTTCCTCTTCACTTTCTGCCATAAGGGTGGTGTCATCTGCATATCTGAGGTTACTGATATTTCTCCTGGCAATCTTGATTCCAGCTTGTGCTTCATCCAGCCCAGCGTTTCTCACGATGTACTCTGCATATAAGTTAAACAAGTAGGGTGACAATACACAGGTTTGACATACTCTTTTCCCAATTTTGAACCAGTCCTCTTCTGAATAGTCTGGCAATTAATTTTAAACCCTTGAAAATAAACCCATGATCCCTGTTACACCTCAGGATGTCTACTATGAAAAAATCAGAAAAACAATGTGTTGATATGGACAGGGAGAATTCAGAATTTTGTCTGCTGTTGGTAGGAATGTAAAATGGTGCAACCACTATGGAAGATGGCATAACAGTTCCTCAAAAAGGTTAAAAATAGAACTTCCAGATGATCCAGCAATTCTACTTCTGAGTATATACCCCAAAGATTTGAAACCAGGAGTTCAAAGAGAGATCTGCACATTTGTGTTCCTAGCAGCATTATTCACAGTAGCACAAGAGGTGAGAGTAGCCCAGGGGATCCATTGACTAATGAATGAAAAAGCAAAATGGTCCATCCATACAATAGGATATCATTCAGCCTTAAAAAGAAAGCCAATTCTGATACATACGTGGATGAACCTTGAGGATGTGACATGAAGCGACATAAACCGTCACAAAAGGATAGATCCTGTGTGATCTGCTTCTGTGAGGTCCCCAGAGTAGCCAGATTCATAAAGATAGAACCTAGATGATGGCTGCGAGGGGGAGGGAGGGGGGGCTGGGGCGTCAGTGTTTAACGGGGAATTTCAGTTCTGCAGGATGGAGAGGGCTCTGGAGAGGGCAGTCAGGCCCGGAGAACAATGTGAATTGTATTTCGTTCCACTGCACTGCACGTTTAAGAATGGCGCACATGGGTGGTATAGTACAGGGAGCTCAAATCAGATGCTCTGGGACAACCTAGAGGGATGGGATGTGGGGAGGTGGGAGGAAGGTTCAAGAGGGAGGGAACACGTGTATGCCTCTAGCTGATTCACGCTGATGTATGGCAGAAACCAGTACAACATTGTAAAGCAATTATATTCCAATTGAAAATAAGTTTAAAAAAGAATGGTGAACATGGGACTTGCCTGGGTCCAGGGACAAAGACTCCGTGCTTTCATTGCAGGGCCACAGATCTGATCCTCAGTTCCTGGTGCAGGAACTGAGGATCCGGCATGAGGCACGGTGCAAGCGAAAAATAGAAGAATGGGAAACATGATAAATTTTATAGTGTTCTACCACAATCTTATATACACAAAAGTCATTTGACCTCATATTTCCACTTCTAGTTTGTTCTTTCACCTGATTAACCTTCAATTACAAAGAGTTAGCTACAATCATGTTCTTATCAATACTATTAAAGCAAAAAGAAAAAGAAAAAAAATCAAGTCTAAATGTTCAATAATAAAGAGTTAATTAGAATTCTGGATGAGCATTAAAAATAATGCTATGAAAATATATCCAGTTTTAGAAAATAATTATATATTCATATACATGGGAAAATCTGAAAAGATCTATAAAACATTAATTACAGATTTCTCGGATTGATGTAATTTTTTCTTAATTTTGCTTAATCTGTATTTTCTGCTTTTTTCTATATAACTGTGTAATAGCTGAAATTTTACGAGCCAAACATTGTCCTGGAGAGGCTACATGGTTTCTGAAGCATTGTTATTATAACTGATATTGCTTGAGCACCAGGAATATGTCAGCTATTATCACACAGATTATCCTATTTAATCACCAAAGAATCAGGTGATGGAAAGACTTCCCAGAGACTTCCCTGGTGGTCCAGTATTTTGCATGCACTTCCAATGCAGGGAACACAGTTTTAATCCCTGGTCAGGGAACTAAGAAATCACATGCCTCAAGGCATGGCCCAAAAAAAGGACTTTACAGTTGTAAAGCCTAAGTTAGTCTCTAATTAGATAATGCTTTGTATTACCTTATCATTTCTAAAACACTTTACTATGTGGCTTTATTGCATCTTTGACCGTACATGAAGAGGGTAAGGCAGAAAATGTCTCCATCTCACAGAACGGAAAAACAAGGTGCAAAGACGTTTAGCAATGCGTTTGACCAAGTTTACAAGGTTCACACATGCTGTAGCTGGGGCTTAAAATCCTGCTTCTTTACTTCACAATATTACCATCCATTTGACAATTGGGAGACCACTTAGCGGTTAAAACTCTGGCGTCAAGTGTGGAGATGGGGAAATGTGTTGAGATGGCTGGAGGAGCGTCAGCAGAGCAGAAAGGCAGCCCCAGGCTGTCCTCTCCAGCGGAGCAGCCTCTCCATGCCTCTGTGTTTGCACCAGGGGCTGCCTTGAGACCACTTTTATATTAATTGGTTAAAAGTAGAAAATAACTTTTCAATTTCTCAGTCTCCAAAGCAAGCCACAGTGAACTGAATATATATATGCTCAGATGCTCACTCATGTCCGACTCTTTGTGATCCCATGGACTATAGCCTGCCAGGCTCCTCTGTCCTGTCTATGGATTTCTCCCCAGGAATACTGGAGTAGGTGGCCATTTCCTCCTCAGGGGATCTTCCTGGAGGGATTGAGCCCAAGTCTTTTGCCTCTCCTGCATTGCCAGGAGGATTCCTTACCACTAGGTCCACCTGGGCAGCCCCGCAGTGGATTGCATGGTGGCCCCAAAAGATATGCCCGCCCTTTGCTTGTAAGTGTGACCTTATTTGACAAAAGGGTCTTTGCAGATGCAGTGAAGTCAAGGACTTCAAGATGAGATCATCCGTGAGATCATTTAGGCCCTAAATCCAGTGACAGGTGCTCTCATGTGGGAAGAGAAAGGAGAAGGCACAGAGCAGAGAAGCTGACGTGAAGACAGGGGCAGAGACCGGATGAGCGCATCTATCTGCCAAGGAACGCCAGGGGTTTCCAGAAACACCCAGAAACAAGAGGGAGCCTGGGAACGCCATCTCCCCAGGAAGCTTCAAAGAGAGCTCGACCCGGCAGACAACTTGATGCCAGACTTCTGGCCTCCAGATCCATGCGAGGCTCCATCTCTGTGGTTTTCAGCCACTAAGTCTGTGATACTTTGTTATAGAGACCCTAGGAACCTGGTCCACAGGCACAGACTCGCGAACTCCCATCCAATGGGAGACTGCTCTACTGAACCCACCAGTGCTACCTGCCTGCCCACCCACTGACCCATTGCTTCCCTCCAGTTCTCGGAGGTGATGAGGCTTCCAGAAAATGGCAAACGAGGATGAGTCTGCAAGGCGGGCACATGACCCACGGAAATGGGGAAGCTGCTGCAGTTTCCAAGTCCAGGGCCAGCCATCTGAGCTGAGAGACCCCAGCTGCTGGCTTCAGGTGATCAGGAAGCTGCTGATGACCCACCATCCTGCGATGGGACCAGGACACGGAGCTTCCCAGCATGCACTGCTCCAGTGGTGGTCCTCGCGGCCAGTGGCCACACCCCACATGTCCCCAGGTCTGCCTGTCATGAAAGCTTCAAGTGTGGGCTTAGAGGATGCCTTGCCATGCCCCAGTCCCCTCATCTAACCCTTAACCCTCCCCTCGTTAGCACTCCTGGCCTCTCCCCTCCTTACCTTTGTCTTTTCTGGGTCCCCCACACCACCCTCATGCCGCATGGCTGTGTTCACAGGAGCTCCAAGAGCGCGGGGTCTCTTTTGCCCGCTGCCATTCCAAAGTCCCAGGACACTGCCCAACACACGGCTGGTGCTCCATTACTGAGGTGATGGACTCAGCTTAAGTCAAAGAATCATCTAGAATCCAGGTGTCTGCCTTATCTCGGGGGAGGAGGAGTGTCAAGTATGCCCCCCAAACACACTCCACCCAGCCCCGCAGGGGACAGTCCCCGTGCAGGTCCTCTGTGTCTGGTCTCTCTGCGTCTCTGCCTGGAGACTTTCCGGCCGTGGGCGCTTGCTTGGTGCTAGGTAGGGCAGCCCAGGAGCACCAGGGCTTATAGCCGGGGTGGTAAAAGATGGGAGTCAGTGTGGGGACACCCCAGCCTCTGACTCTCTCCAGGGAACAGAGGACCTGAGGGCTGAGACTCACAGTCCACACAGGACCCTGCCCACCAACCACCCCTCCTCAGCTTTCCTCCTTCCCCCGCTCCTCCCCGGGATCCCTCCCAAATGAGCCACAAATATCCTTCTTACTCCTGGGGCCCATCTTCGGAGTTGTCGTCCAGTCGCTCAGTTGTGTCCTACTCTTTGTGACCCCGTGGACTGCAGCACGCTGGCCTCCCTGTCCATCACCAACTCCCAGAGCTTGCTCAAACTCATGTCCATTGAGTCAGTGATGCCATCCAACCATCTCATCCTCTGTCATCCCCTTCTCCTCCCATCCTCAATCTTTCCCAGCATCAGGATCTTTTCCAATGAGTCAGTTCTTCACATCAGGTGGCCAAAGTATTGGAGTTTCAGCTTCAGCATCAGTCCTTCCAATGAATATTCAGGATTGATTTCCTTTCAGATGGACTGGTTTGGTCTCCTTGCAGTCCAAGGGACTCTCAAGAGTCTTCTCCAACACCACAGTTCGAAAGCATCAATTCTTCGGCATTCAGCTTTCTTTTTTATGGTCCAACTCTCACATCCATACATGACTACTAGAAAAACCATAGGTTTGACTAGATGGACCTTTGTCAACAAAGTGATGTCTCAGCTTTTTAATATGCTATCCAGGTTGGTCATAACTTTTCTTCCAAGGAGCAAGTGTCTTTTAATTTCATGGCTGCAGCCACCATCTGCAGTGATTTTGGAGACTAATAAAATAAAGTCCATCACTGTTTCTATTGCTTCCCCATCTATTTACCATGAAGTGATGGGACCGGATGCCATGATCTTCGTTTTCTGAATGTTGGGTTTTAAGCCAACTTTGGGGGTGCCAGTGGTTACACAAGGTGAGGGCACCACATCAGCCCGCTTCCACTCAACAGGACCATGTGCTCTTTGTAGTTCGAGGACACACATGGGTCCTCAGTTAAGTCTGGAAAAGCTTCCTCCCCAGATCGCCAGACGCTTTCCTCTCTCTGGCAGTCCTCTAGGCCTGAATGTGAGCAGCACTAGTCCTTGCCACGCAAAACAGCCGTTTGGAACACGTTCTTGGTGGGTGAGTCGCTAGTTCAAAGGCTGGAGACACAAGCCAGGGGCCAGTGCGCCTCCTTTTCACGTTTGACAGTTTTCACATGGACAGCTCATGGCTCCATGATCCGCCCAGGAACAGGCCTGTTCAGTCACTGCTGCACGTGGGCAGAGAGCTGGCGATTGGCAGCAGAGAACTTCAGGGGTTGACTCCCTTCCAGCTGGGAACTGTGTCATCAAAGCAGGAGTGCTGCTGGGGACCGCCTTGCACCCACATGTGGGAGGCGACCGTGCCTGCCGGGGGTCAGCGCCTCTCGGCCCGGCCATGCCTCGCCCAAGCCCACCAACACGACCTGCTCCCGTGCCCTGGGGACCACCACACCACCGTCTGCTGGCACCCCCCCCACCCCGAACACTCCTGCCCGGCCCTGCCATCCAAACCACCCAAGGCCGAGTGTGTGTCTTGGCCCAGAAAGCCTCATGACTTTTCAGTCTTTCTAAAAACCAGTGCATGGCTGTCTTCAGTTTCTTGGTGGAAGAATGTTAAAGCTACAGACCAGATGGAAGCTGAGCTGATAGCATGGTGACAGGAAACAAGGAACTTTACTGAACTCAACAGTGAACCTGGCGGTTAGACTCAGCAACCACAGAAACCAATTTCCTCCAAGGAAACGGATGGGACCGAAAAGTCACCCGCCAACTCCACACGGCTCAGCAGGCAGTGGATGAAAGGGCCCTTCCCGAGGGTCAGGCCAGCTGAGACCTCAAGGCAGGGAGGCTTGGCCACAGTAAGGCAGCCCCTTGGGGACCCAGGGGGAGGGCAGAAAGCCCAGGAGGGCCTTCCAAGGAGTGACATTTTATAACATTTTTTTCTAAATATAAATTAACAAGTATTTATATTATGGAAAATTTGGAATCTATAAAACTTTTAGAACACTGGTTGCATTTACAAGCTCAGGTCATGCCTTTTCATGTTGCTTTAAAACTCTTTTTAAACTACTTTTCACATTTGCATGCCATCATTCCACTAGAGCATAATTCATGTAAGCATTCTCCTGCTATTAGACAATTATGCTATTTCCAGATGATGCTAGACCATCACTATGGACATATTTGTTTATAAATCTTGTCTCCCTTTCCCCCAAAGTGTAAGTACTGAGTCGAAAGTGTGAACCGTCTTTTAAGTTTAATATTTAAAATAGCAATTTTGTTACAGAAATGACATATGATAAAATGTCATTTTATCATAAGAAAAAAATGTTTGAATCAAAAAGCATTGATGGAGTTCCAGTTTCCACTGCAGCATGCAGGAACCTGGAAGTCGTATCTCTGTCCTAACCAGAAGTGAAACCTGAACACACTGAAACATTAACAGTTCTTGGATCCATCAGAGAAGTGAGGTCACAGGGGAAACCACTGCTCCCAAAATTGGAGACACTGCCAGGCAGACCCTGAGACTCACAGCTTCCCAGAGTCGAACGAAGCAGCAGAAATCTCACAGAAACCAGTGCGTAGGCAGGAAAGCCTGAAATCTAGAGGGCCAGTTGCTGGAGACTCAGTTGATGCTTTCAAACTGTGGTGTTGGAGAGGACTCTTGAGAGTCCCTCGGACAGCAAGGAGATCCAACCAGTCCTTCCAAAAGGAAATCAACCCTGAATATTCATTGGAAGGACTGATGCTGAAGCTGAAGCTCCAGTGCTTTTCCCGATGCTGGGAAAGATTGAAGGCAGAAGGATAAGGGGACGACAGAGGATGAGATGGTTGGTTGGCATTGCCAATCAATGGACACGAAGTTGAGCGAGTTCTGAGAGATGGTGAAGGGCAGGGGAGCCTGGTGTGCCGCAGTCCACGGGGTCGCAAAGAGTCGGACAGGACTTAGAAACCGAACAACAACAGCAACAGTGTGGACGGGTCTGAGAGTTAAAAACTCCAGGGGAATCCAGGAATAACTTGTGAGCTATCCCTCCAGGAGCTCATCCAGCTTCTCTCGGTGAGTCCTGGAGAAAAACTCCCTCGTGCTGCTGACATGGGGAGGGAAGAAAGCATTTTGCAAGAGGTGAGACAATTGCACTAGTTAACCAGATCCTAAATTCCAACAGCATTTTTCACAGAAAGAGACCCCAGAGGCAGCAAGTGGAGTGATGTGGCCACCGGCCAAAGAATGCTGGGAGCCACCAGAAGCTGGGAGAGGCTGGAAGCAGACCGTCCCCTCCTGCCTTCAGAGGGAGAATGGCATTACCCACACTTTGATTTCAGATACCTGGCCTCCAGAATTGGGAGAGAATAAGTCTCTGTTGTTTTAGGCCATTGGTTTGTAGCGATCTGTGATAGTGGCCACAGGAAGCCAATACATAGTAGGTGCCCAGATAGTCACAATCTGGATCTCACCACTCACTTCTTACAGCAACCTGTTGCTTCTCCATCATCCATCCACTTCTCGATCCATCCATCCATAATCCACCCATTAATATAGTGGGTTTTTTGTTTCAGCCACACTGCACAGCTTGCAAAATCTTAGCTCCTCAACCAAGAATCGAACGAGGGCCCCCGGCAGTGAGCGCTCCAAGTCCTAAAAACTAGGCTACCAGAGAATCTCCATATACTATGTGACTCAAATTAAATTGAAAATAAGAATACATTTCCCTTAAATGCCTCAGCAAGCTTATCATTAATTAGAACTCAATAATAGTTTTTTTTTTTTTAATGTAAGATCTATAAACAATGTGAGCTTCCCAGGTGGTGCCGTGGTAAAGAACCTGCCTGCCAATGCAGGAGACGGAAGAGATGCAGGTTTGACCCCTGGGTCAGGAAGATCCCCTGGAGGAGGGCATGGCAACCCACTTCAGCATTCTAGCCTGGAGAATCCTATGGACAGAGGAGACTGACGGGCTATGGTCCTCAGGGTCGCAAAGAGTCAAACATGACCGAAGCATCTGAGCACACATGCATGCACTATACACAATGCACAAACCGTATGTGTATATTTGCCGAGTCTTGACAAGTGTGCAATCCTGTCACCCTTCCTAATTTTCTGCATTCCTCAAAGGCCACCTCATCCAACTTTTCCTTCCATAGATTAGTTTCAGTTATTCTAGGATTTTATAAAAATGGAACCATACTCTTACGAATAAGGCTTCTTTCAGAAGTGCAGCATGAATTTTGTATTTTCACCCACATCGTTATATGTATCAATAGTTTCTTCCTTTTTCTGCCCAGGAGTCATCCATTCATTGCGTGTATTCACACAAGAACCCAGTCTCTTATTGATATACACCTGGACTGTTCCCAATCTGGGGGTATTATCTGCAAAATGACTGGGGAGTGTTTGTATAAGTCTTTGGGGGAGCACACATTGTTATTTCCCTTGGATCGACACCTAGAAGAGAATTTGGGGGTCATAGGATAAGAAATATACCAGAGCCTTTTCAGGGTTACTGTATCATATACATTCCCTCAGTATATTCTGATTGCTCTCTAATCCTGACAACATTTAAAGTCGCCAGTCTTTTTAATTTTAGCTTTTAGCCCTTAAGGTAAGTGTATGTGTTTACTGATATAGAATTCGCCACACTTTTCACATTTTTACATATAATCAGATTTTTTCTTATTCTGCTAAATATTTTTAAGGTGTGGTTTTGATTGGATGCATATTAAGTATTATCAGTATAAGTGAGCCATCATCTAATGAATTGTTTCCCCTTCTTTCACTCACTGTTTGAAAAAGTAAGTGCTACTGCCTCCCACAGTCCAGCCACAGACACGATCCCCAGCCCTGGAGACTGTGATCTAGTGATGGACATGCACGAGTCCACGGGCAGTGATGGGACATAAAATGCTGGTGCGGTGCAGGGTCCTGGGGAGGCCAGGGCTCTTAAACAAGACACCTGACTCTTGAGAGATTACAAAAGGTTTTGAGAAGTAGTGACAACCAAGCTAAGTCCCAAAGGATGACTACAAATTCCTCGGGACAGGCGGGTGTATAAGGATGAGGCAAAGGATACAAGTGGAGAAGGGCTTCCTCCCTCCCCTGGCCAGCCTGGACTCCTGCTGCCCCCAGTCAGGAGGAGAGGAGACGGAGGGGCCTGGGAAGGTCTCCCTTGGCTGGTCCTGTCCTCCTGACCTAAGTTCACTGCTTCTGAGGCTTACAGCTGACTCTTCTCGTTGGATGAGCTCCCTGGAGACACGCTACGATCCCATCCCTGGACCGCTCATCAGTTGTCATGGCGAAGGCAAACCCTCCCTCACCCTCGGATGATGGCAACACCTCTACCTCCTGTCTGCCAAGGACTCTCCATGCCTCCATGCAGCCCTCGTGGACAGGATCGAGGCTGACCCTGGGCCAGCTCTCTATGGTTGACTCCAGAGCAGCCCTCTATGGTTGACCTCAAGTGATTTCTCTGTGTTGACCCCCGAACGGTCACCGTATGTTTGACTCCCGACCAGCCCTCTACAGCTGACCCCCAAATGGACTCTCTGTGGTTGACCCAGGGCCAGCCGTCTATGAAGTTGGGGTCCACATGTGGTCTCTGGGCGTGCAGGTATTTCCAGACAAAAGCCCATCCTCGGCTGCTACACCCCATCATATGACCTCTCACCCCAGGGGAGTCTGGGTCTCCCAGGCACAGAGCACCCATATCTGGTCTCCCCAGGAACATCCTGGAAGCAGCCCAGGGTCAGAATGTGATGCCCCTCACCCCCGTACCCTTCCAGAACAGGGCTCTGCAAACAGCTCTGTCCAAAGGAACCCCCTCCAACTTCCGGTCCTCCTCTTGTTGACCTCTCCTGTCAGCTGGAACGGGTGGATTTAAAGCTGGATTTAGCCTCCTTCCACCCCCTCTGCTGGCCCGCTGTGGTGGCCTCTTAGCTCCTCCGGACCACGGCCTCTGTCTCCACGGCCTCAGGTGGGAGGGTCCTGTCTTCAGACCAGGTTCACTGCTATCCCCAGCTTGCCCCCTCCCCCTAACCTCTGAAATGCTTATCATCTGGGGTGGGAAAACTCATTCATACTGCATTCTTCCTGAGTCTGCTGTTAATGCATAAGTGTGTTTACACCACTGGGTGCGCAAAAACTTAGTCTTGTAAATGACAGAGACCTTGACTCACTGCACAGTCTCATCTGGGAAGATCCACGTGTTAATTCACCTCAAAAGCTGAACATGGCTCCTTCCTTCTGTCTTGCTCTGGTGGCCTCCCTTCCCTGAGATGCGGATCTTGCACAAGCTGCTGGCAGATGGAGGACTTAGTGGGAAGGGTCATCTGATAAACATCTTCGCAGGAATAAAGGGCCCGCTGTACACCCGCCCTGGATGTCCCCTCCATGGCGCTGGTCCAGCCACCGCCATCGCTCACCTGTCTCACCTCTGCCAGCAGCTCCCCCCTGCTCTCCCTCTGCCCCCCCCCGCTCCCCCTCTGCCCCCTCCCCTCCCCCTGCTCTCCCTCTGCCCCCTCCTCTCCCTCTCCCCCCTCCCCTCCCGCTGTTCTCCCTCTCCCCCTCCCCTCCCCCCTGCTCTCCCCCTCTCCTCCTCCCTGCTCTCCCTCTCCCCCCTCCCCCCTGCTCTCCCTCTCCCCACCTCCCTCTGCCCCCTCCCCTCCCCCTGCTCTCCCTCTGCCCCCTCCCCTCCCCCTGCTCTCCCTCTCCCCCTCCCCTCCCCCCTGCTGTCCCTCTGCCCCCTCCCCTCCCCCATGCTCTCCCTCTCCCCCTCCCCTCACCCTGCTCTCCCGCTCCCCCTCCCCTCCCCCCGCTCTCCCTCTCCCCCTCTCCTCCCCCCTGCTCTCCCTCTCCACCCTCACCCCTGCTCTCCCTCTCCCCCCCGCTCTCCCTCTGCCCCCTCCCCTCCCCCTGCTCTCCCTCTCCCCCTCCCCTCCCCCCCGCTCCCCCTCTGCCCCCTCCCCTCCCCCTGCTCTCCCTCTGCCCCCTCCTCTCCCTCTCCCCCCTCCCCTCCCGCTGTTCTCCCTCTCCCCCTCCCCTCCCCCCTGCTCTCCCCCTCTCCTCCTCCCTGCTCTCCCTCTCCCCCCTCCCCCCTGCTCTCCCTCTCCCCACCTCCCTCTGCCCCCTCCCCTCCCCCTGCTCTCCCTCTGCCCCCTCCCCTCCCCCTGCTCTCCCTCTCCCCCTCCCCTCCCCCCTGCTGTCCCTCTGCCCCCTCCCCTCCCCCATGCTCTCCCTCTCCCCCTCCCCTCACCCTGCTCTCCCGCTCCCCCTCCCCTCCCCCCGCTCTCCCTCTCCCCCTCTCCTCCCCCCTGCTCTCCCTCTCCACCCTCACCCCTGCTCTCCCTCTCCCCCCCCGCTCTCCCTCTGCCCCCTCCCCTCCCCCTGCTCTCCCTCTCCCCCTCCCCTCCCCCCCGCTCTCCCTCTGCCCCCTCCCCTCCCCCTGCTCTCCCTCTCCCCCTCCCCTCCCCCTGCTCTCCCTCTCCCCCTCCCCTCCCCCTGCTCTCCCTCTTCCCCTCCCCTCCCCCTGCTCTCCCTCTCCCCCTCCCCTCCCCCTGATCTCCCTCTCCCCCTCCCCTCCCCCTGCTCTCCCTCTCCCCCTCCCCTCCCCCTGCTTTCCCCCTCTCCCTCCCCTCCCCCTGCTCTCCCCATCCCCTCCCCCTGCTCTCCCTCTCCCCCTCCCCTCCCCCTGCTCTCCCTCTCCCCCTCCCCTCCCCCTGCTCTCCCTCTCCCCCCCCTCCCCCTGCTCTCCCTCCCCCCACCCCCTTCCTCATCCACGCCCTCCCCAGTGGTGGTGGAGTGACAGTCTGGAGCTTAAGCTGAGCTGCACTGAAGGCCTTCCCAGTCTTCCGTGCCCCAGTTAGTGAACCACAGTCACCTTGCCAGGCTTGAGGCCCTCGTGACCCTGCCCAGCACCCCTCCCAGCCACCCTGGGCATCTCCAGCACACACGCACCTAGGCCTCTGCTCCCCTGGGACCTTCTCTTACCTAGTGTGCCTCTGCCTGGAGTGCTCTCTTAGTCTTATGGCTGCAGCATTTGTATGAGTTAACTTAAATGCCCCCTCCTCCAGAAGGCCTGCCCTGACTACACAACCCAGGTAACATTCCCAAGGTTTTCTCAGGGTGCACATTACTTCTTCCTTTTATGGCACTTATCACAAGTTACAATTACATACTTTATGGTCTGTTTATCTGTTTATGAGATATCTCCCCCACTGTAAACTCCGTGAGGCTGCAGAATGCGGTCCATAATAAGTGCTCAATATAACGCCTTCAGGGAGCCAGTAAGTGAAGAATGAACCAATCAAGGCAATCTGGTGTCTCCGAAGCTCTCAGCAGGTGGTGTGCTTTCCAAGAAAGCCCAGGCACACGGAGGAAGAGAAAGGCCAGAGGAGAGTTGGAAGGACAAAGAGGCTGCTTCCAGACGTCTACTATAAGCAATGCTGCCAAGACCCCACTGCATGAAAACGTTTGTGTGTCTCTGGTTATTCTTTAAAAATAAGTAACAGGACATGGAATTACTGGGTCAGATGGTACAAGCGTTCCCACAGCCTTACATAGACAGTGTCTTCTAGAGAACTGTCAGTGATAAAAGTGTGTACCTGTCCCACTAACCCTGTGGACACGTGGTGACATTGATCTTAGAGGAAGAGAAGGAGGCTCTGAGAGAGGAAAACAAAAGTAGAGAGAGACGTGTAGACACAGCACATCCGGTTAAGCCAGCGTTCTTGGACGTGAGAAACAAGTCTCAAGGTGGGTCTGGGGCCGCCTGCCCTGCCTGGCCCACCCTTCTCTTTCAGCCCCTCCCCTGGTGACCCCTTCCATCTCTACTCCCAGGGACTGAAGGGGGACTCAGGGCTGGGGAAGCGTTCGTCAGGATACGGCATGTGTTCGGCGCGTTTCTAAGGGCAGATCTAAAGAGCAGAAGCCTCGATGGTGATGGGGTGAAGACCCTGAGTGCGTGAGAAGATCTGCAAGTGGAGCCGGTCCTGGGAGCAGAGAGACATCACCCTCTGCCCAGTGGGCAGCCAGCAAAGATGGTGTAGATGCAGGTGAACGTGCCAGGTGGGTGATGAGGGCTTCCCACTGATAACGAGGACTTTCACACACAGTGAGGACTTCAGCTGGGCTGGAAGAACAGAGAAAGAATCTTGCTGTTGTTCAGTCACTAAGTCATGTCCAAATCTTTGCGACCGACCCCATGGACTGCAGCATGCCAGGCTTCCTTGTCCTACACTATCTCCCAGAGTTTGCTCAAGTTCATGTCCATTGAGTCGGTGATGCCATCCAACCATCTCGTCCTCTGTCGCCCCCTTCTCTTGCCTTCAGTCTTTCCCAGCATGAGGGTCTCTTCCCATGAGTCGAGTCTTCTTAGGAATCTGGAAAGGAGGAGGAAAGGGAGGTGAGACAGTGATCAAGTGGAAGGAAGTGAGTGACCACAGCCTGGAGCAAAGACAGCAAAGGGTGTCCCTAAGAAGGAAAGGAGAGAAGGCCTGAGAAGGAATCAAGGAAAATGTAATGTGACGCTGAAATGGAGAATTCATCTGTGCACCCTCTCCTCTCTCTGGGGCCAGCCAAACCCTGCTCAAAAGTCACTGGCATCCCAGGGTGAACCTGGCCTGAGATCTGTCCTCAGACACTCAGGCCATTGACCTTGAAGATGACGGGAAGGGGTCTCCTTTGCCCAGGAAAAAAAGCAGAATCAGAGCTTCTATACTTTGAGATTAAAAGGCAAAATCTGGACTTCCCTGGTGGCTCATTGGTAAAGAATCTGCCTGCCAATGCAGGGGACATGGGTTCGATCCCTAGTCTGGAAAGATCCTACATGTGGCAGAGCAGCTAAGCCCGTGCACCACAACTCCTGAGCCTATGTTCTAGAGCCCGGGAGCTACTGAAGCCCGTGTGCTTGAGAGCGTGTGCTCTGCAACAAGAGAGGCCACCGCAATGAGAAGCCCACACACCACAACTAGAGAGCAGCCCTCGCTCGCCACAAGCAGAGAAAGCCTGTGCACAGCAACAAAAACCAGCGCAGCCAAAAAGAAAAATTAATTAATTAAAAAAGAAACATCTTCCCCAAATGCCAGCAACTGGCAAATCTCATTATTTCTTCATTATTTCTCTGTTTTCTAATTTTCTGCAGGTTTAAAATTTTTCAAAATAAAGATTAGGGGAGGAGGATGGGGAATTTTGCGTGAGCACTTCAGGTGTACATCTTCAGGTAAGAAGGGGATCAAGTCGGGCTCTGGGGCCCAGGCCACACTGCCCCATCACCCCTCAAGGCCCTGGGGAGGTAACAGAACGTGGGTTTGGAATATAAGTGGGGCACAGAGTGGGTGGGAAGTTGTCCTCCTCAGCAAGGTGGAGCTCACCTGCCCTATGAGCTGGACCAGGGGCAGCGGGCCTCTGGGTGGCCAGCGGGCCTGTTGGCCCCTGGACACCAGCCCTAAACAGGGACGCCACATGGCAGGAAGAGGACCTAGAGGTTCAGGATTGATTATCCCACACAGAAACGACCCCACCACCCAGACTGTGCAAGACCTGGAGTCTCGGCGGGAAGGAGGAGGGAAATTTCCAAGAGAGAAAAATCTAATACTTCCAAAAATACATAGGGTATGTTTTTCAGGGGCCCAAATGCCTTTCTCAGGCCCCCGAGTTTGGTGGGCCCGGGAAGCTTCCACTGTCTCCACCAGTGGTCAGTGCTGCACGCTGGGCTCGGCCCCCGAGGACCAGCACTCACGTCGTTGTCCTCTGGGGATGCTCAGGGCAGACAGGGAGTGTCGGGGAGCCACTGAGTGGATTCTGATCACACTTCTCCCCCTCCTGTGGGACCCTAACCCACGAGGATCCAGAAAGTGACCCCTCGACAGCCCGGGGCCCTCAGCAAGTGGCCGGTAGAGTGAATGGCAAGCAGGTGTCTGTGGGCTGAGCCCCTGAGACGTGAGGTGTGCTTGTTCCCACACTTGAACGAGCCCGTCCCTGACTGACACACCCCCTTTCTCACTCCATCGTGGGACGGGGCCCTGAGGCTGCGGGAGCCGTCACACCTGCCTTTTCTCCAAAAGAGTGCCTTTAGCAGGACTTCTGTGGCAAGCGTCCACGTAGTGCCCACTTACAACATCCCGGGCACTGTTTCAACGGCTGTGCTCATACTGACTCCTCTCTCACGGCAACCCCACAAAGGGGTGACTACTCTTGTCTCCGTTTTAAAGATAGAGAAACTGAGGCACAGAAGAGCGAAGTAACCTGTTCAAGGTCACCCGGCTAGTAAGTGGCACGGCCAGGGTCTGAACCTGTGACCTCTGGCTCCTTGCTTTTGTTCACTGAGCTCTGCTGCCCCTCGGGAAGCAGGCAGTGCTGGTAAGAATTTATAAGGAAGGTAACCTCATCTGGGGAAAGTTCTCCAGGAAACAGTAAAGCTTAAATAAGTAGGAGTGCCTTCAGCAAACCCGGCCCAGGCCAGCCCCGAGGACCCACCGTGAAGAGAGCAGGAGGGCTTTCGCGGCCGGCTCAGGGGCTAAACCTCCTAGGATGTTGCAGCCAGAACTTAAAGGCTGTCTCTCCCACCCCTGGTTCGGGGGAGAGAGGACCCCCCGCCCAGGCCGCCTCAGTCCCACCACCTCCGCCACATGTCCCAGGACGAATGGCCAGAGCTGCGTCTCACGTCACCACACGGCCACCAGCCATCGGGCTCGGCCACGGCCCCCAGAGCCCTCCCCGACATGCCGGGCCCCCAGCCTCCGCTCCACCATCTGCAGCTCAAGCCACGGTCCACATGGGCCATCCAGGACCTGCGCCCCTTGCCCTCTGTCCCCCTCCTCCAGGTCCAATACCTGGCACCAGCTGGATGACAGGTCGGATCCATATCAGACCTGAGCCAGGCCGGGTGGGCCCGGGCAGAAGCGGGCGCCCCGGCAAGGTGCGTCCCGATGGGTGAGGAGGAGCCGCATGCCTGAAAACACCTCTGCTGCATCCGGGCAGAGGCTGTGTCGTGTGGAGGGCTGGGGGTTAGGCCGCCGAGGGTTCCCCACACTTATTTTTGGCCATGACCGGAGGTGAGTGCTGAGGCTGAGTGCATGGGAATATTATTTCAACTGCCTTGAAGAACTCACCCCCCGTCATAAAACTCTTGGCTGGCACCTCGGCTCTTGAGCTTTCAGCCTTAAGTGCCGTTGGTACGTTTCTCAGCAACATTAATTAAAATCCTTTTAAAGACCGGGCTGTTTTCCACACAGGAAGGCCCTCACCCGGGGAGCACTTTCACAGGTGAACTGGCTCTTTAAAAGCTTTTAAATTAATGTCGTTCCCCATAACTCTTGTTTTTCCAAAAAGAAAGCCTTACAACTGTACCGCCTTCCTCCCCGGTGGGTGAGGCCAAGGTCGGTGGGGAAGCAGGGTGCTCCATGGGGGGGCCCTCCACGTGGGCAGCCCTCCCAGGGCTTGAGTGCAATAACACGCTTCTGGAAACGGAGGTCTCCCTCTGTTTGGCTTCACACGCCATTTCTGTTAAGAGGAAATTACCCATCGAGGACCAAAGACCCCCATGCTGTTCTCTTCCTGAAAGACCCCGAGAGCATCTCAGTCCGCATACTTCGCGCCCTGGCCCTGGGCGAGGACTCCTGAGCAGATGCTTCCTCAGAGAATGGCCAGGGTCTGGGGTCAGTGCTCGGGGCACAATCTAATTTCCTTCTCGCAACCACGTGCTACGATCTCCTAAAAGTGCAGAGAGAGGCTCAGAGAGGCCAAGCAAACGGTACCGGGTGACCAGCAGGCGAGTGGAGAAGCAGGGATTACGTTTCGGTTCTTCTGACTCTGAAGTCTGTTTCCTTTCCACCATGCTCTGAAGCGTGGGCTGGTTTGGTCAGGTAACTTCATCAGGATGAAAGGTACAGAGAATCCGGAGGCCCAAATGTGCAGTTCATGTGGGAAATCCGGGCACTTCCTACCTGGCCACACCCAGGTAGGGGCGGGAGGTGGTTCTTTACCCCCTGGTAGCCCCTCCCCACCTGTGAGAGAGATGGGGCGGAAGGCAGGGCTCCTAGCAGGGGCCTTGGAGGCTGGAACGGAGCGGATGCAGCTGCAGCCCCAGGCCCCAGGGTGGGCGGGTCGGCCACTCCAGGACCCCAGGACCTGTGGTGCCTGTGGGCGGCGGGGAACCCAGGCCAGGGAGCCTCTAGGCCCTGACCTGCTGCCCAGCTCCGGGGCCCGCACACAGACTGACTTAATCCAGGTCCTGTGGAGAGTACCACCATGGGTGGACAGGGGCACGCTCACCCGACTGGCTTGTCTTGGGAGCACGATCCTCCGGCAGAAGCGAGAGGACCGGGGAGCAGAGCTGGGGCAGGAGGAGGTGCCCAGCGCTGAACAAACCGGACCTCGGACAACCGGCCTGGGGGTAGAAGGGGGACCCGAGCCCATCCCCGCCCCCCCGGGCAGGGCTGGCCAGAAGTCAAAGCTTCCAGGGCAGAGAGGCCCCCACAGTGTCCCCACCCGGCTATCAGCAGCGTCCCCACCCGGACGTTAGCAGGACAGTCTGGGGCCTGGATGCCCGGGAGCACTGGGGCGAAAAGGGGCCCAAGGACGGAGCCCGCCAGTAGGTGAGGCTGCTGTGAAGGTGCCCGCCTCGGTTCTCAGGAGGGTCTGTCTGCTCAGATAGGGTATCAAGCGCATCCCCAAGGAGGCCTCTCCAGGGATTGGTGCAGACAGCAGGGCCTCAGGGAGCAGGGTTGCTGAGCGGAGGGCCTGCGGGACACCCGGAGACCTCTCTGGGTGTCATGGGCTGAGCGGTCGGCTGTAGTCTCTGACTCCTGGATCCCGTGGGCAGGGGCCCAGCCACATCGGCGTGGTATTGCGGGGACCCTGGGTCCTGAAGGAGCAGCTGGGGTCGGGCAATGGACCCGACATCCCCTCCCTGGCCCGATCTGATCCAGACCTCTCCCCGGTCTGGTCTAAACAAAAACTTGAATTTCTCATCCTGTTTAAAGCGTCCCCCCTCCCCCAGCTCAGCTCTGACTCTCAAAGTCTTCCCACCAAGCTGGCAGCACAGAGGGGCTGGTCCGTGTCCCCACCTGTCCCGCCACCGCCCACCCCACCCCCAGAGCTGTCCACGCCAAGGAGTCCGTAACGGTGGGTGACGGGGGGCTGTGGAAACCTGCCCACCGCCTCCCTCTGACAGGTGTCCACACCCACGGCGACCCCAGGCCCTGCAGTCCCTGTCCACGCTGGCCATGACCATGGTCCTCAGCTGCAGCTGGTCTCAGCCCAGCCTGGGGAGACTCAGGGGCCCCGTGAACTGAGTGTTTAAACTCCGGGATCAATCTGGAAGACATTAGGTTACACTTCAGTTATCAGGTTCCATGGAGCCCTGATTCCAAAACTAAGTTTGGTTATAGAAAAATAATAATTACCTTTGGAAACCTTTCATTAAAGTTCACTATACAGACGGAGGAGGCGCCTGCCCTAAGTGTGGACCTCAATGAATTTTTCACCAACTGGAGACACCCAATAAAGTGGTTACTTTTTAAACTTTGCGTGTGTGGCCTGTGAGAACCGTTGTTCCCACTGCGGAGAAGAGTCTTCCTGCCAATGAGGGTTTTCCATCCCCCTGCAGAGCGCCTCAGACACAGGCCGCCGGGCAGGCCGGCCAGTGGGGGACAGTGTCCAGCTGGCAGACAGGTCCTGGTCACCCCCGGTCACCGCTGCCGGCACCACGCGTTCTTGATGAAGAGTCCTGGGAGCTGACAGGGAACAAATGTCATGTGCCCCCCACCCTACAGGCAGCCCCCAGTGTTCACCAGGGCCACCAGGGGGCTGGAGCAAGCCCGAAGCCCAGGCTGCCCCCCACACTAGCTAATCAAACACCAAGGTGCGCCCCGCAGAGCCAGTTTGTTAGAGGTACTCAGACAGCCCCACGCAAGCCCAAGGGGAGGCCCATGGGCTGCAGTTTGTGCTAGAATCCATGGAAACTGCTGTACATACCCCCCCCCCCCCCCCCCGCAGAATGGGCCAGAAACCTCAGCAAATGCTTTCGTCAAATTCAGAAAGTTAAAGAACCTCTCGAGGGCCAGTTGGCCGGTGGGTTAGTCAGAGCAGGCCATTGTAACAAAGACCCACAGGCCAGGCAGCTAAAACAACAGAAATGTGCTTTTCCCTCATACTTATGGAGGCCGGAGTCTGAGATCAAGACTTGTTTCTTCCGAGGACTCCCTCCTTGAAGTGTAGGTGGCTGACCTCCCTGTGTGTGTCTGCGTCCTTATCTCCTCTTCTTACAAGGATGCCCACCCTGGTGACCTCATTTTGACAACCTGTGTAAGGAGCCTGTCTCCAAGTGCAGCCCCTTCAGAGGTCCTGGTGCTTAGGACTTCTACATGTGAAGCTGGGGGGAACACAGTCAACAAAGACCAGCTGGGTTGTTGTTGTTCACTTACTGAGTTGTGTCCGACTCTTTGTGACCCCATGGACTGCAGATGCCAGGCTCACCTGTCCATCACCAACTCCCAGAGTTTGCTCAAACTCTTGTCCATCAGGTTGGTGATGCCATCCAACCATCTCATCCTCTGTCATCCCCTTCTTCTCCCGCCTTCAATCATTCCCAGCATCAGGGTCTTTTCCAATGAGTCAGTTCTTCGCATCATGTGGCCAAAGTACTGGAGATTCAGCTTTAGCATCAGTCCTTCCAATGAATATTCAGGGTTGATTTCCTTTAGGATGGACTGGTTGGATCTCTTCGCAGTCCAAGGGACTCTCAAGAGTCTTCTCCAACACCACAGTTCAAAAGCATCAATTCTTCGGGACTAGGTACCTCCTCCCTGACCAGTAGAGATGCCTGGGGCCAGGGGACAGCTGGTACAGAATTCTTTCTTCACGCAGACAGAAGGATGCTGGA